>NC_081765.1:23451207-24051207 GCF_963082965.1 Carassius carassius
TTCTCATTTCTGTCTTGCAGGGTCATCAGCAAAATGTATCTGCAGAGTTAAAAGGGTTATTTTGAGTATAAATGGGAAATGGACCAAGAAAAGTATTGTCACTGTGCTTTTCATTGGCTTGCCACATGCAGTGTATGTCCTGAATGTTTCAGTTGAAGTTTGGTTACTTGTCAAGAGGGTTACTGCGTGTCTCGTAGCTCTTCATGACCCGAAGCACTTGGACATCCTGAGAGAGGAAACAGGGAGGCAGCAGGCCGTGGATACCCAGCTGTAACCTCTCCTCCAGGGTGAACGCCATGCCCTGTTAACACAGCACCATAACTCCATTTAAAACATGTGACAGTTGTGAATGTAAAGGAAAAATGTGCACTCCTACTGTCTGGTTTAAATACTAATTACCACCCTGCAACTGGGTCTGCACCGGGCAGGATTCCAGCTTAGGGTAGATACATCACATGTCGCATCTATTTATTTCAGACCAATGGGACGTAAGCATGGCCACCCTCCCCTGTTGGATTCTCCACTCACTGTCTACGTCTAACAATTTCCATCCGTCACTGCTTTAAAGTTCTACACTTCTCAGTCATGCCCATTCCTCATCTTAGCCTAAAAGTCTTTGCAAACAGGATGCAGATTGCGAAGTAACATTTAAATGGACACATTTTCATGACCCAGCCAAAAGTGATTTGCAAAACTGCTGAGACATATCCTGAAACTCTACATTGATTTCACGAAGCCTAAGCATATTCAGAGCATTTCCACTCAATGCTTGGTAGTCTTTGATCATAGATTAAACATCTCACATTCAATGGCACTTTAATACTTTCTTATCTGTGGGGACTTTGACATTTCATAATGTTATAAAATCACATCAAAGAACCGGCTGCTGACAATCTAAAAACCTGCTCATAAACGTAGATCATAAGTGCACTGAGTTTGGTCTCTAAAGATGCTTACTTTGTTCAAGTGGGGGTTCCTGGTGATATCATAGCCTCGTTTTTTGGTGAATACGGTGCACTTGGAGTTCCCGCCTGAGTGACAGACCCTCACTGCACCTACTATAGCAGGAGAAAGAGACAGGGGACTGGAGAAAACCCTGCACAGCGCCAGCACACTCTTACCCGAGAGAGAGTTCATGATTCCTGCAGGATGAAAAAAAATCAGGTACAGAGAGGCATCTTTAGGAAATGTACTATATTAATAACCATTGTTTTGCCAAAATAAAAGTTTATGATGGTTTGGTGACATGGTTTCTAGTTGGTAGACCACATTAGACCAGCAAGAAATCAGATGGTCAAGCTGTTTTTTAAACAGCTAATGACCAGCTACTGTACCAAGCAGTGGTTTCCAAAAATATGATTTCACAGTCATAAAAGTCACTGCAGTAAAACGAGTGCATAAACTGTGGTTAACATGGTAATGTTTTTATAATAAACAACTGTCAACGCTGCAAAAAAAAAAGTCTAATACAGCTTTTGCAAGTTTAGCATGTTCGTCCTCTCACTTGTAAACAAGGCCTTTTGGTAGAACGCAAATTTCAACGCAAAAGCATTGTGTTGTATTTTGATCTGTATTCACTACGCTGCTGTTTTTTAACAACAGTAACGTTATGTGTTTCAGGCCAAATACACATTATGGAGAGGTTCATCGTTGTCATTGTTCTTTAATAAGACAAAACGTTCTTTGTTTGCAAGCAAAGCGCATAAGTACCTGAGAACAGCCAGTCCACCGGCAGCTTCTGCTTCACTAGGTTTAATCCAAACACTGTCCTAAGCCTGTCTCCACTGGCTCGCGTTATCTGTAGATGATGTTGTAATCAACTGAAAGAAACGATTAAGGTTTGTATGACATTACACTTTCTCTTCCCAAAGCTTGCCCTGGGCCCGCCCCTTTTGGACAGAAGTGGCCAATAAAATGAGGCGACGCGAATGACGGCATTTTCCATGTAAACGGAAGATTTGTTGTAGGCCTTTGGCCGCTTCCCCGTACTTTTGTTGGTTCAAGCGTTAGCGTTTAAAACATGCAGAGTATAACCGGGTACTCTCTGGTTTAAAACTGGTAACTATAGTAAAATGGTAACCACAAATTAAACGGTCTTGTAACGGTTTCCACCGAGTACGAAATATTTTTGTTTGCTGGGGTGGTAATATTATATAGGCCTATTAATAATTAAGGGGGGCCCAAAAAATAGCTTTGCCTATGTCACGATAAGAGGTAATTGCTGCCCTGTGTTTGTACGTCTCACCAATTCACTACCCTCAAATGTTTTAATAAACTAAGCTGGTTTGATCAATCTTGTAACAAATACAAGAAATTACATAAAAATTATTTAATAAATAATAATAAAAACTTTATGCATTAAACAACGAAACATGCTGGCAAATATAAGACCTAGTCTAAAAGATTGGTAAAAAGTTACTTTATTACCGCCAGTGTTTACATCTCAGCACATGAGAAATTCAAAGATCTTTTTTTCTTGGAAACTGTTGTTCATGTAGCTTTTGATTATGAGTTGAAGCATGTACTGCTCTTCTTTTACAATGCAATTAATAACACATACACGTGTACTCAATACATACTCAAATATCAAACTAAATCATTGCAAGGATTTAGATAGCAACACCATGAAATGAAAAAGAAAACAACTGAACCAACATTAAAAATACTACACTGTAGTTACAAAGACTAACTAAAAGTAAACAGAGAATCTTGATGAACCAAATAGGCTCTTTTAGGTACAAACTTCAGTTGAAGTGCCATCAGTGTGAGCTCATCTATAAACTGTACTAATCAAATACCAAAAACCTGGCAGTGGTTAATAATTAAACAATGTACAGTGAAAACAGTGAAAAGTTAAACATATAAAATCAAAGAAATGTTTTCAAGTGATCAAATAACATCTAAAAGCTGTTTAAAACATATAAAATTAAGTGTAAAAAAAGATGTACAGTTTACTGTCTTCCAGGGATCTACTGCAGGCCATCTGTGGTCACCGCTTAATTACTGTGCTGAAGTACACAATTAGTCCCAATGACAGACAGTAGTCCAGTAGACATTCACTTGTAGGTGGTGAGTAATGAAAGATCAGGCTGGAAATGAATGACTCAGATCACAACGCTTGTGCCACTGCGAGAGCTCTTCTCCTGTAAAAGAGAGATTATCTATGATGAGACAAACCATAACAATTATTTACATTTGCAAGACACTTTTATCAAAAGTGACTTAAAAATACTAAAAAGGCTATTTCATGTGTGTTCAAATCACATGCCCTCTCTCCATGTCAACAAACCCGAGGGATAGTTTTAAACCCATAA
The DNA here is from genome assembly GCF_963082965.1 of Carassius carassius. Classification (NCBI taxonomy): domain Eukaryota; kingdom Metazoa; phylum Chordata; class Actinopteri; order Cypriniformes; family Cyprinidae; genus Carassius; species Carassius carassius. The sequence continues at coordinate 23,454,522 of NC_081765.1, forward strand.
ACAAAAATCTGTCATTTACTCACCCTCATTTCATTCCAGCCCTGTATGGCTTTTTTTGTTATACGAAACACAAAAGATGATCTTTTGAAGAATATGTTTTTGTTCATTCAATAAAAGTCAAACAAGCCGAGACATTCTTCAAAATACCTTCTTTTGTGTTAGCAGAATAAAGAAAGTCGTTCAGATTTGGAACAACGTGAGGGTTAATAAATGACAGATTTTTTATTTTTTTTATTTTTTTATTTTTATAAGTGTGTCCTTTTTGGGACTTCGGAGTGATGAACAAATCATAAATCTAAATTCTTACTGAGATGTGGTCACTCCTCCTGCTGTTGCCAGGTAAAATGTCAATGGAAGTATAAGCTGGTGGTTTCTCAGACAATCTCCCTTGAGATCGCTTCCCCTTTCTATAACTGTCCTCCTCGTCTGAACTCCAGGAGCCTCGACGCGGAGGAGGTGAATATCTCCTGTCTCTGTGGTTCATTGCATGCTCCAACTCCTCCAGAAGCTCCCCTTTACTGCGAACACGTGGACGAGACCCATCCGAACCTGAACCACCCCTGCGTCCTGCTGAACCTCGGCCTCCACGCCTGTCATCCCAGTCCGACTCATCACTGTAGCTACGCTGTAGCTGAGTCACTCTTCGTGAAGATGACGGCTCCCTCCAGGAATCATCACGATGATGGCCATTTCGGTTAGAGCTACCACTGGAATGATTAGACTGCCGGTGTCTTCCACCATCATTGGTCCGCCGAGAGCTCTGTTTTGCTCGGCCCATGATGGGAGGCAGCTGGATGACCCTGCGCTCCACACCTTGGACACCCATCTCGTCCAGGGCTGAGAGCATGCTGGGAGGCCTGGCTGATAAAGCAGCTTGGGGTATGGGTTGAGGTGGTGGAGTTACATACTGGGGTTGTTGGGCTGCATATTGATGAGGAAGTCTTTGGAGGGGGACTGCCATGTAGTGATGTTGAGGCTGAAGCATTGGGGCAGCCATATCCATTCCTCTAACTTGGTTCTCCAGAAAATCTAACATCTGGTTTTTACCATGTACACTTCCATTTATGCTGCCACTGGAATGATATCCATGGGGAGGTACCATTTGCGGGACAGGCTGAGAAGGAGGAATGGCCATTTGGGCCATGGGAAAGTTGTGTTTGGATGAAGGTTCAGAAAAAGACCCTGTGGAGGACAAATTATTAGTGTCACTTTAATCAGAAGCAGCTTTACATAAATTAACAGATTGATAAATTAAGTTATACTGACCTGAATATAGTAAAGGGTTTGCTTGAGAATATGCATTTGAGCCAATGGGGGCATAGATGGGCTGGCCATGGAGCCATGGTACCATTGCTTTTTGAGCTTCACGCATCATTTTGTGGCGCATCACCGCTAAGTAGACAAATGAACATGGAAGAAATATTTCACTACGTTTTGTTATTCAATACAATTTTATAAGATGGACTGTGTATTGGAAGGCCATAAATTACTCAACATAAATATTATGTTTTTATTATTTGAAATAACATTATTAATAATAATAGAATATTTATAAAGGACATTATGTTGTATTGTCGTAGTCCACAAATATTTTTCATTGTTAAAATGCTAAAAAAAGACAAGGTTCCACATATTATTAAAATTAATTATAAGTTATTAGTAATAAATACTTATAATAATAATAATAAATTATTATGAATATTATTGTTGTTATTCATATTATCTAAAAGAATACTTATTCTTAAAATGTATATTTATATTGCCTATTTTTTTGTATTGTCAGTCTACTGATTATTTAGTTTTGTCAAAATACAAAAAAATACAAATTTAATATATTTTATAACATATTACATATATACATATAACAACACATTATTATTATTATTTTTATTATTGACAAACTAATCCATTATGTGGAGTGTGATTTTGTCATCAGTAGACATTTATTTTAAGGAACTGATATTCAGCCGAAGTAAAACACTTTGAACATTGTTTAAAAATACTGTAACATATTGAAGATACTAAAGGGATAAAGAGCGAATGCATGTGGATACCTTCTTCTGGGCAGCAGCAAGTGCGAGGACAGCAGGGACAACGGACATAGCAGCAGCAGTTCTGAGGACAGCACTGGCAGCAGCAGATACACATCAGTATGATGAGGAGTAATCCACCGAGGATGATGAGCAGCACTGTCAGCCAGTCTGAGAGGAAGAGGGAGTATGATCAGCATCAGTAAACGTTTTTGTGGTTGAATACAATTCCTCAGTGCGTTAATACTTACGATATACAATGAGTCTGATTTCTTTGTCAGAGTCTCCCACGACATCACCAGCTGCGTCTATGGAGCAGAAATACATGCCGTTGTCCCACCACATGACCTCATTAATAACCAGGTCAGCACCTGTGAAACACATACAAAAAAAAAATATTTGATTGTAATGCACAAAAATTTAACAAATATAACGTTTTACATTGTTAGGAATAAGTCTCTCTCTCTCTCTCTCTCTCTCTCTCTCTCTATATATATATATATATATATATATACATATATTTATATGTATATGTATATAAAATATGGGATGTAAGTTGAGATCCTGATTAATAAGATTTTTAAAACCAGCTTTTCTAAATTATTAACGTGATCAAAACTTTTAAGCTGACAAACCTGTTACAAGCAAACTACCACATTTGTTCTATTTTTTAATAGTATGATTATAAAAATGTCCACCTTAAATTTAGGTCTACTTTATATATATATATATATATATATATATATATATATATAGACACACACACACACACACACACATATATCTTTCCTTTTTTTATATAAAAATCATGGTAAAATGTAAGTCTCAAATATGATACAACAGGCTTTAAAGGAACATTTATTTATACATTTTTGAATCATAACTGTATTCCACTGCATCATGTGTTTTGCCCCCCAAAATTAAAACTACAGAGCTTTTATCTTAAAACTAAACATTTAAATATCATTTTACTAATACATATTATTGGAAGATATAAAGTGGCAACTGATATTTCTAAGCATTTTATGCAAGTAGTTTGCTACACTATTATGAAATTGTAAATTATTTACATTACGAGTTATCAGAATTTCATCTTATTTCTATTCCATATAAATAACAACTGTACAAAATTGCATCATTTTTGCTCAGTTTGGGACTTTGAATATTTTTTTCCTCTAAATGTGTGTGCTCCATATTTACTATATGTGCCATAGAAGCCTGATGTATCAAATATGGTACAAAACATAATGCACATGCAAGCTTTTCCTTTATATTTTATCAAATATTTTAAATTATAAGTTATAAGATTCAATAACGTAATCCAATTAAAAAAAAAGTATTATTTTATATGTCAGGTTTTATAGGGTTAAAACATCTTGTTCAAAGTTTTAAGTTCTTTTGTGTCCAGACTTACTGTTTTGTATGTATATCTTGCGATTTCTATATTCTGTCCCCAGTATTGCTTCATTGGGGCCTCTCTTCTGAATCACTATGCGGACAGTGCGCTGACTGTCTGGACAGTCATTGGCTGGGTCTTGTTTCAGACCCAGAGCTGCTTGATATGCTGAAGAAAGAAAGAAAGAAACATTCACGGTCCCATTAGTCACTACATTCAACTTTCATCTATTGAGACAAACCGATCAAACAAACTGCAGATTACAGCTTTGCAGCCCTCAAGCTTTATATTTTCAGCTGACCTACACCACTCACCAGCTGAGTAATAGTCCAGCACTGGATCCAAACAGAAGGACTTGTATCGCCATGTGACCAGAACATTTTGTTGATTTACAGAAGTGGAATAGTCACATCGCAGAGTGACAGAAGCAAACAACATAGTGTTTCTCTCTGTTTGTGGAACCGTGACCTGGATAGACAACAGCTCTGAGAACAGAGGGAGAGGGTTCAGATAACACTGTTTGCATCAGGGTTCCACACCTTCTGACCACGCTCATTCATTTCAATTATTTATTTATTTGTCATTAGTTTATTAGTCATTACATAAGGATATTACACACAAAGAACAATTTTCAGCCAATTAAACATTTTAGAGCTGAGCATAACAAAAATAATGACACTCCCTATGTAATTTTTAAAGATTATTCATTTCTATGCATGTAACTGGCCTGAAAATCTTTATTTTACAAATCCTTGCTCATGCGAACAGAATCAAGTTTCAGGGAGAACTTACATATAGAACTATATATATATATATATATATATATATATATATATATATATGATGAACAGTTAACAATGAAAAGTATAAACAAAGTTTCAGGGGATCATAATGTAGCATATCGGCTGGCATGACGCTTTTAAATCACGTGATCGGGATTGTCCGCCCATGTTTGCACCTGCTGATGATTAATCTCGCCAGTGAACTTATAAAATTACCAGAATTTGTTTTTTAATAATTTAAAAACTGTATCCCACTCAAGTGAAACAAGCCTTATATTCGACATCAACCCCTGACAGATAATTTGAATGCAGACTTACCTGTTGGAAATACGCAGAGCACGAGCGCAAGCACCTTGAGCTGCAGTCCTTCTTTCATGTTTTTCGGTTATTCGGAAGGCGTTTTTTAATATACTGTAACGTTATTTTTACAAAACACAGCTAAATCCTATATCTGCGACTACAACAAGTACAGACAATTTACGCTGGCAATCGCGTCATCGTAAAACATGCGATGCAAATATGTCCCGATATGTTCTTATATACCTCTATTCTCTCGAGTCAGTGTAAACACACCTTTGCTCTTTGGAAGTTTGATCCCCCTCCCCCATTCCACGATGACGCCACAGACTCCACCCACCAACAAGTGCACAGCTCCGAGAAAAACACCCGAACCGGGTCATAGGCTTTTTCATTGATTACTGTTCAAAATCGAATCCTTATCACATTGTTATGTTTGTAAATATGAATCAATGATCAAAGTTAAAGGATTAATACGTTGAATGCGTTGTTTACTAAATTCGATATAAGCAAAAAATATATTTGAGCCAGTTTTAACATTTAACCACCAGGGGGCGTCACTTACCTGTGTTATGGATCAACCGGGGAGCTATATGTTTGGGGATGTTCGCGTGCACGTGAACAATTTTCCCTTACTTTCTAGTAGATTTGTCAGATACGAATTATGAAGCTGCAAAGAAAAAACTTTTGGTACATTCTTAATAAATGTTGTTAGAACTTAAACACTGTATTGTTGTCTCCTAAGCTAACACAGCTTTAGTCCAGTTTTAGTGTCATTTATACTTTTACTTAGTTCTGAATAAGCTGTGTTGTGTTCAAGCAAACTATTGTAAACTGCCATCACACGTGACCACACATTTAATATGACAAGTTGCTATAAAGAATATAAACATACTATTGACAGGAAAATGTTTTATTAATAGTTAATAATAAGTGCAACTATTAACTATCAACTATAGCACAATGTAAAAGTGACAGGTACAGAGCTCTAAATGTAAAGTTTGACCACTTAACACCTGTCAGGGCCCATATCAGATGTTTCCTGGTATTGTAATCTTATCCTGGAAAGAAACATCCTTTCCTTTTCTATGTCCTGTCCAGTTTCCTGCATTCCCAAGATTCTGTACTGCTGAAAAATGCCTTACTGTATTTATTTATTTATTTTTTATGTATGTTGAAGCAAGACAGAAGAGGTAAGTGTACATGCCCTGATATAGATTATAAAGAACAGGGATATTTTATCATAAACATACTGAGGTTATCAGGAATAAAAAAGACAGCAAGTGTCCATATCAAAATCATTACTTTAAAGCTGTGGAATACAAATAATTGGCACATTATGAAAAGCATCATCTTTCATGCTTTCCTCAAGACCCAACTGATAGAAATTGACAAAATCTACAGTACAGTACAGTGCAAACAAAGGCAATGGCAATATTGAAATATCAGAGACAGTGTCCCATTACAGTACTGAAGATAATAAGAGAAATATCAAGGAATGTTATAGCAGTTGAATCTCATTTTAACACAAAGTCATTTTGGACATAATTTTTGTGCAGTTTTTGTCTGAGGACTAATTAAGAAAGTAGGTCTTTTGACACATAGACACCAATCAATAGATAAAATAAAAACAGACACACAATATGTTCTTGCCCTTGACCAGCAAAAAATTCCCAAGCTCTTCATGTTAATGTTTCCTGCATAAAATGTGTCTTTCTGTGAGGTTGATCCTTAGTGTCTGGGGCATTTCTCTTCAGCTGGACGGATATTAGTATGATGTCAGTTCAGTTTGACGATGTCACACAATTAGAGAGTCTCTGCTTAGATGAGTGGTCTGTTAAAAAACACCAAGAGCCACATATTAGACACCCATTAGCATGATGCGTTTGCAGATGCGTTGTTAGTGTGCCAGTGTAATGCAGTAAAGAGTTAGTGATGCCATTTATGATACATTCAGGTAAACAACAAAAACACATAAAACCTGTCTACCTGCTTTGATAATTCAAAGCGGACTTTCATTTATATACATTCTTGTAAAAAATAGGATTTACATTTTATCATACAAAAAATGTACATTCCGTACAGTTAAAGTAATTCCACATTTAGAGTCCCTCTTTAGGAAACAAATGAAAGAACAGTGCTGTTCAAAAGTTTGGGGTCAGTATGATCTTATGCTCACCAAGGCTGCATTTATCTGATCAAAAAGACTGTAAAAACAGTGATATTCCTAATAATGCTATTACAGTTTTAAATAATTATCAAAATTGTTATATATTTTAAAATGCAATTTATTCAAGTGAGGGCAAGGGTGAATTCTCAGGAGCCATTAATCCAGAGTTCAGTGTTAACACAGTTGTTTTGGTTAATATTGATGAAAAAATACAGTTGATAAGTAGAGAGGACAGCATTTATTTGAAAAAAAAATCTTTTGTAACATTATACATGTCTTTACTGTTACTTTACATTAGTTTAATGCATACTTGCTCAATAAATATATAAATTTATTTAAAAAAAATGTGTACTGACCTCAAACTTTTATGCTTTTTGACAAGATACAGCTTGTTTTCACGGATTTTGCATTTTACTATTTGAGACTATTTTTCATATTAATGGAATCTCAATTGTCTCTTCTCTTTAGGCTTGAAGGAAGTTTTGTCTAGTCTTCAATGTACAGAAACCAGGGCAGACGATTATAAGTAACTCACCAGTTTCCTGGGTTTGTCCCTATCCTCCCTGCGCTCATGTAACGTATGGGACAGTCCATGGGCTGGACGTGTGTATGAAAAAGGCTGCATGGCAGGATCAGCAGTCCTGTACCGTTCTCTTCGTATATGCTCTTCAGTTCTAAACCTCTCTGCTTCTCTTTCAGAGTACGGAGGTAAAGGATCATCTTCCTCGGTGCGGTTGCTAGGTGATCTGCTATTGTAACAGTCACTGCTCTTCTTGGAACTGCCTTTTGAGGGTGTGTCACTGTCATCATCAGCCCTCCCAGCTCTCTCTCCATGGCCCCTAACCTTGCGCTCCAGCAGAGTGTTCAGGTAGGTATCATCATAAGACCTCTGACGAGCAAGGTAACGCTCACTGTCAGCAGTGTTGCGCCTTTTTGGTGGGGAAGGTGGTGAGCCTCTACGACGCCAGTCATCGTCATCATCATCACAAGAATACCGTGGCCCATCTTGGTATGATGTGGGATGGTCCCGTGACCTTGGACCCATTTGAAAGTCTTGCTGAGGTCCATGATAGTCACCTCTCTGACGACCGTGTGGGCCGTATGATATAGCAAACTCTTCCAGCTCATCTAGTGACCCTGTGCGCCCCCTAGCATCAAAGGCTTTGCGGGGCAGGTGTTCAGAACGGCAGTTCCATCTGCAAACAGTCATGATATTATCAGTGCACACATATACTAAAAGTTTAAAAGTGTGGGGTTAGAAAGATTTTTAAAATGTATTTGAAAAATTCTCTTATGCTCAAGTATATAATGAAATACTGTTACAATTTAAGATAACTGCTTTCTATTTAATATATTTTAAAATTGAATTTATTTCTGTGATGTCGAATCTGAATTTTCAGCAGCCATTATTACCGTCTTCAGTGTCACATGATCCTTCAGAAATAATTATAATATGCTGATTTGGGGCTAAAGAAACAATTCTCTCGTGTCTTCAGTTTGCTAAATAATTAGATCATGCACACATACTGTACCTGTTGTCATGTTCATCCAGAGAGTGATTGCTCTGATAGTGTGAGGGCCGAAACCCGTGACCAGTCGATGCTATTCGGATATGTGGCTCTTCCATGTAGTCACTGATGGGTGGTAGTGCCTTCCTCTGGACCTGGCGATAGGTCTGTCTGAAGTCTGTGTCACCATCATGCAGAGAGCTCAGTTCTGATAGGCTGTCAGCTGCTGACACAATGACATCATTATTTACATATATGCATATAGCAGACGCTTTTATCCAAAGTGCATTCAGGCTATACATTTTTTTTTTACCAGTATGTGTGTACCCTGGGAATCAAACCCACAACCTTTTGGGCTGCTACCACTAAGCCACAGGAACACCTGCTGTCATCATGGACTTTCTAGAAGCATGCACAATCGCAGATGTATTTCAAAAGGGAAAATCTGTGATCAACAACATACTTTCAGAGTATGGACAAAAAAAAAAAAAACTGAAACATCTTTTAAGATATCATCTTTTTTGTGTGTTTCAAAGAAGATAAAAAATACAGGTTTGGAATGACATGAAGGTAAATGATGACTGAATTTTATAATTATTTGAGAATGAACTATCCCTTTAAGTTTTTAATGTAAAAACATGCCTTTTAATGTAAAAGGCAGGTTCATTCAGGAGTGTTTAAATGATGATGATCATGATGATGAAATAAATTAGACAAGCCATCAGGTGTCTCCTGACCATTAGTAAATAGATTTTTACTAACTCAACTTAACTCAAATACAGCTTTTCTTTTTTATACAGACAGATTCAGTGTACAGAAACATGCTGACTGCATACAGGCTTACATGGACTAAGTAGTACACAACCTTCATAGCATCCTGACCCTGACTGGCCTGGAGTCGATAGCAAGTGCACACTGTGGATATACACACATGACCTGTGTGTTTCTATTGTGTCTTTGTTACCAAACATTCAGTGCATCATTTAAGGCTAAGCCACATGCATGTAACACTCACACAGTGCACACAGAAGATTTACAGAAGCATGCACAAAGAGTTTTAGATTATTGCGCACTGTATTTATGCAATTTTTGCATTCAGAGGTTAATTCACTAACCTGCTACCATTTAGCCTGACATAGCACAAAACCCTGTCTTATTTACATACCACCTGCAATCCAACTCAGCCAGTATAAATATGGATCATGATAAGTGCCACATAAAAATAAGATGGGGAATCAGTACAGTATATTAATTAAAAATATATATGTGAATAAATACACTGGCCAATAAACAGCTATATTAATTTTTATATAAAATGTTTTACTTCTTATAGATAAACACATTCATTGTGAAACTATTCGCCATCCTCATAAACAACACACAACTGCTTCTTTCACAAAGCAAGCTTTTTCCTCTCTCAGTATCTTTAGAACTTCATTAACATTCTATTTCCAAATATTTGTCTACTGTCATCAGCTCATGTTCACATACTTAAATACAGCAAGCACTCTCATCTCATCTAACCACAATTCATTAACAACCTTAGATGAAAGTTACAGTGCAAACTCTACAAGATATTAGTTGAGTTTATTTTGAGTTTGATGATGCAGACTTGCTTCAGTCATATGTAGTTATTCAATGCAAATGCAGATTCTGTTGTATTGTCACTTACCTCCAGCTATATTGTTTTCTACTGAACGAGACACTGTAGTCAACTTGGGTTCAATGATGGATGGTGCGGCTGATGGAACTACAGGAACCACAGGAACACCAGGAACGTAGTAAGGCTGATACATGGCAATCTGAGGAGGTTGGCCGCTCTTTGCCATCTTCCCAGCTTCATATACTTTGAAGGCAATTGGGAATGCTTTTTCAGGTTGTGAATATGGGCAGTGTGTGTAGTATGTATGTGTGTGTTTGTGTACTCACAGTGTTTTGGACAGCAACATGTATCAGGACAGCAGCAGCAGCGTACATAACAACAACAGGAGTGAGGGCAACATTGGCACCAGCAGATCCCAAACAGCAACAGAAAGAGAACACTACCAAGGACCACAACTCCTACAAATACCCACTCTAAAGGGGAGACAAAAAAAGACTAATCAGGAAACTTGGTTTCCATGGCAAAAGCAGATCCTGAAGGAAGTGCTGTCCTGAAATCATTTTTGCACACAGGATTTGTCTCTGATCATGATCAACCACAAGGGAGAGCGTCTAAGGGCCTAATGATGAATTTCCTCTGGGTGTGGTGTCCAACAGTATACATTGCTGACCTCTTATTCAACACAGATACACTTCAATCTTAAGAATGTTCATAATTATATGCCTCTGAGTACTTCCGGAAGACCAAACTTCTTAAAAGTTGGAATGTTTGTTTTCAAATTTACACCATAATACCAGGATTGCGTATAAAAAAAAACAGATTTGATATTTAAATTTTAATGTTCTTTTTGCTCACATCTGAATAATATGTTAAATAGCAACAGAGCGTAAACTTTGCAGTTAATTTATACACACACACACGTTTTTTTTTTTTTAAAAGTGGGGACACTATAGGTGTAATGGTGTTTATACTGTACAAACTGTATATTCTATCGCCCTACACCAACCCTACACCTAACCCTAACCCTAACCCTCACAGGAAAAAACTCATTCTGTATGGTTTATAAGCGTTTTTAAAAATGGGGACATGGGTTATGTCCTCATAAGTCACCCTCTCCTTGTAATACCTGTGTCATACCCATGTCATTAGACACAGTTGTGTCCTGATGTGTCACAAAAACAAGCCACTGTAAAATCTAATTAGTTGGGCTTACTTAAAAAAAGCATGCAAACCGATTGCCTTGAAAAAACGAAGTAAAGTGAAATAGGAAATGTATGTTGTACTGACAAATGCTTAGTATAAAAAATGTATTTTATAATAAAACAAATTGAATTGTTACCATTGTAATCTGTGTGTGACTTTAACATGTTCCCACACACTTTTTTAAGGATAATATAAACCCAATTAAAAGCATCTCAAGGTATTTATGAAAAATTAAATTTAAAAAAGTTAATTAATGAACACACTCGAAAATACACTAATGCTTTAATTAGAAGATATATCACCTTCTAAAAGCAAAAAAAAAAAATCTAATATTTATTACTTTTCTACTCTTTAAATCAAATAACTCTGACTTCATGATGCATTGCTGCATCAACAAGAAGAAAATTCTAGGAACATAAATGAAGTGCCCAAGCAAAGAAACGAATGAATACAACTAGTGAACGATGACTGCAGACATGGAGAAAATGGGTGAAAAGTCTATTTAAGGGGTCATATGATGCTTTTTAAAAGATCATTATTTTGTGTATTTGGTGTAACAGCATATGTTTACATGCTTTAATGTTTAAAAAACACACTATTATTTAACAAATACTGTACATTATTGTAGGTTCTCTATGCCCCGCCTCTCTCAAATGCATCGTTTTCTACAAGGTATCTCCTACCGACAAGTGCAGTCTGCTCTGATTGGCCAACTGACCCTGTGCATCATGATTGGCCGAACGCCGCAAACACTTGTTGGAAATGTAACACCCCTTTCCATAATTGCAAGCTTCATCTTTCAAAATAAATGTAAAAACAGTTAATAATCGTCCCTGTACGACCGGAGCAGGAGCTTGGTTCGTATTGCCAGCAGTAAGTCAGACTTGTTCCCGGTGCGTGTTGGACTACGGCAGGGCTGCCCTTTGTCGCCGGTTCTGTTCATGATTTTTATGGACAGAATTTCTAGGTGCAGCCAGGGGCCGGAGGGGGTCAGGTTTGGTGACAACACGATTTCGTCTCTGCTCTTTGCGGATGATGTTGTCGTGTTGGCCTCATCAAGCCAGGACCTTCAGCATGCACTGGGACGGTTTGCAGCCGAGTGTGAAGCGGCTGGGATGAGAATCAGCACCTCCAAATCCGAGGCCATGGTCCTCAGTCGGAAAAGGGTGGCTTGCCCACTTAAGGTTGGTGGAGAGTTCCTGCCTCAAATGGAGGAGTTTAAGTATCTTGGGGTCTTGTTCACGAGTGAGGGAAGGATGGAACGGGAGATTGACAGACGGATCGGTGCAGCTTCTGCAGTAATGCGGTCGATGTACCGGTCTGTCGTGGTGAAGAAAGAGCTGAGCCGCAAGGCGAAGCTCTCGATTTACCGGTCAATCTACGTTCCTACTCTCACCTATGGTCATGAGCTTTGGGTCATGACCGAAAGGACAAGATCCCGGTACAGGCGGCCGAAATGAGCTTTCTCCGCAGGGTGGCTGGGCGATCCCTTAGAGATAGGGTGAGTAGCTCAGTCACCCGGGAGGAGCTCAGAGTAGAGCCGCTGCTCCTCCACATCGAGAGGGGTCAGCTGAGGTGGCTCGGGCATCTGTTCCTGATGCCTCCTGGTCGCTTTCCCGGGAAGGTGTTCCGGGCACGTCCCACTGGGAGGAGACCCCGGGGAAGACCTAGGACACGCTGGAGAGACTATGTCTCCCGGCTGGCCTGGGAACGCCTCGGTGTCCCCCCAGAAGAGCTGGAGGAAGTGTCTAGGGAGAGGGAAGTCTGGGGTTCTCTGCTTAGACTGCTGCCCCCGCGACCCGGCCCCGGATAAGCGGAAGAAGATGGATGGATGGATGGAACAGTTAATAATGTCCTTAGTTTTATCATCAGTTCAAGCCCGAAAGGGGAACAGAGTGGTGTGACAGACACAGTGATGAAGCTCATACAGTATGTGTTTGAGGTACACAAGTCACTGACGGTTAAGACAGCTGACTCCAACGGTAACCGTCTCTCTCACACACATACTACATACTTAAGCCCCTTTCACACTGCGATTCCGGCAAATACACGGGTAAAGTGTTCCGGCAATTGTTCCCGGGTCGCTAGATTTTGCACTTTTCACACTGCCAGTGGCAGGGCTGGACTGGGACAAAAAATCCGCCCGGGCATTTTTGCCCAGACCACCCCACTATATGATCATAAACACCACCCATCTTTGCACGCCCTTAATTATATGCATACCAACTCCTATTCATTAAAGCACTAATGCCATGTAATGAGTGAGTATAGGAACGAGTGAGAGTTAACAGATGAAATAAGTCAAAATTTTATATTTATTAATACAGTTGAACTATACTCCACAGCGGTGAATTCTAAAACAAGCTATAAGCGGCTCTGGCATAGCAATACCAGTGTTTCTTACAGGATTTTTGTTAAAACTATGGTGGTGTGTCCTCGGTCCTTCTAGGGGGGTTTGGGGGCATGCCCCCCCGTGAGAAAATTTTGTGCATTTTAATGTTAAATTCATTAATCTGGTGCACTTTGAGAGTTCAAAATTAAAAGCTCCAACCCATATTCAGTGTGCAAATTAAACAAAGAAAAATTAAAACCACAGTGTCTATTTACATTACACATAATAATAGTTATAATATTAATCTAATGACAGTAATAGTCATATTTTGTAAAAAAAAATGCACAAAAAAATAAAGGAAACTTTCTTAATTAGTTGTACCAATTTCAATACTTGAAAGAGATAAGCACATGATCTTTTATTTTGACGCAAACTGCATCAAGCTTTTATTTTGGCGGAAAACATGGTTTACAAACGCCTCTTATTAAATTTCTAGTGAATTGCGGTAATCGTCAACTATGCAGATGTGGAAATAATCTACACTCATGACATGGCCTAAGTGTTTTGAAAGTAGTTATGCTTACCGCAGGCTCTACACTTTCTCATCTCTCTCCTGATCCTCCGTCCTCACTATCATCATCTGCCACAGGAGCTGATGAAGGTCAGAAAACATATATTTTGACACAGTTTACAGTGTCTGCTTTAAGGGCCTGGTTCTATTTTTTCACGCTATTTATCTGCAAATTCCTTGCGTTTCTTCTCCATCTTTTTTTACAGATACACACTGACACTGCTGCCGCTCGCTCACTCGTTTAAAGTTGTGATTGGGCCAGCCCAGTGTCAATCAAGAAAAGAGCCAATGGGCCGCTGATCTACGTGTTTCATGGGCTGGTCTGTCAGAAAAAAAAAACTAACACTGAATTTGACCAATGCATTACACCGGCACAAACAAAGCGCCGCCAATTAAGCAAAACAAAACAAAACGAATGGGCCGCCGATGTACAAATTTTATGGGCCGTTAAAAAAAAAAAAAACAGTATGAGTATGAGATATCGGCCCAAAAAGCACGTCGGCCCACCCATGGCCAGTCCAGCCATGGCCAGTGATTACACGGGATATGTGCGTGCTTTCACACACAACCCGTAAAGGTCCCGTAATGACACGTGACATCAGGGCGTGACGTGTAATGTACGAGTCGAAAACGTTAGGCATAGGCAGGTGGCAAGGAAGTCGACCGGAAGTTGAAGTCGGCCGCGTGCCGCTATCTTGTAGCAGAACGTCACTTGCGTTAGCATTCCCATTGACTCCCATTCATTTTGGCATCACTTTGACAGCGAATAACTTTACATCTGAGGCGTTTAAAGACTCCGTTTGTCCATTATTTATTTCTAAAGATACACGACAATGTATAAAGGGCTCCATTACCTTCTATGTTACATTATGGCCCCGTAGAAACAGTTTTTGTAAAAATAGGCTAACGATTGCATCATAACCACTCGACTCTCTGTCGCATTATACTGTACAGACAGGAGGAGAAGCTCGCAGGCAATTAACTTAATATGGCGTACTGGCGTTACATTTTAAAATACTATACAAAATAATTAATCAGTATACTTACTCCTGCTCACTCACGCCAAAGAACTCCCCACTCAAGCAGTAATTTAGTTAATTAGTCATTTGTTGGTGAATCGGACTACACTGGTCACACTGCATGTTTTTGACAACTCAATGGAAATGCATTTTTTTTTCTGCTATTATTTTGTGATGCACTGCCTTTTTCATCACATTGAGTTTAGACTGCAAATATAGGTAAAATATGACTTATTTTACTGCATAGTGCAGGAAACACTGGCACATCATCGATTCTGGGGTTGGAAGAAGCATTGTCAAGATCAGAAAACCTGAATTTTTACCCAACTTAACATAATACCCTTCTTAATTTGTAAAATAATATTTAAAGTTAATGTTACTTTTTTATTTACCTATTCTTTTCACCATGAAATACAGTTGAAAACCTCTGTTTCATTATAATTTGGTGATGTAAAGATCTCCACAGTGAATGCGTGTGTGACAGCGTGCCTGCTCTGCAAGCAAGCTGCATGATAGAATGCAGCAAAACAATCACTTCCATTATAATCGATTAAGCTGTCTTTAATGTAAGTGGCTTAAAACAAAATATAAAAAAGGCAAGAAATACTGCTAGCATTCTGGAAGACAGAAAGCCTCGGTAGAGGGTGAGATGTAAAAGTAACTAATGTGTTACTTTCCATAAAAAGCAACAATCATGTGATTATTTACTTGAAGTTAAGCAGTGGCCTCTATATAATGTGCAGTAATGTTATACAACATCAATAATTGATCTGTCCTTTTTTTAAGAGGTAACAGATCAGATTGGAGCATTTTGGAGTTTGCTGATCGCAGCAGAAGATAAAGCAGGTGAACTGAAAAGGACCTGTGTGAGAGCACCCACTAAAAAGGACAGGGGGAGAAAGAGGTATGGCAGGCGTACCTGGCATAATCTCCAAATCAAACTCAGGCAGGATGTCATCCAGCACACCTGTCCTACCTGGAGGAGGGAGAAGATCAGACATAAACAGCAGCAGTGGGCAGCAAGTGAAAGTTCAAAGTTTAGGGTCGTGGGTAAATGCTTAAATGCTCTGTGTTATTATGAAAAAGTTTCTCTGTTAGTGACTGTGGATTAATTAAATTTACGGTGAAAGCTGTTATGAAAAGTAGATTTTTGGTTTAAACATGATTGGCTTTTTTGTTGGTTCAGAGAATAAATCAAATGCAAACGTATAAAACAAAAGCCTTGCCAAATACCCACACTTTGCGGTATTTGCCCAAAGTGTTTAAGTGAGGATGAAGACCACAAGTGTGTGTCAAACTTTTCATTACCTGATAAGACACACTTTTAGTACTGTAAAAATGCAAGTGTTTACATGGCTTTATTTTAATTTTACATTCTTTGCATTTAAAAATCTACTTCTAAATGTCTGTTCAGTAGTCCCTATAACATGACAATTTTAATTTGTGGTGCTTCTAATGAAGTGCTAAAAAGCATTTCCAAATGTTGTACAAAATAAATATACTAATATATGCAGCAATAAAACATGTAGCACTTTGTTTTACTACCAAATTATATGTAATATCTAATTATTATTCATATTTAACTTACATAGGAAAGATTTCCGTGACCTCTTGCAATCTTATTTTGCAATCTTATTTTGCAATTTATTTCCACAACATGATGCATGATGGGATACACTAAGCCTTGAATACTGCTCTGGAGTGGTATTAAAGGCACTGCGCTTTGGCGTTTTTAAGATCTGGACAGTCTTGCTCACTTACCTGTCGCCAGGACGCACTATCAAGTGGCCAAGACCAGAGGTGTGGGTATTTGGACAAGTGGTGAAGTCCAACTAAAATTATACTTAAGTTTATCTGATTGTGCTAAAATGGAAATATTGCCAGCAGGGCTACTGTAAAGTTTAGTACTGTACGTCTCAAGCGATATGCCAGTAAATAAATTAATAGATTTGAACTATACTTAATTTGAAATGAATGACAGTAATGATATGTTGACATGTTGCTGGTTCCCAGGGATTATGCTAATGTAGATGTGTGCATTCGTTCAGTATTTATATCTGGCCCAAGCACAGATCAGGTTCACTAATGTGCACGAACGAAGAGAGTGAGTAAGAGATGAAGTAGAGGGGGCTTCAGCAGGCTTCAGTGGAGGAATATGGGGGACTTATTAATCACACAGCCTCATTAACCAACCTGAAAGGGGGACAAGGCCAAGGGTACGTCATCACCATTGAGACAATGCTGGCATTGTTTGAAATTAAAAGGTGTCCCAGAGCACTGTGCAATAACCTTAATAACCAAACACCTTCCCTGAGAGACAAATGAAGGGGTGGCTTTAGAGGTAAAGTCTATTTTACACTGAGCGTACATTTTCAATGACTGTCAAGCCGCCAGAAATAAAGCGCATTCTCACCACCTTAACTGGCTTTGGTGACAGGAAGTGCTGAGCTGGCATACAGGAAGAGGAATAATATCCAACACCTCTACTCCTCGGTTACAGTCATTAAACCAACCGTAACCTGAGAGTAAAGGGGACCTCACAAAGAGAGGTAGAGAAGTGAAGAGAGAGAGAGACAGGCAGAGATATAGGGGAAGGCAAGCTGTGTTGTGTAGACTGAAAGTTATTATCAGACTTACAGGGGTAGTTTAGCTGTGTGTTCGTAAATATATTGTTGTTGTAATTACAGTGTATAGCTGTACAAGTGCATTTGTTGCTCCCTTAAATCAATCATATTTCATACACGGTCAATAAACTATATACTCCCACAACAGACGTTTGTGGGGACGCATGAAAAAGAAACAGAAGGCATTCACCTTATTAGAAGGCAGTGTATCATCAGATTGAATTGAAACTTACATTTCAAGTTTAAAAAAAAACTTACAGTTGCTCTAAATGTTTAGAATAATAACCTACTTATTTCCACAGTGATTGGTTGCCTTACCTAAGAACATGTGGTCACCTGCTTGGCAAGACAACAATTTGTTAAAAAAAGGGTTATTCTAAAGAGTTGAGTTTTGTTTGATGTTTTGATTTTACAGTAAAACTGTATTAATTAATCTGACTGAATTCTGAATATAGTAGTGTAAGAAATTACTGTTAAATACTGTTCATTTTTACAGTGCAATCCCTGATCCTAAATAATAATAGTGTTGCTTTCCAAGGCATCCACCACTAACAATCGAGAGCTAAGCTGCAACTAAAACATGACTACACAGCAAGTTTGATGAAACCACTTAATACTCCAGATTACATTCTCCACTTCGTAAACCAATTACATCTTGATTACTCAGAGGGCAGTGCCTTCCTCCGCTTCTTAGTGTCTACATAACACGCTCACTGATCCTCCAGAGTAAGTTCTAACACTCTAAAAAAATATATATTTTCACCTCACAGGACTGTTCAAAAGGACCTGGCATCCCCTGTCCCCTAAAACCCCCCTTCGTTCCCATGGAAACGGCTTAAGAAGTGGCTTATATTGCTCACACCGATAACGGTCAGTTATTTACTCTTTGTCTGGCATGAGGCGTTTGACTTTGTTTTGTCCAGCTGACACAGTAATAACTTATGCTGTTAGGGTCAGTCCCACAGCACCAAACAAATTGTTTCTCTCCACAGTGATCCTGTCCAGGACGTGTAAAATATGTGAGGTCTTCCTGGTCTGAAGAACAATAGTGTCTCTTATTAAGGATCTGAGCCCTGTCGAGAGGCATGCGCTGTACAGTTGTCGTCATGGTAGCGCTTTAAGTGCACTCGGGAATTCAGACTGGGATTGGCATGAACAATCATTTAGACACAGTAACCAAGCATGCACACACAAAAGTAAAAATTTTTGGAGAACAAGGTCGATTTCTTTATAGGAAACTCTGTAAATAATCACAAATATTGAGAGTCCCTAAAGCATGGCGTTCACTGACACTTTTTCGATCATTTTTAACAGTTCAGACTTTTCTGAAACCATGTTATACAGATATCAACTGACTTTTTTGCAGTGCTGATTCAGTTTTTGAGAAGGATATGCACTCATGAGACTCACCCTGCACCAGTAGCTCCATCTGGCCTTCATTTATCCCTTCCAGGTCATCAGAAATGACCACCTTACAGAAATACACACCGCTGTCGCCCCACTGCAGCTGTCCAATGCGAAGATCTGCTTCTGAAAAGGTTAGAAGTTATTTGGTTATAACCCGAGCTAATAGTAGGTGAGTAATTGTCTAATTTTAATATTTGTATTTAGTTTTTTGGATTCCAGAGTAACATAAAAACATATTAGCTGACAGTTGAGCAATTTACTTTTAGAAATTAACATTTTTTTATCAGTAGGAACAAGACATCATTCATCCTCATTATCTTCCTTTAATATTTAGTCAGAACAATCGTAGTCTTTGTTGGAGAGGTGACTGGAGGAGGGAGAGCTTTGATGGCTAAAGTCAGAGGAGAGGGTGTTTGCATTTGATAAGGAAAGCTGTGGGGGTGTTTTGTGAGACCTTTATGAGGTCCAGCCTCCTGACCATTGTGTGACCTAGAAAAAAACAGCCCTATTTAAGAACAGGAAAACACAGCACAGTCAGCTGGGTTTCCTAAGGGGGAGATGGATTATGCACAAGATTGCAGACTTGAGAATAGAGCGGGCTCAAAATGTAATAACATAACAAGATGATTTTATTACACTGTGGCCCCAAGAAGTACTTGGACCATTAAGCCACAGTTAAATGTCAGTTCATGTATGCCATTGCATTAAAAATAAATATTAAATAAGTAGCATCTGCAAACCAATTATGCCAGACATTTTCTCAGAACTGATGTCATTTCACAGTTACATTTAAACAACTGAATCCCAATATTTGTGGCTGTATGAGTTAGTTCCCCTCAAGTTCACAGTCATTAAGTTTGGAATTTAACTTTCCAGCTGACTAATGTCATCATGTTGTGAAGCTAATTGCTCTCAAAACACCGAAATGTTTATAAGGTTATGATCAAATAAAAAATATTCTGCCTCATATTTGATTGAACTTCACCTTGATTCAAGCTCAACCTCTTCAAAAACAACAAACAAAACAAAAACAGTTTTAAACGCAGCAGAAACACATTACTGTTAATGATGGAGATGTCTCTTCCTTTGTAGTGCTCTGCTAATGTCATGGAAGATCCCTGTGCTGAAGCCACTATGCGGACTGTACGGCTGTTGTCAGAGCAGTCCAGATGAGACGAGGCTCCCAGATCAGATACACGGACCCCCAGGGACTCTGGAAATGTGAAGGAATCCCGAGTACGGTCTGTACAGTAGGACTTGTACCACCACTGCACCACGGCGGTTTGAGAGGAGTGGGTGGTGTAATGACATGGAAGAACGATGGAGCTGAACAGCATAGCAAACTTCTTCTCATCTTTCACAATCACCTGTACACCATTGCAACTTTGCACTGTGCCAGAAAGAGATTGAGAAAAAAAAAACATTATTGGATGATATTAACACAATTACACTTAAGGCTGGAATACAAAACACAAGTTGACCCTAGTTTATGAGTCACAGCTAGTCTGCAGATTTTGCCAGAAACCTGTGAATATGATATGCACAGACTTTAATTTATTAGCTTCTAACTGTGTCTCTATCCAGTTGGAGGATATCACATATTGTTTTCATTTGTCATGCATCTCCTAGTTCTCCTAGACTAGAGTCATGAGTTTGTTGTGTTTGGAACAGTTTGAAAAGTCTGTGATCCTCAGTCGTTTAGTGTCTGATGGCTAGTTTATCTCTGTAACGGTTTATAAGGTCGGCAAGTGTATGATTGATAGCTACAAGTCATGTGGTGTTTTCTAGCCCATGTGTAGAGCACCAGACAGGAAGCTGAGATATGCAGAATTATATTCAGAAAGGTATATTTGTATTGCAAATTCATAATGGCTTTTATAAAACCGTTAAGACAGTTAGAATTAAGAAACTCTTTTTCTTTTCTTTTTTGCAACCCAGTTAAGTCTGAGACACCTAAATGTCCCTCTGTTTTGTGTGAAGTTATTTTCCGGCAAATAAAAAATATAATAAATAAATAAATAAATACAAGCAAAAACTATGTCAGAAAATTTTAGTTTTTAGTAACTGATAAACTTATATTTGTTTTGCAATAACTTGGGTAACAGTACTGAAGGTTGAGCTTAAAAATTTATGTATAACATTGATATTAATTTGTTAATTTATTCCTTAAAATGCTTAACTTGGCTTCCTTTCATGATGTACAGTAATGTTACTGACTTGTGTAACAATTATTGCCGAATGATTGTGTAAGTTTTTGGCCATTAAAATTAGCTGACCATTATAAAAGTTTTGAATTAACTATTACAACAGATTATGTTGAAATTACGTTTTTATTTCAGTTGTTGGAAACTAAACTAAATAACCATATTAAGTCTTTGACACGCTACTTTTTGTTGTAGGTTAAATATGTTGTAGGATAATACACATTAGTATTTTAAAGGCATAGCATTTTTCTACTACCTTTTGAAAGGGTACTGCTCCAGTGACAGTTGTGTTCCTTCATGTCTGAGAGTTATCAAAAAAGTAAATGTTTTTTTGTGCCTCTAATACTTATAAATTAGAAAAAACTGTATCCTTTTCATAGAATTCAGGGGAACAGCAAACACACTCATGAGCAAAGTGAGCTTTCAGCATTAACTGTAATGACTACTGCCCTGTCCATGATTAGTATTATGGTGTTTGAGTGTAATGGTACGTTTCATAGTGTCAGAGACAGGCATGTGTTTATTACCAAAAGCCCTTTCTCAGTCTAGGCCAAAAAAGAAAGGAAAAAAGATTTTGCTTAGTGCCTCTTTTTGAGAATGCTTAGTCACACCATTCACTTTATCAGCTAAAGATTACAAGGTGAGCTGACCTGAAAACAAATGCCTAAAAACATCTGGATCCAGTCAGTCAGAAATTGTGTGTGTGTGTGTGTGTGTGTGTGTGTGTGTTTCTAAGCCTGAAAGTGTGTGTTTGTCCAGCCTTGTGTGGGAGATTATGGAACAGAAAGCTGGACAAAATCAAAGAAGCAGCCAAAAGGAGGATCTGCTGATGTGAAAAACACAGAGTGAGAAAGAAAGAAGGGCGTGTGAGTACAGCAAGTTAAATTCCATGCTATGCATGGGGTGCAGAGAGGTGGGGGCTGTCATTTTTTGGAGAGACATCACCGTCTCTTACTGTCTGAATGGATTAGGGTGTTGAAACCGAAATATTCTGAGAAAACTCTTACAACAGATCAAGTTGAGAACAAGTAGGGAGGAGGTCTCTCCCACAAACAAAGAGATAGTTACTCTAATTCTCGTCAAAGGGTGGAGCACACCGCATAAAAATATACAACAGCCAGTCACCACAGATGTGTGGATGAGATCTTTACTCATTCATTGTTGACGTAGAGGAAATGGAGCAACTTCCTGTGCATTTTCCAACTGTACTTGAGAATGATCGTGTTGCTGAGGGGAATGGAGGCGAGAATTCTATAATACGTTCATTAATGCTCTGTTCATGGTAGATGGGGTCCTCCTTTTGTCCTCTCTGTTGCCTGTTTGACTCATTGTTTAGCTTTATGGTGAACCCCCACCCACTAAGGGTCAGTGCAGGAGGGGGATGTTGAGGTCCCACCAATGACGTACACTCATTGATTCGGTCATCCATGAACACCCAATTAGGTTAAAGAGATTTAAAACAAGCCGTTAGGAGAAGACAACTTTACCTGATTATGTGTTGCTGATGCTAACTAAACTATTACAGGCAGGCGTTACTTAATATTGAAAATAGTATTCAGCTCTTTACCAACTCAAAACAACGTTTCCCTAAAATATTTATACATATTCACACATTCTCTTCACTGAGAGGGTTTTTTTTAGTTTTAGTTCAGAGTTGAACACTGAAATGCTCATAAAACTGGATTCCTGGATTACCTCGACCCCCCAATTTCCGTCCCCAGTTGCAAAGTCGTCTGTTTGTATTGATTATGTGCTTTTTGTTGCTGAGGTGTTTTTCCTGTTCTCACACTGTACTCCCAAAGGAGCATAGTCTGGGTGTTGTTTTTTCAAAGAGATAGCTAGAGATTCCTCAATTCCCTGTCTTCCTGTCCTGTCTACCCCCTTGTCATGTTGTATGTATGTATGGACAGGTTGATGGCTAATTTCACTGGTACTTGTGACTAGTGACAATAAAGGGCTACTACTACTACTACAACCATCATATATTGTTTTGTTGCATCCACCTAGCCAAGTACCGATATAACGCAGCTGCACTCCCTGACACACATTTCAGCAGCACTTCCTTCAATTCTCTCCCACAATTAAACTTTGGGATGTTAAATAGTTTAAATGTTTGTCTATGCTCTATAATTAAAGAGCTGTGAAGTCCCTTTTATACATTACACATATGTTGGCATTTTATAATAATCATTAATAAAGATGAATAAATTATGTTGAACAGAATTACATATTGATTTAAATCAGTAATCATTTTAACAACTTGAAACTTGTAAAAATGTTAAATGTAACAGACTAATTTAATAATAAAAAGTGTAAAAAAAATAATAATTATAATTTAATTTAAAAAAAAAAGTAAATTGTAAATGCATTGTCAGTTTTAAATGAAAATGGACAATAGTCAAATCTGTCACAAGGACCCGTGATCAATCTAAAAATAAAGTCGGGCTCAGGGTTTTCTAAGCTCTCAACCTGTTGCTTTAGCTGTTCCAGTTTTCTATATTTGTATATCGCGACCAAATAAAATGCAGATTAATAACTCACGTGAAAATAGTATGTATAGAAACCGGAATCCGTGTAACAAAACCATGATCCAGTTTAGTGCGGTTTAGTTTACAGGTATGTAGTCCATCTTCTCCCGGACTGTTATTCACTTCATCTCTGTCTGTGGCGCTGCTCAGAATGAGCGGACTGTACCACTTTACTGAAGGGGGAAACAACTGTGAAAATTTAAATCTAAACACTAAAATATTAAAAAGTGCTTAGCGGCTGTTTGAAAATAAAAACCGAGTGCTTTTTTTGCACTCAATGAAATGGATGTCAAAAAATATGAGAAACTACTTTATGTAAGAGAAACCGAAACAGTCTCCCGATTTTCAAGAGTGGATGCGTCTGTCAGAAAACCACTGCAATCTATTGTTGGGGGGGGGGGGGGGTTGACTTCAAGTGTGTGTTTATTATGCATTATGTCTTTGCTGTTGTAGAAAAATTTTATTGGGGGGGAATAAATGAAACACATGAAACTATTCTTAAAAGAGGGCAGTTTACATTAATGTGCATTTACCCATCATTGTGAACCCTATAAAATATCTAAATTAATAAATGATTCAGAGGAATAGTCAGAATAGAAATGACAAGTAATTACTTTAGCTAACAGACATACCAAAACATATTTGTGCTGTAAATTCTATTAAATCCAAATAAAACAGGAAATCAAAAAGGATGATTATATTGAGGTGTATTTTAGTGGTGGTAATAATAATTCAATGCTTCTTCACCATCAAATCAATCATCATACTAATCTTAAAGGGATACTTCACCCCAAAATGGAAATTTCATAGTATTTTGGTTTCTGTTTCCATTTGCGGCAGCAGCAGATATCTAATGTGGCAAGATTCATAGAAGCTGCAAAAGACAAAAAATACATGGAAATGAAAATCAGTCAGAAGTCTTCCGAGGTCAATATTTCACACATTAAACTTTATACTGTTATACTGATACTGGCATGCATCAAAATACCAGTAAACCTAAATTGTAAGCATGAAGGTCCACCCTGAACCTTACCATCAGAAATCTGTAGATCATATGAAACCAGAAATTAAAATTATATGATTTCACATGAATTAGCCAATGATTTACTCACCAAAACATATGATAGTTAAGAATTTTCATGAGATTGTGTTGGAATATCATAAACTTGTCACGGAGTCACCAGTAACACCTGCCACACCATCAGAGTCCAATCACCCGACTCCGCCCATCCGCTCATTATCACCAGATTACTGAAGTCCCCACACCTGCACCCGCTCATCACTGCCACTTCTTAAGCCCGCACCTCCTTTCACTCTCTGTCTGGTCTCGTCAGAGAATCACCGACTCTACTCTCTGTGCTACTCTTAGGAATCATCTGAATACCTGAACGTTTGATCATCCGGATTACCTACCACCATCTGTCATCCGTGTCCTGTCAGTTCCTCCTGTGTCCACCCTTCATCTGTACAGCAAGTATCCTCAAGTCATCCTCTTAACATCCCACTCAGCTCAACTATTCCTCTGCAAGATTTGTGATACCATCTTCTGTCTCCATTATTCCAATAAACATCTACTTACCTGCATACCCTGTTGTCTCTCTCTTCTGTCCGTGACAGAAGACCAGACCGACTGTATGCAAAGAGCCGTTGGATTGGAAGAGGACCCTTCACGGGCTTCTCTCCCCGAGCAAGCACAAGCTGGCAATCCACCACTTCCACCTCATCTTCACTCTCCTTCAATGCCTGCCTCTCACAGTCCCATTGCCCGACCTGCAACGTACACCGGTGAGGCGGAGGGTTGCAGCGGGTTTCTACTACAATGTTCACTCTACTTTGAGATGCAAGCACATGCCTTCCCTACTGATCGT
This sequence comes from Carassius carassius, assembly GCF_963082965.1. NCBI lineage: Eukaryota > Metazoa > Chordata > Actinopteri > Cypriniformes > Cyprinidae > Carassius > Carassius carassius. The sequence continues at coordinate 23,480,064 of NC_081765.1, forward strand.
ACTAAGATCGCCTATTTGATCTCCCTCCTCTCTGGTCCCGCCCTCCAATGGGCTCAGTCAATCTGGGAAGCGAATGGCCCCCTCACACGCTCATGGGAGGCTTTCGCCACCCACTTCAAAGAAGTTTTCGGCCTCAACACCTCCGCTCTCTCCATCCATGATCAGTTGTACCGCCTTCGCCAAGGAAATTTGACCGTGAGTGAATATGCTTTACATTTCCGCACTCTAGCCGCCAACTGTGGATGGAATGAAACTGCACTTATCACCTGCTTTCGTCAAGGATTGAATCCTACCATCCACCATCAAGTAGCAGTTTATGATGATGTCATCGGCTTGGAGAACTTCATTCAGCGTACCATTCGCATCTCTCAACGTCTCACCGCCTGTGCTCTGGACCAACCCGCTGCGCACCCTCTGCCTCCCACACCATCTATAAACCTTCCAGCACCTGAGCCTATGCAAATCGACTTATACCACCTCACTGCAGTAGAACGTCAACGATGCATTCACAATGGCCTCTGCCTCTACTGCGGTTCCGAAGGACATCTCATTTTGCAGTGCCCAGTGCGACCACCACGCCCAGCGGTGAGTACAATCCAGATTCCTCCTATGATATCACCATTATCACGTACTCCAGTCATGATAGTGACCCGTTCCCACTCTGTTTTAGCGTATGCTCTCATTGACACCGGCTCCTCAGGGAACTTCATCTCCCACGAACTCCTCAAGAAGCTCAGTCTCCCGAGGAGAAGGATCACGAAGAAGTTAGAAATCCACACCATCTTGGGTAAACTGCTGGGCCGTGGTCAAGTCTGTCATCAATCCCCCATAGTCTCACTACGCATTGGATGTCTTCATCAGGGGAAGATTTCATTTCTGGTGCTGGAAGGGTCCACCGCGGATATCATCCTGGGACGCCCGTGGATGTCAGAACACTCCCCGCAGGTCAACTGGACCACTGGGGAAATTACGCAATGGGGTGAATACTGCTCTGTATCTTGTCTACTACCTGTAATCAAGATCTGTCGTCAGAAACCCTCTCCTGATGATTTCCACTCTTCCTCTCATCATCACCTCAACTCCACGTCGATCGAAAGTCCAGAATCCAGCCAACCAACAGAGATTCCCCTTGAGTACCGGGCGTTCCAGGAAGTGTTCAGCAAACAACAAGCGACACAGTTACCACCTCATCGGCCATGGGACTGCGCCATTGACCTGCTGCCTGGAGCCACACCACCCAAGGGCCGGATCTATCCACTGTCCATCCCGGACTAGAAGGCCATGGATGAGTATATCAAAGAAGCCTTACAACAGCGGTTCATTCGACCATCTACTTCCCCTGCTGCATCCAGTTTTTTCTTTGTGGGAAAGAAGGACGGAGGCTTGAGGCCATGCATCGACTACCGTGCACTCAACGAACAAACGGTCAAATTCCGCTATCCCCTTCCTCTGTTCCCAGCCGCGCTGGAACAACTACGAGGAGCTAAAATCTTCACCAAACTGGATCTCAGAAGTGCATACAATCTCATACGCATCCGAAGAGGCGACGAGTCTAAAACTGCTTTCATTACTCTATCAGGGCACTATGAATATCTTGTTATGCCCTATGGGCTGTCCAACTCGCCATCTGTATTTCAAGCCTTCATGAACGAAGTGTTCCGTGAGTTTCTGCATCAATTCGTAATCGTTTATATTGATGACATCTTAATCTTCTCCAAGAGCTTAACTGAACACCATCACCACATCTGTCAAGTCCTGCAAAGACTCAGAGATCATCAGTTGTTCCTGAAGTTGGAAAAGTGTGAGTTCCACCGTACCACTGTTCACTTCCTTGGCTATGTCATCAGCCCACAAGGGATCCAAATGGACCAGAGGAAGGTGGACACCATCATTAACTGGTCACAACCCACCACCGTCAAAGACCTCCAGAGATTCTTAGGGTTTGCAAACTTCTACCGTCGTTTTATTCATCAATACAGTATCATCAGTTCACCACTCACCTCTCTCCTCAAGGGCCAGCCCAAGTCTCTGTCCTGGAACCCAGCGGCCACTCAAGCCTTCCAACAACTGAAGCACGCCTTCTGTTCGGCTCCCATCCTGGTCCATCCCAATCCAGACCTCCCCTTCGTGGTCGAAGTGGACGCCTCATCGACCGGGGTTGGAGCTATTCTATCACAGCAGCAGGGGAAGCCTCCAGTACTCCATCCATGTGCCATCTATTCCAAGAAACTGTCCCCGGCGGAGCGTAATTACGACATCGGTAATCGGGAACTTCTGGCTATCAAGATGGCTTTCGAAGAATGGAGACACTGGCTGGAGGGAGCACACCATCAAATCGAAGTCATTACGGACCACCGTAACCTCGAATATCTTCAAAAAGCCAAACGTCTAAATCCTCGCCAAGCCCGATGGGCCCTCTTCTTCACGCGTTTCAACTTCCGAGTTACATATCGACCAGGAGGCAAGAACCTTAAAGCAGACGCCCTCTCCCGTCTTCATGCGCCTGAGCCCGAAGTATCACCTCCTGAAGCTATACTCCCTCCAGCCATTATCGTTAGTCCCATCGAATGGTCTATGGAGGATCGTATCTGGGAAGCCACCCGTTCCGAGCCAGCTCCGCCGGGAGGTCCTGAGGGAAGGATATATGTTCCATCATCACTACGCCTGTCCCTCATAGACTCCGTTCACACGTCTCCGGGCTCTGGACATCCAGGCAGCCGGCGAACCCTCTCACTCCTTCGTAACCGGTTCTGGTGGCCCACCATCGCGCAGGATGTCTCCCAGTACGTTAGTGGATGCTCAGTCTGTGCCATCTCCAATACTCCACGATGACTCCCCGAAGGGAAGCTAAAGCCACTGCCCATACCACGTCGTCCATGGTCCCATCTGGGCGTCGACTTTATGACCGATCTCCCACCTTCAGATTCTCACACTGGTATCCTAGTTGTAGTCGACCGCTTCTCCAAGGCATGCAAACTCATCCCATTAAAAGGTCTTCCCACTGCCTTTGAAACTGCCAACCTACTATTTCACCATGTATTCCGTCACTTTGGTCTACCAGAAGACATTGTATCAGATAGGGGTCCCTAATTCATCTCCCGAGTCTGGCATGCTTTCTTCAGATTACTCGGAGTCTCAGTCAGCCTATCTTCGGGGTACCATCCTCAATCCAACGGCCAGACTGAGCGCAAGATTCAGGAGATCGGAAGGTACCTGCGAACCTACTGCCACCAGAACCAAGGCAGCTGGAACCGCTTCCTCCCATGGGCCGAGTATGTACAGAAATCTCTACGCCAAGACACCACCGGTTTAACACCGTTTCAGTGCATACTCGGGTACTAGCCTCCTCTCTTCCCCTGGTCAGGAGAGCCGTCAGAGGTCCCAGCGGTCAACACCTGGTTCGAAGCGAGTGAGAGGGTATGGGACTCAGCACACATCCATCTCCAGCGAGCAGTGCGAAGACACCAGAGCCAGGCCGACATCAAAAGAGGAGATACACCCCAGTACCAACCAGGTCAAAAGGTCTGGCTCTCCACCAGAGACATCCGTCTTTACCTGCCCTGTCGAAAGCTGAGTCCCCGCTATATAGGTCCCTTCACCATCGAGAGGCAGGTCAACGAGGTCACCTACCGTCTTCACCTTCCCTCACACTACCGGATCGCACCATAATTTCATGTCTCACTGTTAAAGCCCTTCACTGATCCTCTTGTTTCTCCTTCCCCAGGACCTGATGGTGTTGACGTACCTCTTCCTCCCGAAGTCGCAGAGGAAGAGTCAATTTACCATGTGCAGGACATACTGGATTCCCGTCGGCGAGGCCGCCTCCTGGAGTATCTGGTAGACTTGGAGGGATATGGTCCTGAAGAACGCTCTTGGGTCCCTAGGGACGACATCCTGGACCCATCCCTCCTCACCCAGTTCCACAACTCCCATCCCAACCGCCCTGCGCCGAGAGGTCGAGGCCGACCCCGTCGACGGATAACACGGGCGTCAGGAGCCGCCCGTAGAAGGGGGGGTACTGTCACGGAGTCACCAGTAACACCTGCCACACCATCAGAGTCCAATCACCCGACTCCGCCCATCCGCTCATTATCACCAGATTACTGAAGTCCCCACACCTGCACCCGCTCATCACTGCCACTTCTTAAGCCCGCACCTCCTTTCACTCTCTGTCTGGTCTCGTCAGAGAATCACCAACTCTACTCTCTGTGCTACTCTTAGGAATCATCTGAATACCTGAACGTTTGATCATCCGGATTACCTACCACCATCTGTCATCCGTGTCCTGTCAGTTCCTCCTGTGTCCACCCTTCATCTGTACAGCAAGTATCCTCAAGTCATCCTCTTAACATCCCACTCAGCTCAACTATTCCTCTGCAAGATTGTGTGATACCATCTTCTGTCTCCATTATTCCAATAAACATCTACTTACCTGCATACCCTGTTGTCTCTCTCTTCTGTCCGTGACAAAACTGTTGAATGTGTACACTATAAATCAGGTCGACTGTCATGCTGACATTAGGCTATAGTATCAAGATCTTTAATATCAATATATGGTAAAATAACTGGTAAACTGAATCCAATAAATCTAAAAGGTAAACCATTTTATCACCTTAAAAAGAAAGAAAAAAGGCAAATGTGGCGATACTCATGCGGCATTACAATGTCATGTTACATTTGGCTGAGCCGACCTTATTGGTTGACATGGTTACATTGAACAGAGACAGAACTTCATCCTCTGTTACACAAAATAATGTTCAAATTATAGCACAGAGAGACAAAATATGTAATTACGCTAGTTCACTGAAGTAGGTTTTGATAGAAAATACTCAGGGGGCATTTTTGACATCATATCTCTCCCATTTGTATGTCGGTGTAGGCGAGCCCTCCTCAGAGACACAGGTTAGGCTAATATTGTGTCCATATTCTTCTGTGCCTACTACCTTACAACCAGGTTGTGATGGTGCAACTGTAAAAAAACAAAAAACAAACATGAAGATATTCATTCAACATTTGAGAAGGATTCTACTCAGCGTGTAAAGATATATGGACTTTTCTTTTGAGACAAAGTACCAGAAATCTTACCCTGAACCAAAAGAGAATAGTGTCTGATTTGCCTACAATGTCTCTAGCAATCTGAACAAAACAACTAATTCTTCTGCTTTCTTGAATGGTGACTTGTTTTAGTGTCCATTCTGATGTTTTTGCAGTTAGGTCAGTTTCTATGAAGGCTTTGCCTTGATAGTTTGATCCAATGTCTACTTTCCCATAGGAGTAATAGTTACCAAAAATGACCTATGAGGCCAAAAAAGAGAACCATTTGATTGCTCCCTTGTGATCCATTTTTAAATTATTACACAGTTATTGTTTTTACACTAATCATGGATAGTGGTGTTTTGGTAGACAGTTGAAGTTTTTTCTGGCTTACCATCTTTTTAGATGTCTCATCAGGATCACCAATCCATGTTATAATTATAATGTAATTTGCTTAATTTTTAGGTTCAAAATTACATGTAAGGGTGACATCATCACCCCTGGCAACCTCCACAGTATCTTGACTCATCATCACTTCCAGTCCAAAACTAGCCGACCTCCCTATGAGGCAAAGAGAGAGAGCCTTGTGAATATCAAACAATATATATATCATATATATTATGATGATATTATGATCATATTTCACAAAACTTTGGAACAGAACATGACAAAACATGAAACAGACTTTTAAAAAAGGAAAATTAATTTCTATGTTCTCACGAACTTTAAGTTTACCCCAGTTTATCAGAAAAATTGGTGTGTTTACACATTCTGCTAAAATATACATTTATCAATAATATAATTTATTCAATTATTTAATATTAATGATCATAGTATCTAATTTTGCATAAGTCGACTTTATTTGTAAACTGTCTGCTGATATAAAAATATCCTTTGATAAATATCACATGTAGAACAACTGAAAAGAAAATAAATCACTGTTGTGACCCACACTATTTTATCTGACATTTTGATTTGATCTTGATTGTTGTTCTCAATGTGAACGTCAGAAAAATGACCACCTCACCGGATATTAAATATAGGCACCAAAAAAAAAACAGCTTCCAGTTGGTCATTTTGTCGTTTTTCACTGCAATAAATGGTGGTCTTCAGGTAGATTTTCATAGAGATTTTTCATACAGCTCTTCGTGTGTGCTCACCGAAACGGTTTTGCTTCTTCAGCTGTGTCTACCACACCTTTATTGCTCTTTGGTCTCTTTTTCTCTTCCTCAAAGTTTTACAAGTTAGGTTGTAACAAAATGGCAGATGTGATGTCAAGACAGTCACATTAGTACAGACTGGGAGTCATTGCTGGAAAATGAACTGACATGCAAGGAACATATTAAATATGTTACAGTTGTGAACCTCCCTGCATTTAATTCAGGATGACTTGCATGCAGTGTCACTTGATAAAGCATAAGTTCTGCATACACGTGCTTTGCTATGTTCAAGTAGCCTATTAATCTGATGTTGTTAACCCCAAACAAACTGGGTGTGGATTCCAGCTGTGGTGCATTGCCACACAAGACCAGCAGATGGTAGTGTAGGAGACATAATTGAAATGACAGGCACTTTGTGAACAGGTCATTTTTCCATTTGGCAAGGAACTATTCAGCTTCTATTTACTGCTCAGCTGTGCTAGTTTACAGACTTGCTCTCACTCTTTACATATAGGCTATTTCATTTAAGCCCTTTTATTGTTTTCGGGTCATTTTGTCAGTAAAGAATATGCAATGAATATAATTTTTGGCAACACAATCCAGATTTTAAACATTGTCAAAAACATCTAAATAGACTCTTTTTTTGTTGTAAATATAAATTTGATTTTGATTTTTTTTTTTTTTTTTTATAATTAAAGTGTTTACTTGTAAGTAAAGAAGCAGTCATGACATTTTGGTCTTTCCGTGTGTCATATACAGCTTTATTTATTATTACTTTATTGTATTATTTTATTACATATTCACTTGCTCCAAGATGTTATTTTACAAACAGTTGAATAATACATTTTTATAAAATATGAGATATGTATAATGTAGGCAAAACAAGCCAAATGCATATAAAATGACTTTCGGCTGTTTAAATATACACCGACCACCCATTCGTTTCTCTCTCTTCTGTTGTTAATTTTTAATTTCAGTAAATTTCCATATGACTTCCTTTTTTGCACATGACCAATAACGCATGCAAGGTCTACATGAGTTCAAATTGTAGGCTATTTAAAAGTTGAAAGTGTAATTATGGTTTGGGATCAATGTCAGCGTGTCCTTCTGAGGCGGGCGAGTTCAGACTGATGGGATCTCTCAGGTCTGGCGTGCTGATGCTGGGATTGACTGACTGAGTGCTTCGGTGAGCCTCTCGATTGTGTTTTGAGGATTTGGGCTTAAATATTCAAAATGGCGGACGGAGGAGCAGCGAGTCAAGATGAGAGTTCAGGACCAGGTAATCATTACTGCATTTTACATATTCATATTCATATTCAAACACTCTTTCTCTCAACCCAGAAAAGCGCGGTAGGGAAAGCGTAAACAAAATACTTAAACCTGATGTTTCAATCATATGCATCCTTTAAATAAAGGTATCGGGGAATAATTCTCTGTGTGTGCCACAGTGAAACTGGCGATGCAGTGCGACGGCAAATGAAAGGAAAATGCTTCCTTTGTTGTGATTAGAGCAGCCGCGTTACATATTCATACCGGCGCCGAGAAATCGCCGCTTTGCATATTTTATTAGTCATAATCGGCGACAGCTTGCGGGGTTTTGCACTGTCCCCGGTCAGATGTTGTTAGAAATTTGCAGTTAATCATAACTGAAGGCTGCTGTGTGCATGCTAAGCGGCTAATGCTACTCCAGCGGCTTTGTGTTGCGCCGTGAGCCAATCCCACATATAAAGCTTTGAATATTCATTCGCTCGCAATCAGCCGGCGTCTGCGCAACGTGTTTACAGTGAAAATATGAAAGAGCAGAGCAGCTGGTGCGTGCTTGGTGTACGGTTAGGACACGGCGTGATTTTTATTTTTATGCCCATTCTCTTGCCTTTTGTGCCCATTGCAGGCGTGTAGCCCTGTTATGTTATTCATGTGGGCCTTCTAGAGCTCAGAATGCGCTGTTCAGCATATTCTATCAGAATGAATCCATTTCATTGTCGAATGATGGTGGAACGTGCCAAAATGGAACTCTGACGACAGCTTACACAATGTATCCAAATTGATTTATACAAATTGATACTTTGTAGCACAGCCAATGTTTCTGTAACATTGCGTCGGTGTGTCTGCTCAAGGAGATGTATGCAGGCATTATGCCAGCTTTATTTGATCATCTAAAAGCTGATCCTCAAATATAGCACAGCTTCTCCATTATTATTCCACAAGTTGTATGCTTTTGTGTTTAGTCATTTTACCGTGTTTCATCATCCGTGAACAGCCACATTTTTTCCTATTTATTTTTTAAATCTTGTGACAAGTTATCATGTATCTTACAGTCATTTATATAACTCTGTCTTGTATCTATGTTTGGATCAGAGATATTTAGAACTAAAAGTAATCACAGTCAAGCTGATATTCAGTACTAATTCATGATTGTTAGTTTTATTCGTTTAGTGTTTTTCACAGTACTTTACAGAACAGCTTTACAGAAATTCATAATGTTTATGTTTCCTTTATAGTCCACATTTGGCAGTTTAAAGCTTTCTTATGCTAAATATTGCTTTATGTGGGTGAAGTTTGATATATGTGTAACAATGTATATTTTTTATGTATAACAGGTTGTAGTTTATTTTGTGATTACACTGAGAATTATGATATTCTGAAAAGTTTTGGATTCGGTTTATAACATTTTGGTGTAGACTTGATAACCTAATTCCTACTAGGTGTATCGCTGCTATGAGTAAAATGATGCCAGGACTATTTTAGTGTTGATTATTTCCTCTTATGATATTTTCTAATGTTTTGAATAAATTTATTTTTCTATTTTTTTTTAAATGTGCTTATTTAGTTTTTATCATTTACAGAGCTAAATTAATAGTAATTTTATACTTATTTCCGTTATTGCCAAGGTAGCATTTCTAATTTAAAAAATAAATAAAAATAAGCTTAATGTCATTTATTTCATTTAAGGTTGTGGTTAACAGTAACAATATGACACACATATGGGTTAAAGGTTTTGTTCGTATTGCCCTCCCTGTAATCCTGCTTCGTAGTTCCCATAAATACTTTAGAGTATCTTACATTTAAGGCAAAACAATGTCTTGGCCCATCAAATTAGAAGACCATAGCTAGCTGTTGAAATATGATATCATAAAACCTATGTCACCCATGTCTCACAACAAGAGAAACATGGGGAAATTTACAAAGGTTTTTTTTTTTTTTAAAATCTGCTTTCGAAATCTTTTGTATCAGCCTTCTCTCATTTAACATGAATTCTCTGACTACATGAGAATTATTTGGTTTGTAAGTTAAATTATCATATAATTGTTTGGCTTTGGATGTCATGGTGTAACAGACCCTACTTTTAAACTGATAACATTTTGCTGAACACATGCTGAAACTTGTTTGTTTCCTGTAGCCACAGCTCATACCTATAGTGTAAATTACCTGCATGAATCCTTACTTTTATTTTTGTAGTAACTGACACTTTTCAAACATAGTAGTGAAACTTCATGGCATTTTTGCTTGCATTTTTCTTCATGCTCTGCTGATATGAACATGTAGAAACAATCCCTGCAGGCTAACAGTCTATTAATGAATAAAATGATTATAGACCTAAAATCAAGCGAGAGCTTGTGGTTTTTGACTGCCATTAAAAATTATAAACTATCCTCTTTGTGCTTATATGTGGCTGATTGGAGGGAATTCATGTTGTTTGTTAAATGGATTTGATATTATATGATAATATATGAGAGAAAATAATTATGGTCTATGAACTGTTTCCATCATATTCTCAAGCGTCTTCATCAGTTCTTCTCTGAATCTCAAATGTAATGTGTTTTCAAATGCATAATTTGAATATGAATGATGTTGTGTTCCTGCTTTCTCATAATGAAATATTTTTTTCCTTTGTGCTGAATTTATTATAGATGCCTGTTTAAAAATGATAATATTTGCATTAAATTGAGAAATAATTTAAATATTCCTCTCCAGGTTAGTTTAGCCATTTAACAATTCTTTGATCGTTTTTATGCAAGTTTGCTTTTGGAAAAGTTGTTTGGTAAAATAAAAAATAAACAAAAAACAGATATAACTTATGAAAGTTGGCTATAGGGCTGCAACAACGGCCCTGTCCCAAATGGCACCCTTAACCCTTGTGGTCTTGCTCTGAGTCTGCACTTTTGTAACGTAATGCCGCTTTGACTGTTGGGTAGAAGTCTGCTGTGGAGCTCACCCCGGTGTGGGCTCAGCAGAAATGCGGATCGAGGGCACGTAACTGCCGCAAAGGGGGCGCTCGCGAGCACACTTTTGAATGCTAAAATGATGAATGGGACACCTTACGGTCTCATGGACTTAACGGACACACGCACGCGGTGGCTGCAAGACTGAAAGTGCACATACATACTGTGTTCGAAATGCCATACTATCATACTACTCTTACTATTTCTGCAGTATCCAGTATGCTGTGCATAGTGTGCAAATTTTCTGTATGCATCAAATACCCGGATGACCTACTATATTTACCAGGCAGAATCTACTAAATATAACTCAAGTACACTGAGATAAGTACAGAAGCTTTGTTCGGAAATTGCATACTACCATATTACAACTACTATATCGCAGTATGCTGCGTGTATACTGTGAATAGTAAGTGAATGTTCAAATGTACATTTGCTGAAATTTGATGTGTCCATCTGAAGACATTGCATGGGATACTGTTTCCCAGAACACAACACGCTCCATGTAATGTTTAATCTTCAAACGCATGAGTGTACTGGTGGCGGGGAATGGAAATAATAAAACACTTTTATACATACATGTTACTGTAAACTACTAACTATCGTTGTGTATTTAAAAACAATACTGTAATGAGGACATAAATTGTTCTTTTTCCCACTACATTTCGGATCAGAAAGGCATTTATCTTCAATAAAAATAAAGGAAATATTTGAAAACAGGAAATAAAGTCTGTGTTATAAAGTGGTTAGCATTTTTAAGTGTGATAATTTAAACACACTGTTATTGCATACTGTTTTATAATGTACTACAGTACTGAAATATCTACCACCTAACTACTCTTTACACAATTATTATTAGTTCTGCTCAGTATGTAAAAGTCCATTAATTATGAAATGAGTTCAATTGGGCAATATAGCATTGTTTACTAGTATGAATCCTTAATTAACAAGCCTTTGTAAAAAGAATGGTTAGTACATTTATTTGTGAAGTAACAACCTCAGCAGCTGTGCTGAATTAATGTTTTGTCATGTGACAACACTTTAGCACACTACTCTGAAACATTTGTTGCTTATTGTACAGTAGTGGCCAAAAGTTTTGAGAATTACATAAATATTAGTTTTCAAAAAGTTTGCTGCTAAACTGCTTTTAGAGCTTTGTTTCAGTTGTTTCTGTGATGTACTGAAATATAATTACAAGCACTTCATACGTTTCAAAGGCTTTTATCGACAATTACATGACATTTATGCAAAGAGTCAGTATTTGCAGTGTTGGCCCCTTCTTTATCAGGACCTCTCCAATTCGACTGGGCATGCTCTCAATCAACTTCTGTGCCAAATCCTGACTGATAGCAACCCATTCTTTCATAATCACTTCTTGGAGTTTGTCAGAATTAGTGGGGTTTTTTTTTGCCACCCGCCTCTTGAGGATTGACCACAAGTTCTCAATGGGATTAAGATCTGGGGAGTTTCCAGGCCATGGACCCAAATTTCAACATTCTGGTCCCCGAGCCACTTAGTTATCACTTTTGCCTTATGGCACGGTGCTCCATCGTGCTGGAAAATGCATTGTTCTTCACCAAACTGTTGTTGGATTGTTGGAAGAAGTTGCTGTTGGAGGGTGTTTTGGTACCATTCTTTATTCATGGCTGTGTTTTTGGGCAGAATTGTGAGTGAGCCCACTCCCTTGGATGAGAAGCAACCCCACACATGAATGGTGTCAGGATGCTTTACTGTTGGCATGACACAGGACTGATGGTAGCGCTCACCTTTTCTTCTCCAGACAAGCCTTTTTCCAGATGCTCCAAACAATCGGAAAGGGGCTTTATCGGAGAATATGACTTTGCCCCAGTCCTCAGCAGTCCATTCACTATACTTTCTGCAGAAGATCAATCTGTCCCTGATGTTTTTTTTGGAGAGAAGTGGCTTCTTTGCTGCCCTTCTTGACACCAGGCCATCTTCCAAAAGTCTTCGCCTCACTGTGCGTGCAGATGCGCTCACACCTGCCTGCTGCCATTCCTGAGCAAGCTCTACACTGGTTATTTTAGTTTTGGTAGTTTTATAATCCTGGAAGCTTTTGTCTCCGTAAATTAACACTTTTAATTTTAAAATCATTTTAAGTGTCAGCAATACATGCTTTTGGATAGTCTGATTTCTTTATGCTTACTCTGTCAGATCTTTGTTCTAATATGTAAATCTCTGATGTAATTAGGCCAAGCTCTGAAAATATCAGTTAATGAGGTGCAGAGTTAATCTGGATATGCAAAGCAGACTTCATGTTCCTTTCCAGACAATACGACTACAGAAGTCAGAGAATTTGATCCGTGAAGTTTTTGGGCCACATGGGGCTGGCTGTGTGAATAGGATGGTGGAGAATGGCAAGTAATTTACTTCCTGAACCGCTCCATCCACAACTTAAGAAATGCTTCTAAACGCAAACTGCTCTGTTTATGTGCAGATACAGACATCACCGGTTTGTGTGCGCTTTGATTGCATCAACAGAAATCTCACCTGTTTCAACTAATTTAACCAGCACTGCGTAGGTAATTGGGTTTATGCATTCACACTGTTGACTTTTTTTTTCTTTTCCCATTCCTCCCTTTTCCCTCCAAAGTGATCCAATTAATATGCTAATGAGATAATACATATTTATGAACATTTAAATTAGGGAGAAAGCTCTCAGAGCATCGTGCGAAATGAATCGCTGGTAGGACTTCAAAGTGTTGCTTGGATAATGAAATAGGAGATTTGCATATGGCTTTAATCAGCTGCATACTGATTATGCTTTATTTCGGCACTGGCAGTCGCTTCTTTTCTGCTCCAGAATGAAAAATGAACTTCTTCACACTTTATGACAATCATAGCACAGAGAGAGAGAGCAAAGCAAGCCGGAGAGACTGAGAGAAAGGCAGCCACGGTTTCAGTGAAGCTTAGCTGTGCTCTGCACGTGTGTTGTTTTTCTAATCCAAACCGTTTAGTTGCACAGCGAAGAGTTTGCTTCTAAGGGTTGTCTGTGAAAGGGGTGCTAAGTGTGTTGTGATGCCCATAGAGACTCATATATATGCCCATACAAGACAGATGCAGCAGCTGCTGGTGAGTGATGTCTGCATTTGAAGATCTGTTTTATCATATAGTGATGCTGTGCTATCTGGTGTTGGGTAGTCAGTCACTATGTTTGGTTTGGTAATTTATCACCATTCAGTTTTTTCATTTTCTCATAAAACGTTGTGACATTCCGTGTAGTCATTAATAGATTAAGTAGGACTATTTTTCAAGTTTTCGGTTTAAAAAATATTGGGTGATATGGTTTGAAATGAAAAATTGGAATGGATTTTTTTTTTTTTAAATGCTGAAGATGCTGTCTCGCTTTTGAAAGTCATTGAATGGTTGGTCTTTGAAGAGAAACTGAAAGTCCGACCTTCTTCTGTCTGCTCCAGATTCTAGAATGAGTAATCCATCGGAAACAAGTAAATGTGCAATGGAGAGCGGGGACGAAAGCACTGGTGAGTTACCCAAGGAACCGTTGGCTCTTTAGAGACTCGCATGTTATGTATTTTCTCCAATAGTCTGCCCAGATCTTTTGCCTTGATCTTTGTAACACAATTCTTTTACATTTGAGTGAGCGAAAGACTATCAGTTCACAATTTTAAGTTGTAAAGGGTCACTTGTGCAGCTTTGACTGAGGTTGAACGTGGGACAATGTCTCTCAATATGTGTCACAGAACATTTTTTTTTTTTAGTTTGAAATAAGAAAGACCTTGAAGCTGAATAACTTATTTGCAAAACCTTTTTATATGGCTCTGATCTATTGTGGCATTGACTGCTTTTCTTCTTCCAGGTGCCCAAACAAATGGACTGGACTTTCACAGGCAGACTGTGCAAACAACAAGCGCAATCACCAACGCACACGCACAGGCCTTGCTCCAACAGGTATAATCTTTTTCTCTGAGCTCACACACACTTAGTGGTCTGTGACATGGAGGAATGAGCTGTAGGAATTTAAAGATGTCCCCAGGGCCTGTGTCTGAGTCACTAAACTGCGACTGTCTTGATGTTGGTGTGTGTGATTTATCTTGTTTCAGAGTGACTGCTGAGGCTTTCCACCTGATGCCATGCATTGTTGTGTCTATTTGAAAACAATGTGTGAGATTTGTAGTTACTCTGAAGATTAGAGATTTAAAGCACAACATGCTATCTCCTGGTTACAGGGGAAATTATTGGGCCCCCATATGCTAATTAGCTGCTCTGCAGTTGCTTGGAAACAGATGGTTGAGAATATGCAAATCTATGCAGAATTTACATGAACTGCATAACAGTTTCGTTAATTAGCATATCCGCTTTGCTCTCTGCTTGAAGTCTCAGTAGGCTGCGGTATATTTATATCACCATCCATGAGCATTGAACAAATTTTTTAATGGCCTTCTCTGCAAGATTGGGCAAGTTAAAAAGCTGTATTTATTAATCCTTATTTGATTCTCCTACTAATCTGGAACATTTAAACCAGAAAAAAACGTGAACCATATTGTGCAGTAGAGTAGAACAGTACTTGTCGCTTTTTCAGCGACCTTGGCTTCGAAAGTGTTTTTTCCCATCCATTTTTCCATAGAGATTTTAAAAGTCACTGTAAAAGAGTTACAAGCCATGAACCTAACCAGCCAGCAACTAGGTGAATCAAAATATTAAACTATAAGTGTGTTATATACATATGAGCTTGTTCTATAGTGATGCACAGAAATGTTATTTTTCTGTTTAAAAAAAAAAAAAAAAAAAAAAATTGTATCTAGGGAGAAAAATTCTTTAAATCATGCACACTCACATGAAGATTTTCATATGGGTTGATTTAATTTTCATGCTGTTGCTCACATTATGGGGGCTAACACAATGAAATCTGGTGATCAGCCAGGTAATACTCACTTTATCCCAGTCCATCCATTCCTGAACCGCTTATCCTTTGTAGAGGCTGGAGCATATTCTGTGTCTATTATCATACAATGATGGTTAACTGTAAATGTTCAACAGTGGCAACATCTGGGTAAAGTCCAGGGTAAAGCTTTGTGCATAACCGGTTAATTTCCCCCTTGAGAATTTTATTGAAATGGAACGATAGTGCCAGATGTGGTTATTAGAAATCAAATGAATTCCTCTCTTTGTCTCTGTTTCTTTGTCTTGCTCTCTTTTCTCAAGTTGACTTTGACTCCAGCGCAGCAGCAGTTATTGCTGCAGCAGGCTCAGGCTCAGCTCTTAGCAGCAGCGGTGCAGCATTCAGCCAGCCAGCAGAGCAACACTACAGGAGCCAGCATCTCTGCCTCTGCTGCCACCCCCATCACCCTCTCCCAACCCATCCAGATCACACCTGTAAGAGAGCCGCGGTTTCATTCATCCCAGTCTCTGAAATGGCCTTGTTTTTTTATTCTATAACATTTTACATTTTAAATGTAAGATAACATTTCATTTTTCAATTTTGAAGTAAATTATCATCTAGTGGTTTAATGGTGTTTGTGCATAGAACTGAATTATCTAGCCCTGTTCTTTTCTTTGTAGCAGCACTATACTATATGATGTTGCTCTTTCAGAATGATGTCATTTGAATAAATTGTTTCTGTAAATGCAAAACAGATGGATAATAGATATTAGTGAAAATTTAAAAGTAATTGCTTATTAATTTGTATTGCATTTGATACACTTCATTGCTAATAAATAATTCAAACTTATTGTAAATTATTTTTTAAATGTATTGTAACATTTCACTTGTTTGTTTGTTTTTGCCCTGGCAGTATTGTCACAGTAGTGTCAGAAGCCATGTGTATTTTTAATTAACATTAATATTTATTTAGGCAAATTAAAAGGGATTTTGTTCTCCAGGCCCTTCAGCTATTTATACGAAGGAAGCTGCGTCTGAACTGAATGGAGAATCAAAGTACTCAAAATTAAATTGTTAAATCAGTTTTAAAAAAAAATGGATGCACACTTTTTAATTTGCAATAACGGGCATTTCCACAAGGATCCAAATGGCAGAAAACACTATATCATATCTAAATGTTTTACTTTTGCTGGTTGTTATGGTAAAAGCAACATTTATTTTTCACTCAAAATTGAAAACATCCTTACTGTTACATGAAGTTGTCATGCCAGTCATAGCTTAACTGGTGCACATGGTACAGTGACACATACTAATGTTCTCCTCACTCTGTATTTATATGGAACAATACAGCAATTACAGCAACTGCAACAGCAGCAGAACCTCAACCTGCAGCAGTTTGTGCTGGTCCAGCCGGGCCACCCCATCGCAACACAGCTGCAGCCGGCGCAGTTCATCATCTCGCAGACACCACAGGGCCAGCAGAGTGAGTCCTGTCATCTTAACAGATCTCTCCATCCTTTCATGTGCTCTGCCTATCTGATTGTTTTGTCTTTCCCCTTACTCTAACCAGGTCTCCTGCAGGCCCAGAACCTTCTAACTCAACTACCTCAAAGCCAAGCCAACCTCCTGCAGACCCAACCAAGCATCACACTTTCCACACAGGTCAGGGGCATCTCATTCACCCACTGGATCCATTTTTATTAGTGCTTTCAAACAATAAAAAAAAACAACAACTAATGAATCGCACACTTTTTGCTTAAATTAATTGCATATATTCCCACCTAGTATTAAAATTTTTAAATATGCTTTTAAATTGCAATACTTTCACATTCAATCTTCAAATTAATGTAGAAACAACATTAAGATGGTATATTTTTAATATTTGTTCAATGGCAGCTTTTTATGACTGAAAGAGAGTATCACTTATACCGATACTGCTGATTTCTATGAATTTTTTTTCATCACAACAGCTGGGTTATTTTGGCGGCTTTAAGAGCTGCAGCTGCTGAACATGACGTGGATCTGACATACATCGTATTGTCTCACAAGTCTTTTACCTTTTCTGACCACAGTTCAATGTTGTTCTGCTGAAGCTCCCTCATCACCTGCACCTTTTCAATGCTCGTTTGACTAGCGCTCTGCTGAGGTGAAGTTGGAGTGTGCGTTTGAAAAGTCTCCCATTTGATGTGGTCGTAAAGATGTTCTGTGTCTAAATAAATTAAATTCTTGTCCAAAAAAAAGGCAGCCGCAGGAGTTTTGAGTGGGGTGGCTAACCCTAGCTCCACCCCTGCATTGTTAAATATTTTGAACGCGTTAAACGTAAAAAAAAAATTGCCTGCATTAACATATTTAAGGGGTCATATGATGCGTTTTTTTTTTTTTTTTTTAAGATCATTGTTTTGTGTATTTGGAGTGCTTTAATGTGCAAAAAACACATTCTTTTACAAATGCTGTACATTATTGTAGGTTCTCTATTCCTCGCCTTTCTCAAACGCATCATTTTTTACAAAGTCCCTCCATCCGACATGCACAGTCTGCTCTGATTGGCCAACTGACCTACTGCATTTTGATTGGCCGAACACCAATCTCGTTGGAAATGTAATGCCCCTTTCCATAATCGCAAGTTTCATCTTTCGAAATAAATGTAAAGCCAATTAATAATGTCCTTAGTTTAAACATCAGTTCAAGCCCGAAAGGCGAACAGAGTCTCGTGGCATACATAGTGAAACTCGTATTGGAAACATTTTAATCACATCATATGACCCCTTAAATTTTGACAGCACTACATTTTAAACATGACCTATATTGTATTTGAAGGTTTGATTTGTTTAAAAACATATTTGTAACATCTACAAAATAGTGGATTTGCATACATTCCCAAACCGATGCTAATGCAACTGCTGAAAGTCTTTATATATTGCAAACCACACTGACAACAAAACTTGTTGTTTTTGTGATTTAAGAAGTTAGAACCAGTATTATTTTTTCCAAGTGCACTATCGTACAAAAGTTGAGTCAGTATGTTTTCTGTTTTTGAAAGTTTTTTATGTTCATCAAGGCTGCATTTAGTTACTCAAAATACACTGAAGATAGATAGACTGAAATATAATTACAGTTAAAATAACTGTTTTACTGTAAAATGTATCTTATTCCAGAGATTGCTAAGCTCAAAATTCAGCAGCCATTACTCAAGTCTAAAAATCCTTAAGAAGTCTTTTCTAATATTTAGATTTGGTGCTGAAGAAACATTTCTTCATAATGTCAATGTGAAAAACAGTTGTGCTAGTGAATATGTTTGTGCACCCCATGATACTTTCCTCAGGATTCTTTGATGAATAGAAAGTTCAAAAGTACAGCATTTATATCAGCCCTTCTGATATATTTAATGCATCCTTGCTGAATAAAAGTATTATAATTTTCCAATGGTAGCGCATATGCACCCAAAAGAAAAGTTCACAAAACAGTTCATACAAAATTTTCAGTTGGACCGTTCCAGTTTTCACATTTGTTTCTTTAAAAAATGTTTATCTTTCAGCCGTTTTTTTCAGCCGTCTCCATAATTTTTTCCTTACGCTTCACAGCCTGCTACACCTACACGCACGATAGCAGCGACCCCCATCCAATCCCTTCCTCACAGCCAACCGACACCAAAGCACATCGACACACCCAGCCTGGAGGAGCCCAGCGACCTGGAGGAGCTAGAGCAGTTTGCCAAGACCTTCAAACAGAGACGCATCAAACTGGGCTTCACGCAGGTGAACAGTGTTTCACTGGTCTCACAGTTTGTGTGGTGGTGTTGATTTCAGTATTTAAAATCTGATGGTGTTTAATCATTCAGCTCCTGACAGACCTGAGAGAGTTCTTATGTGACTGACCTCTCTAATTATTTAAAGAGAATTCGCATTCGGCTGAGACTCATTACGTGACTCTGCCTCCGTTTAAAACGTCTTTCATGCTATTGTTTTTCATGTACCAGGGGGATGTTGGCCTTGCAATGGGGAAACTTTATGGAAATGACTTCAGCCAGACCACCATTTCTCGCTTTGAGGCCTTAAACCTGAGCTTTAAAAACATGTGCAAACTGAAGCCTCTGCTTGAAAAATGGCTCAATGATGCAGGTATGTATTTCCTCTGCTCCGAGCCATTTCCCTCCTTTACCTTCCTCCCTTAAAATAACATTGCATGTCATGAAGAATGTTAGAAAGGATATGAAGATTCCTGTGGCATTCCTCTTTAGTTTTTCAGTTTCTATCAGGGTTCTGCAGGTCTCAGGCACATCTGCAATGCTGTTTGGCACAGGTGCTTATATCACTCCTTCTGTGTGCTTTTGTGCGCGCTGTTTGTGCAGAGAACCAGACGTCTGACCAGGCCCTGTCCAGCCCCAGCTCTCTTGGCTCGCCTGGGCTGGGCTTGGAGGGTCTGAACCGCCGCCGCAAGAAGAGGACCAGCATTGAGACCAACATCAGAGTGGCCTTAGAAAAGAGCTTTCTGGAGGTGAGCGACATCTCACATCAGAGCTTATTTGATAAGCCAGTGTGAAGGAAATATCAAATACATTTGAGTGTTTATTAATAATACATTTTGTTGTTATTCAGTCTATTTATTTTTTATAAAATATTATTAATATTTTCTGTAATTTAAACAGATTTATATTTTATTATTATTATTATTATTAATGACTTTATTTAAAAATAATTTGTTCTTTGCATTATTAATATTAATTAAATACTTTTATAAACAGATTTTAGTATTATAGTTTTCAAAATTGTATTTATTTGTATTTAATAAATGTAATTAAAAATAATACATTTTATTTATTTATTTGATAAAATATGAACATTTTCTATTTATGATTAAAATATTAATATTGTTTCTTGTGCATTTGCCCTTTTCAAGCAGAACCACAAACCTACCTCTGAGGAGATCACCATGATTGCGGACCAGCTCAACATGGAGAAGGAGGTGATCCGAGTATGGTTCTGTAACCGCAGACAGAAAGAGAAGAGGATCAACCCACCCAGCAGCGGCAGCGCCATCAGCACTCCTATCAAAGCAATCTTCTCTCCCACCACACCTCTGGTACACCACATGCAAACTGCCTCCGTCCATTTAACCCAACAGATCTGACTACTTAAAACAGCACTAAACCTCTTCCTCCTTTCCCTCGTTTCAGGCACTGAGTACAGCAAGTCTTGTGACCAGTAACACACCGACTACGATGACTGTAAACCCAGTTATGCCTCTCACCAGCACCAGTGTCTCCAGTTTTACTGGTAGGCAAGAACGCCTACAAAACTGCCTACAACTTTACTACTATTGTTCACCTCAAGAGCCTTTTCTTTCTCCAGGCACAACTGTTGGCTCAGCTCCCACTAACATTGCATCGGTCATCTCCACTGCACCTGTAGTCACCACAGCAGCATCCTCTCCTTCGATCAGCCCTTCCCCCACCGCAGCACAGACGTCCTCCTCAGAGCAGGCTTCAGCTCAGGAGATATTGACGGCAGTAAGTCAGGCACCTTGCTCCTTGGCGACAACTCTGTGCACTGGGCAGGTGATGGTGGCGGCGCCCAGCCTCTCAGCTGCTCTGCAAGGAGCCACTCAGCTGCCCACCAGCGCAAGCATCGCTGCCATGGCTGCAGCCGCAGGCCTCAATCCTGGCCTCATGGCGTCCTCACAGTTCACTCCTGGGTTAGTGTCATTTTAGTTCTCTGAAAGAGCATCGACTTCAAGGTTGTGATTGGACATCTGTGTGTTTATATCGTTAATTCTGTTTTTTTTCTCTGGTGTTTCCTTTGCAGCGGAGCTCTTCTAAGTTTGGCACCTGGTGGTCTTGGAAGCGCTTTGAGTCCAGCACTGATGAGCAACAGCACCTTGGCCACAATCCAAGGTCTGTGGAGCGGCAAGTACACTTGAATTTATAATATGGCTCTGCATGTGCTTATTAATCTTGGTATCACCTTGTCACTCTACTCTTTCAAAAACGTTCCGCATTCATATGTGCATACAATTCCAAGGTTGTAAATTACTTATTTGCATGCAATGTAAATATTTTAAACAACATATTTGCAAAAGTGCCGAGCTCTTTATATATAACTTTATAAATTCATATGACCATCTAAGTGCATTAGGTTTTGTGGATTTGTGGATAAAACTCTTCAATAGCTAGATGTTATTTTTTATAATAATATTATTATTATTATTATTATTAAATAATGAAGTAGACTTAATAAAAAAATAATAATAATAATAATAAAGTCTACTTCATTATTTAATAATAATAATAACAATAGGGCTGTCAAATCGGTAAATCACAACCCAAATATATATATATATATATATATATATATATATATATATATATATATAATCAGCCTTAATAATAGTATAAAAAGAGCACATAAACTAATAAAAAATAGTAATAATAATAGAAAACTTATAAAACTTCTTAATACTAACAATATTTATGATAATCATTTTATTATATTACATTATGTATTTTAATTATATTTTTATATTTTATTTTATTTCAGTAATAAGTATCAATCAGATTTGTATTGGCCACTGCTCTGTTTCAATGTTTTTACAGCTAGAGTTAAAATGTTGTTTTATGTCTCTTTAGCTCTGGCATCTAGTGGCACTCTGCCCATTACATCTCTGGACGGGAGCGGGAACTTTCTGTTTGCCAACACCTGCGCTGGCAGCACCCCTAACCTCGTGACAGCACCGCTCTTTTTGAACCCTCAGAACTTGTCACTGCTTGCCAGTAACCCGGTCAGCCTGGTATCTGCCGGAGGGGCCGCGGGAGCCCTCAACCTGCACATCACCACCGATTCCCACCAGAGCGCTGTTACCACTGCAACTATGCCCGCCTCCACCATCACCACGGCCTCTAAGGCCCAGTAAAAGCTTTACCCACTCCTCTTCTCTCCTAAACCCCTTTCCTCTTTCTAAGTTTTTCTTTAATATCTTGCTACCACCAAAAACAAACCTACTAAATGGGATTTATTGTTGTTTTAATGTTTAAGTTTGTATGTCCTAACTTTTCACATATCTTTTACACCTTAATCTGTGATGTTTGGACCTCATTGATGATCAACCTTAAGAGAATGTTGGCGTCTCCAGCACAGGGCTTGCATCAGGAGAGCAAAAAACCTCCCTGGACATTGTGCCAAGTCTCTGTGTGACTCAAAGACATATTCGTTTCAGTGAACATGCTCTTTTCTCCCATTTTCACATCAGACCTCTTCTTCAGAGGTATTTCTGAAATGCTTTTAACCAAAAAACTTAGTTTACTCTGTGTTGAATGATACATTCTTACTGCTGACAGTAACCTCCTCATTCTTTTATGATCTCATCTCTTTTCACTGGACATCCTGCTTTAAGATGTTCCTGCCCCCTGGAACGTTTCCTTTTAGATGCACATGATTTATTTTTATCAAACAGTGGGTTAGCTTTATGTCCAGTATCTTACTAACTCATGGTTACAAGGCTTTAAATGGAGTAATAAGCGGCTGCGATGCGGTTTCATTGCTTTAAGGAATCGTTCGACAGGCCTTTCTTTCTTTCTAGTGAAACACTTTCAGATACTGTTTTCATATCATTTTGTAGTTTACTCAGTAGCAGAAGACTAGTCTGGGTCTGAATTTTTTTTTACCCAGTAACAAGCTCACTTAATACTAAAAGCTTTAACGAATTATGAGATGATTCGTCAAGGAGTTGTTCAGAGTGGGCAACAGTAACTAAGCAGTCTACTTTGAAGCTTCAGTAACCGAGAGCTTGCAAGTCTTACGTTAGCATCAGGACTGTGTAACCGCGCAAGGTAAACCTCCTCAAGGTCTTCCTAACATGGGATGTACTTATGGTATCACCACCCGATTGTGAAGGTGTAGGTCAAGCAAGATAAAGTTGAGGTGGATGATGTTCAAATGGGTTTTTATTTCATCGGGTCTTTGATTTTCTACTTGTGCACAGTATCTGTACCAAAAAACTGGATTTGAGAACTGCAGTCTGCTCCGTTTTTAGCAGAACTTCTGTCACGCTTTAAGAGGTCTTTATTTCAGAGGTATTTGTATTGCCTCTATTTCAAGATATACCAAAAATCTTTGTTATACCTGTTGCTGTATATTGCTACTGTAGCATAGTTTAAGCCTAAATATTTATGAGCGAAGTCTCTCGTTAGACCACATGAAATATAATGCAATATTTTTGATCTTCTCCAAAGATGAAAACATAGTTCTTTTATTGTTTTTCTTTTGTTTGAGATGACCGTCCCTCCTCAATTTTGTAGTGTCAGTGAAACTAACCAAATAGATTGAAGCGAGAACAGGACGTGATGCTACAGCATAGGACCAGTTTGAGGTCTGGGATTGTCCCTTCTGCTGGTCAATGATGAGGACTTTTAGTGAGACATATAGGGGAGTCGTCTTCCCATTCTGTTCAGATAATTGAAAATTGTAAACGCGGAAGTCATGCAAGTGTGTTCTTAGCTGACAGGCTTTTTGAACATTTTCCCTTCTTTATAATTACAAGGTGACAGATTCAGTCCTCCGTAATCTGAAATCAGGGACATCTCTGAATTTTAAAGAGCCCCTTGTCCCTCCAGCCTAATGTGTAGGCTTACCATGGAGGACAGTAAAGTGGGCCTGAAATATCTGTTATAAATGGGTGAGATGAGCTGGATGGTCTGTTTTGTTTTTCCCTACCAATGTAATGCAGCCATGATGTAAAGCTTGAACCAAAGTGGATTTCTCACTAGCTGCTGTGCCTGTGTGGGCCAGTGCAATGCTGACCACACTTTCACTACTCACTACTGACAAACTTTTCCATCTATTACACATCTTTTAAACCCTACACTTTTGACTTGCATTTTCCAACAAATCGTGTTCAGCATTCTGAAAAAATAAAGCTTCTCTAGCGCAGTGCTATCTTGCTTAAGCGCTCAATATCCAAGCATTTAACGATCCAAAGAGAATCTTAAGGGCCTTGTGTTTAGTGCTGTTGAGATTTTGGGAGTCTGTCCTTGGTTTCATTGTTTTACCTTCTTGGTGAGTCTTTGTTTTGGATGTAATCTCATAGGACTCAACACCGATGCTGCGTTTCATTGAATGAATAGCAATAGATATTTCAAGATCTAGAAGAACCTGTGGCAGTACAGATGGCTCTCAAATGGCTTCACATGATGAAGAAGGTGGATTTTTAGGATTGTAGTGATACATTTTGTTGTTGTTGTTGTTGTTAATAAATGATGCAGGCAGGCATTCTGGGAGAATTACAGTACTGTTTCGTCCAAGCATTGCTTTTAACACTCACATTTTGAATTCTGTGGCATGGAGGTCAAGAGTCTCCCATTACTGTCCCTTTCATCTTTTGTTACTGTGGCCCTGTCTGTCAATTTTTGTTCTGACTGTTTTCTAGCGATGCTATTTGTATTTTATTGTTAATATGGTTTGAAATACCTCAGCAGCACTTACATGGAAGGTTCACTTTAAGCAAAAGACACCAGAAGTCAACTCCAGAATGTACAAAAGCTGTTTTTTACAGTCCAATTTAAAATGACCAACATGTATAACCAATCTACAAAGTATATAACAGAAAAATCTGTAATAATAATAATGTCACATAAGTCTACTACTGCTATTTCAAGTACTACTACTACTACTAAAACGGTATGTCCAGGTTAACTTGTAATGAATATTTTGTTATCCTGTTTGCCAAAGTAAAAAAGAAAAAGCCTTTGTCTTTGCGGCTGGGTCTTGTTGCTGCTCATTCCGCTGGTTCTGTCCGGAAATTTCAACGTAGCCTCTCTGGACATGTAGATTTGTGTGTTGTTTTGCGCGTTAGTGTCATGACCCGGTGGTCGCCAGGACTGTGGGGTGTTACTGATATATTTATCTGAGGAATTACTCAAAGATTAGAGAACTTCTTTTCTAAATTCTATATATATATATTCACTTATGTAAGATGCTCATATTTTATATTTGAACTAATATCTAGTGTGAATGTAGTGTTTTTGTCATGCTTATTCATTAAAAGAAAAAAAAAAGAAAAAAATTCCTTCATTTATATTATAACTATTCTTAAAAAAAAAAAAAAAAAAAAAAAAAAAGTCCAGACCAAAAAGTGCAACCACACCCTTATGATGTGGGAGTGGCTGTTGTGTGCCCTGCCCACATTTAAATGAGGTTTGTTTGAGTGGGAGGGGCTTGTGATGGTGCTCCCAGCTTTCATTGATGTAACAGACTTGATAGCACCAAACTATTCTTACTTAGAATTATTTTTTACATTTTTGTTGCTTTTAATGAATTTAATTTACCATGTTGCTTTTAAACAATCATTTGAATTTACTTTATGCCTTTTTTTTGTATATCACGAGGGAGCAACGTCACTGGCTTTCTTAGTTTAACAAAAACTTGCATTTATCATTTATGCCTTACTATAATTTCAGAGTTTGACACATTGTAGCAAACTATAATATGTTGACGTGAGAGATGATTTTGTTTCGGTTGTGAATTCATGTGTGTGAGCGCATATGAAAGAGCATGCACCAGTGTCAAACTCATATGGTGCATATCAACCATGAAAATAACGCTGTGAGTTTTATTTGTGTCTTGTGATATTTTAGAGGTGTTGCTACCTATTTTGTAGGTAAAATTCAAGCCGGTTGGATACCTGTTAAAAGCTTTACTAATAACTCCACTCCAGCTGATATGTAGGGGTCGCGAGTGGTGCATTTACTTTAAATCATAATACTTTAGAGAGGTTCTGTCTGATGTAATATAAAAAGTGAGACTTTTTAGTGACGCATATCGGTAAGAAATACAGGATTTTTCTTTTTTTTTAAGTGGATATAAGGAAGAATCATGCATCATTTGATGCAATTGACCACTTGGCTGTAAATGATATCTTTTTGAACCTGTGTGCTCATGAGATGTTTCGGATGTGATTTATCCAAGGATGTTGAACCTGGCAGCAGCTTTGTACATTTGAAGTTGTTGTGGATCCTTTCTGGCACTTGATTTTTGCGTGTCTGGATGCTCTGACTTGTGATTGGATAGTTTCTCAATGGTAGCAGGGTTTGCCGCTGTAGACCCTCAGTCTAGTGACAAAATAGGATAGTTACAGAAGAGGTCATGCACCAGAGAGCCGAGCGAGAGCTGGTCTGAGTAAAGGAGCTGTTGTATACCTCATTTATAACTCGAAACGGAGAAAAAACTTGCTTTAATCTACTTCAAAAGATTAAATAATAAAATATATAAATAAAAAAAGTTCTGTCCCAGAGCAGAAGCCTGCAGATGTCTGTTTAAAGTTTGGAGTGAGGAACCGGATGGATACCCAGAGGACCGCACAAGCTGATGCATATTAGAAGCCCACCCCACTTATTTATATTTTGTTTTTGATACAAATTTAAGTTCACACTATAGTGCATAAATTTTATACCAAAGCTTTTTTAAAGATTTGACAGCTGTCGTCTTTATGAACCCCAAACACTTATTTGTCGCAGGGTTTGTGCCACTGATTCTTCTGGGTTTGCGGTCTGCTTGTTCCTCACCTTCTTAGTGGTAACCAAAGACTTTCAAAGTGATTGTAGGGACTAAACTCTCTCTTCTAGTGCCCTGCCTCAACCATCAGCTTGTGGTTTTTGATCATTGGTCACTCGTGTGGCCAAGTGGGTGGGGTTTAGTAGAAAGAGGAAGCAAAACTGCTCTGCCGGCTTCTGGAAAGGACTTACAGTAACCCCTCATGGGCTGGGTGATGTTTATTAATACACGCTGAAGGATGTCCTGGGCTCACTGCAACCTGCTCAGGATAAACTGTCCTCTAGAGTTCCACTCTGTGGCTGCAGCAAGGCAACACTGTTTCTATGATTGTCTACAGAAAACATGCAATGTCTCTCCATAGTCATCTTTTAGGTGCCGTCATCCCATGGTTTTGATGTTCTGTCGATGTCTTTTATCTAGCTTTGCTTTTTCCACTATCATGATTTCAATTGGTTTGATCAGCTGTGCAACTATGCATCGTTGTCCTCCATCCTACAAGGGCACCGTCTGTGTGACACGGTCCTTTTCAGATGGATCTTAATAGTTTTATGTCGAGTGGAGAGTCGAACGCAACTATAAGCTCTATCCCAAAGCAAAAATATCCAAATATGAAATGTTTTACAAATGCAGATACCAAAGATTACTCTGTTCTTTTTCCTCTTCCTTCCCAAACCCTGCAGCTTGTGTATTAAGAAACAGAACCCAGCTCTGACAGTAGTCCTAACCTCAGTAATTCCAAAGCTTAGATGTATATTTTGGTATTTTTCTGAGATGCTTATGAAAAAAAAGAAAAAAAAGTTTGTCATTTTTAATTTTCTTGTTCGTTGGATCTGTTGCTCTTTTTCTGTCACAGCATGGAATTTAACTACAAAACTGTCTTACTGTAGGTGAAATAAATAGTATTTTTGTATGTTTTTGGATTTCGGTGTATGCAATATCAGTTTCACTGGCAAACTTATCATTGTTTTTATAACCAAAATGAAAAAAAAAAGACTACATAATTAATTGGTCACTGATTTCAAAATAAATCCCTATCTATACTCTTTCCATGTTTCATACGGCTGAAGCTCAAGGAATGTGTTCCATTCTCACCTGGTCACATACTGTAGATGTCTATACTTCTATATTTCCCTTCAGAACGCTGTAATTCTCTGTTGTAATCGTGATGATTGGTTGGATTCTGAGTATCACTACAGACCTGAACTCTAGTGCCACTCGTGGCCTGTTATCAAGCGAACACACACACACACACACCCAAGACTGAACGCTAAATAGCTACATCACCGTAGCTTAGATCTGAATGATTGTGTAGAATATAAGTATGTGAATCAGGATACATGGTAGATTCGATGCATTTGTCTGCTGTATTTTGTTTGTTTATATATATCTTTTACTGTAACTGTACAGTTCTCTTTTGTTGTAAACATTAAACCATTTTCCAAGTGTTTTAATATTCTAACATGTTTTCGGTCTCTAAATATATTTCATGTTTTGGATCGTGTTGATGAATTTATGGAGTTGATATCAATTTATTTATTTTTAACCTAATGGTTTACAGTACACACAAAATATGCCCTTTTACGTATAAAATATGTAGAAAATAACAGCACTACCTCTCCATCTGTACAAACATAACACACACTACTGATCAAAAGTTTGGGGTCTGCAAGATTATTAATGTTTTTGAAAAATCTCTTATGCTCCCCAAGGCATTTAATTAGAATAGAGCAAAACAGTAGTACTGTACAACAATAATACAATTTTACAATAACTTGTCTATTTTAATATATATTAAAATATTGTTTAGTCCTGTTATGGCAAAACTGAATTTTAACAGTCATTACTTCAGAATTCAGTGTCACATTATCCTTCAGAATTTAATCTAATGTGTTGATCTGGTGATTTAAAATTTATATATATATATATATATATTTTTTTTTTTTTTTTCTGGGTTCTTTGAATAGAAAGTTCAAAAGAACAGCATTTATTTGAAGGACGTTTTAACATTTTAAACACGTCTTTACTGACACTTTTGATCAAATTCATGCATCCTTTCTAAATAGTAGTATTAATTTTTTTTTTTTTTTCAAATGAAAAATTCACTACACCAAACCATTGAATGGTAGTGTATGCAAGACTACAGAATACAGATTAGCCAAAGTAACAAATACAAAAAAAAAGACATAAAAATGCATCCAACAAAGATATAGAATTTGTCTGTTAGTTGGCAGATACAAGTTGCTCCTTTGCTTGTGTTAATTGTGTTAATTGTTAATTGCAGTGGGAAAAGCTTCCATCTCCACAGCCTCAGCTGCATCCCTGTTTCTCCCTGTTCGACCCTTTAAAGGAATAAACAAATGACTGTAGTCTGTTTTAAACCTACCTAGAACACTTATAAGAAGACAATTAAGATGATACATTTGGGAATAGTAACTTCCAAAATAGATGATCTTATGAACATATTTGTAGATAAATGTATAATATACCAGGTGGTCATACAAAGGTATTTTTATGTTTAAAAATATATTAATGAGGTACACCGAGGCACAAATCAAATCAAGTGTTTAAAATGAATTGGTACACTACCTCGTTAGATTGGCCCTTTCCTTTGCGAGGCTGCAGACAGAAATAGAACATTTCTATGTATATTGATTGGTAAGTATATTATGCATCACACCGCTGGGTAAACCTCACATCAAAAACACTTCCTAACCCCACAACCCACACACGTCTCTCATATTCGTTGCGTTGGCTTGATACACTTACCTTTTTCCCCTTAGTTCGTATTTCCTGGTATTCGTCACTTGTATGTGCTCTCAGTTCCTGGAAAATATACAAACCAAAGTAAATCAGAAATAGCCTACACCATCCACCATTGCAGAGCGTTTACTAAATGTTAGCGTTAGACTGTAAACAACCACAGGAGGGCAGCAGGTATATCTGCTTCATCTTATCTGTTACTCACATCCTTTTTCGCAAGCATTACTGACCTGATAATGTGTCTCTGGCTCTCGTCTTCTAATCTGAAACATGAAGATATTGGTAGACATAAAAATAAAAAAAACTCCTTTTTTATTTCCCTTTCATAACTTCACTTTAACCTTTATCATTGTATCACTGATTGCAAACAAGATTGGAGATCAAGGCAGGAAGTGAACAGTAGCTACAACACACTAAATATCATTAATGTGCAGTTAATGCACTGCTATGCTCTATCTGCCATTGTGACTAATGTAAATATAATTTCAACAAATTAAAACATAAAATAATCTCACCGGTCTATCCAGTTGCTGATAATCGGAACTCATCTGAGGCAGATCCAAGTCCTAAGAAATACAGCACGCACGTTGCCTTAATATTATTTGGGTCATTCCAGTGAATTTTGTAAAGATTAAACATAAATATGCTTAATTAAGGGTTAAACCCGACTTTAAGAACCTCTGGCCAACTCAGGTTTTGAATTATCATAAGACTTGAATAAAGTAAAACTGGAAAAAGTACCTACATATATTTGTTTACCTTGAAGTATTAATATATAATTTGAGTTTTTCAACCCTTTGAGTAAAAATGTTAGATTAAAAATGAGTCAGGGTGCATATTTGTATGGTAAACAGGCTCTCGTAAACAAATATGCCATTGTAACCATATGCAACCAGTATTAACACTGCCTATATTTATCACTTAATTATGTCTTTACACATTACAAATATATCACAACAATGTTAATGTATTCTTTGATATTTAAAGTTGGATTTTAGCTGTTCTAAGGATGCCAAAAGACCATCTTAGTTGTTCGAGATATAACAGGTGGCGAGAATAAAAGCCTACTTGTACTAACCTATATAATGTTTTTGATTATAGTAAGGAAAAAATAAGGAACTTCATAAATTGCCGGTTTTTATTTTCAGAAGTGCATAGCAACCATGCACATCACAAATATGGCAACAAACCAAAATTAAGTTCAAATGCAAGAAGTGAAATTGTTTAAAACTCCTACCAATGTTTAATTAATTGTGGCTCCGAGATACAAGAAAAGTTTAACATTTTATCAGATATTACACCCATGATAAGAAGATGAAAATGTACTTCATAGTAAGAATAACCCATTCAATGCAATACACATCAACACATGAAGTATATTTGACCCTTTAACATGAACCTCTGTTTGGGAGACATTTATTAATGAGAACTCACTGTATAGACAGGCTCATTGGGGTTACGTTCCGGCGATGCAGGATCTGGAGGAACAGGCCCTTCCTTCGTAAACTAAGCCATACAAGGCAGAAGACAGGTTATCGGTTTGAACTGTGAGGTCAATTTCTTCACTTAGAGCAAATGGTGCATGCTAGGCCTCAACTTACCTTCTCTCTGAAGTAGAGAGCAGTAAAAAGGATAGAATACAGCAGCAGGAGAACATCTAAAACATAGCAATACGTTGGGTCACTCGCAGACGAGGCCTCTGCAAATAGAACAAACATTTAAAAAAAAGACTTCTGTAAAATACTCAACTAAAACATGGTGTTTCGAATTTGATGAATTGTTCTTGTTATTTATGGATATTCTGCAATGTTTGACTTCTTCCTTTCCCTGCTTAGTTGGTTTTGTAATGTTAAAATCAAGAAAAAAAAGAATACATAAGCGAATGGAAGAATGAGAGAAAAAAACTCAAGAAAAAACATAGTTTTTGAGAAGCACCACTAGAACCTAAACCACCATACAAATAAAAAAAGAAGAAAACTCTGTATTTAGATTTCATTAACATGCTAATTTATTTTTAAGGCACCTATGAAGTTGGAAAACATTTGAAAAAATGTATATGCCTGACTGTCTATGGGATGTTAATACTTTTTTCCAATCCCAAGGCTTTCATTCATATGTCACTGTCACTGATTCATATACAAAAGCAGCACACAAATGATCTGCTTGCATTTATTGGATTAAAGGAGTAGAATGCAAACTGGCTTTACAGCTTTATAAACAAACCACAGAGACGAGTTAAAACTTACTGAAATTTTCATTCAAATTCAACAAAGCTGAAATATAGATTATATGCATTTTAATGTAAATATTACAGAAGGTGTCTTAATGTATTGCACGTATTGTGTAGTATTCATTTTGTGTCATTTTTAAAGCTGGTTTAGTGACAACCTGCCTGCGGATGATAATTAGCCTCTGACTATATCCGGTATCAATGGAAACATTTATTAAAAATAGTACACTGTCTCTTCAAATAAATAAATACAAAAATAGTGCACACATGTATGGAACATTTAACCGGACTGCTCAATATGCTGCGGACTCTATTATTTAACAGAATAATCCAAATAAATCTCTAGATAATATTTGAGATTAGTTGATGTTTCATGAAGACTGTGCCTTGACTGTGAACAAAACAAGTCTAAATGCATTTTCTAATAAAACATAATTGTTAACGAGCAAGACTTGAAATAACATTAATGTGTAGATGAAAATCTTCCAAATACCAATATATGCACCATGGTTTGTCATAACTGCACAACACAAATGGTACAAACAACTGAAATTCAATTAAACAGACAAAAGTCGAGTTACAGTGCACTTAGATGGAGATCATTTTGCATGCAAAATATATACTGCATTAATAATTGTTCCTCTTTAACAGAGGAAGATGCCCAAATACTTTACGAGTATTGCATTGCGATCTATTAATTTAGTAAGGTCCTTTTAAAAAAAAAACTTCAATATCTAACTTGACTTTTAACTGTAATCAGATATACAGATATTTCTGCACTAATGATTCTTACCTATCATTAGGACAAACAAAACATTGAAGTATAAGTTAGAGAAGAAAAAAACAGTGTAATGCAAGCATGAATCAAATAAACTTTGGTCTAGTCACCACTCTACTGCCGTTGAAATGTATAAATCTATAAGTAATGTTTAGATAA
Organism: Carassius carassius; assembly: GCF_963082965.1. NCBI lineage: Eukaryota > Metazoa > Chordata > Actinopteri > Cypriniformes > Cyprinidae > Carassius > Carassius carassius. The sequence continues at coordinate 23,512,803 of NC_081765.1, forward strand.
ATAGTTATTAGAAAAATGCATTAAAGACATGAACCATATGCTTCGTCAACAGAGTTCATTCGGTACTGTGATCTTAAACTACTAAGATATTATTTTAGACAATTCTTGCATAATTAAATGTAATAGTGATGAATCTCATTTCTCACTCTCATTAGTAATTTGTTTCTACATTAAGAACATTTAGAGGGTCACAAAACAAATGTCTATGAAAAATGAAAAAACTGCACTCATGCCTTCCTGTTTGAGGCAGAAGGGGCCCAGGCTCCTCTGTCTCTCTCTCTCTGATCTCTGTGTAAATGTGTGTGTGTCATCTTGTTCGGTGGTTTCTCTGCATGGGTCTAAATAAGTGCAAGAATGAGCAAGAAACAGTGAAGCCCCAATTGCATCACTGCAGATCAAATAGCTATTTATGGGGGCTCGAGGATGAAGGTTAGCAAACTGACCACACACCTTTCACATGCCATAGGGGCAAAAAGCAGTTTTCTTCTGCAAGATCATTGCATAAAGAAACAAGGGCTTGGAAACACTCAATATACAGTACATAAGACAAGACAAATAAAATCTTTATACACTAAAAAAAAACGCTACTGGTACTGTATTAAAATAAAGAAAAATACATTTTCCGTAAAACACCTGTATTTAGAATTTTGCATTGCATTGCATTGTGTTAAAGCATTAACGCATTGCATAAAAATAACAAATAGTGTCCTGGTAGATTTTTTTGCAGTGTACATTTATTCATTTCAGTTTTATTTGTATAGAGCTTTTTACGATACAAATTGTTTGCAAAGCAACTTTTCAGAAAATTAATGTTTTTATAATATTTAGTACTAGCTTATCAGTGGTGACTCAGTTTATGTACATATGGCAGAAATGTACGGAAAAATCAATTAAAGACATAATCAAAAAGACACGATGAATGCTTAACAGCAATTATTAAGATGCAATCAAACTTTGGTAGTTCTGTACATTGTTTCATACAGAACTACACTTTTATCACTAATGCATTACTTATCAATATAGCTGAATTTTGTTTGCTTAATATAAAAGAATGAAAAACACAAAGAGGTGCTTCAGATTGATTAAAAAATGTAAAATCATCAGTGATGATGAAAAGATTGTAGGTTTTATTATTTTAGGCTACTAATTACCTTGAAGTTGTTTATCTAGTGCGATTCTATTCAGCATTACAGCAACACTGAATCATGATGGATTAAGAAAAAGAGAAATAGTTTTTTTATTTATTATTAGGCCACATTGACTGATAAGATAGCATTATCATATACAACAGATTGAACGATTTTGCAGTTTGTTCTGAATGTCAGAAATATCTAGCAGATGTGTATTTGGATTATGGCTAAAATGGTTGTACATTCAAAATGTATATGTAAAGGGGTGCCATCTGTTATCTATTTTTCTCACTGTTGCCTCTTCCACTTAAGGTGTGGCAGCAAACACAGACATATTTAATAGGGGTCGAAAATGAGTTTGTTTTCTTTTTGGGATGTTTTGTTATTAATTTGCAACCAAACCTTTTGTGTATTTGTACAAATGCTCTATATTCAGAAACAAACATTCCTCTAACTATTACTAGTACTATTTTTCTTAAAAAAGCTTTGAGCTTTCGTATTGAACAGGTCGAAAGCGTTAATCAACTCTTTCAATTAGCTAAGTATATACTACTGGATATATAATTACTTTCTGCATGATTTGTTGCTGTGTTCTAGAATAACTTTTTAAACCACTACACATAAAATAATAATATCAATGATAATAATAAGGAAAATATAATAACTTTTTGCTAATTATTATTTGTTTTAAATTACATTTGGCAAATAAAAATAATAAGGTATCCTACAATAGGTGTCTAAGCGGCCATTCGTGTTCATGACTTTCTGAAAAGCTGCCATTTGGTGATCCTGTCAATTCTGACCTTGAGTTTCTCAAAGGAGATTGTGTGGGTTTTAGAGAGTTAGAGTTGCTTTTCTTGGATCCTCCTTTTTTAATCTCAGGAAACAACATTTAAACATGAAGGTGACAGTTACAAACCATCAGCATAGTAATGCTAAAACCCTTCATCTTTTCAGAAATGATGTTGCAAACTCAATAGTGTATTGCACAGTTGTCACTTAAAAGTCTTAGACGTTACATTTCTTGCTACAAGACTTGCTGGTTGTACAGGGAAACTAAAATGGCCACATGACGATGTCCTGATGTTTGATCTGAATGTTTTTTACAGGTAAAAAACACACACAAATTGTATATAATATTAAATTTCTAAACATTTACTCCAGACAGCGGTAGATACAGATTTCACAACTGATATAGTAAACCATTAAAACTCTGCGCTGAATGTGCTAGATGTATGACACCCTGTGCAATATGTATGTATAGAGCAAGATAAATGATTTTACCTGTGAAGGACACTTGTGAGGCCAAGAACAATAAAGTGATTGTCCTGCTCATTTCCATTACATTCCTTGAAACGATGAAGTTTCTGTGGATGCCGTACCTTACTGTTGCTCGGCCTGTAAGTGACATGCAACAGTTTTTTGCCTTTCTGTTTTGATTGCTTCTACTGTGTCAATCTTTTACCTACAGGAAGTGGCCCTAGCCCTGGGTTTTCTGTTCTAGTGAATGACAAGCACTGCCTACACCAAAGAGTCTCTTGTCCTCTCATCTCAAAAAAGTCTCACCAGCATTTCCTGTATATTTTTAGACCCTCTTCACACTAACTGTTATGTGTCTTTCATCAGTGTTGCAGGTTACTTCACAGACACTGTCTGCTGAGTTTGATTTTTCCATTTGAACAGCATTGGGTTAATGTATTCATAACAGATCTGAAGTAAATTTGTTTTCCCCTGCAGAAAATCATACACAATAGAAATATTAGTTCTAACAGTTACAGAAAAAAACAAGTAAAATCATGCAAATTCTATCTATAGTTTTTATTTTTTTTATTTAAATTTTTTTTATTAATATACATTGCAACTTGCAGTTCACAAGCTAATTTGTGCATGTTGTGCCCCCTGCTGTTTTGCATTTGCCATTGGTGAGTTTTTTATACACATGTATTGTACACTAGTACAAGTTTACATTCATTCTCAGAACTTTGGCTAACATTTGGGCAAGTTTCCCATGGCAAGTTATGAACAAACATTCGTACAGTAACATTAAAAGAATGTTTGTTTGAAGTTGTTACCACAAAAACTGTTACCACAAAAACATTATTATTTTTTTCCTAAAATGTTTAGTTTTGATGTTTGGATGTCTAAACTTTTCTAAATGTTACAACTTGTTTCAGAATGTTTAGAGACCATTCAAAAGAAGTGTTCCTGTAATGTTTGCAGAATGATCTAATGTCCCTTAAAGGTTTGCATAGCCAAGAAGAAAAGTTGGATGTTTTGAACGTTCAAAGAAAATTCAGGGTCAGCTACATAATGATAGAAGATTATAACCAAAAGGCTGAAATACTTTCTAATTCCATAAATGCCAGATCTACATAACTAAATTAATGCATTTAGCAGATGCTTTTAACCAAAACAACCTACAGTGCATTCAGGCTAACATTTTTTTTTACTTAATGTGTTCCCTGGGAATCAAACCCACAACCTTGCACTACTAACATAATGCTCTACCACTTGAGCCTCAGGAACACTATTAATTAATTAATTAATTAATTTCATTTACTGTATTAATTACAATATTTGTGGTACTTCACCTTTTTTTGCTGATTTTTAAAAATATATATTTAATGTTTTTCTATTTCAGTGTAGTTGAAGATGTCTAATCAGCTATTTTAAAGGCAGATTCCACTGTGACAACTTACTTCATATAGAGTGACAACATTCCACATGATTCTATGAACTGTATCCTTTTTGTCCTGGGTAACAGTTGGAAATGTTCAATAGCTTTAAAGTGTTTCAAGTCACTATCACGTGTCTATACAGAAGCAGATTTTACAAAATCAGTCTAACTTGAGAAATATTCAATGTAGTGAAAAGATTGACCACTAGCTCCTGTCTCCCTCATAACTGCTGCCAGTGTTGGATTAATTTCAAACCATTTTACCAGGCTCTCTAAATACACCATTGCAAGCAACATAAAAGGGCAAAAGGTAAGGTATCACTATTCTGTGATGGCATTCTGGGTCCTAAAATTTTTAGCGTCCTTGTAAATTGTCTCTGTAATGTGACACTTGGGAGCATCCTAAATCATATGTATCCTCATTCCATTGTTCTTTACAGAATTTGTTTAGATTATGTGCAGCTATTTTTAAATCTATGTAACATGTATGTTTTCACCATATCGCACCATTCTTTAAAGGGTTAGTTCACCCAATAATTAAAATTATGTCATTAATAACTCACCTTTATGTCGTTCCAAACCCGTGAGACCTCCGTTCATCTTCAGAACATAGTTTAAGATATTTTAGATTTAGTCCGAGAGCTCTCAGTCCCTCCATTGAAACTGTGTGTATGGTATACTGTCCATGTCCAGAAAGGTAAGAAAAACATCATCAAAGTAGTCCATGTGACATCAGAGGGTCAGTTAGGATTTTTTGAAAATACATTTTGGTCCAAAAATAACAAAAACTAGGACTTTATTCAGCATTGTCCTCTCTTCCGTGTCTGTTGTGAGAGAGTTCAAGCCAGATAACGAACGAAAGATTGACTCGTTCTCGAGTCAAGAACCGTTTCTGTCGAACGCGTCCGATTCGAGAACCGAGGAGCTGATGATACTGCCCATGTGTGAAGCAGACCGACACACAGAGCATCTGAGCCGAACTGATTCTTTTGGTGATTGATTCTGAACTGACTCTGTGCTAATGTTATGAGTGCGGGTAAAATGAAAGCTTGAATGAATAACGTCATTACGTCGAGCACAAAAGAACCGGATAACCGTTTTCTTCAATCGGTTTATTGAATCGAACTGTCCGAAAGAACTACTGGTGATCCGAAAACCGATGCAACTGGTTCTTGACTCGTGAACGAGTCAGTCTATAGTTCGTTATCTGGCTCGGCTCGGTGTTCATCTTCAGTTCTCTCTTCACAGCAGTTCAGTCAGTGTACTGTTTGAGTACATGAATTACTCCGGGATATTGGTTTATTTTAACTCAGAGGAAGTTAACAGCTTAAGTGGAATTGGAGAAGCAAACCGTTTAAAACGATTCAGTTCGATTTGGTGAACTGGTTCAAGAAGATCCGGTTACATCGAATGATTCATTCGCGAACCGGATATCGCTAAACTGCAGTGTTTTGAAATCTCACAAAAGACACAGAAGAGAAGACAATGCTGAATAAAGTCGTAGTTTTTGCTATTTTTGGACCAAAATGTATTTTCGATGCTTCAACAAATTCAAACTGACCCTCTGATGTCACATGGACTACTTTGAAGATGTTTTTCTTGCCTTTCTGGATATGGACAGTATACCGTACACACAGTTTCAATGGAGGGACTGAGAGTTCTCGGACTAAATCTAAAATATCTTAAACTGTGTTCCAAAGATGAACGGAGGTCTTACGGGTTTGGAGCAACATGAGTGTGAGTTATTAATTACATAATTTTGATTATTGGGTGAACTAACCCTTTAAGTACAACTTAACCACAGGGAACATAATGTAGGCAGCAACTAACTTGTTTATTATGATCAAAGTATTAACCACGACTAATTAAATGAAAAAAAAAAGCTTCTGTGGCCCGTTATGTTAAAGTATGTATGGATGTGTATATTACAATTATTTAAACGATTTAGTGACGCACTGAAAATTCGGGAAGTAAAAATCTATCACAACACTTACAGAAATATTAATTCAGATGAATGAAATGTGACAAATCATGAAATGTCGTGTGTAATAGTTAACGTTGGGAGAGCAAATGAAAGTCTAAAACAATGTATCTATTCTATAACAATAAATAAAAAAATGCATTTAAAAATATAGAATGCGCATGCGCATTGCTGCTGTGACTTTGACGCTGGCAGACGCTCACACGACGCTGGTGTTTCCTGCTGCGGTTTCCAGAAACTAAACAAATCTGAACTAGTGCGTTTATCAGATGTAGATTTGGCACAGCAGCAGCTCGAACAGATCGTATACGACAGCACTGTAACGACAGTTATCTGAAGAGTCCGTTTGAAGACGCATATTGCACAGTTTAGCATCATCTGTTTTTGTATCGAGTGTGTTATGATTTAACGTTACTTTGGCAAGAAACATGAGCCCTATCATCCGCAAACAAAACACGCCAACCGGGGCGATTTTTAGCCTGCTGTTAGGTAAGTTTTATTTACATATAACTAGTGGGTTTTGGGCTGCAGGACTATAGCATTTAGTCTGGTTATATTTTGGTTGGTTAATTAATTAATAATAAGAAACGGTCCAAGTCCATATAACGTTATATTTATGGAGGACGCTGTAGTGTTTTTCTCCTTTTTAATTTGTCTTTTTCATTTCATGTTGCTTTCCTATGTATTTTTTTTAAACAATAATGTTTATTCCTGCAAAACCATGGCCTAAACATGTCTGCTGTGTAATAAAAGCTGAGTAACGTTTTTTTCTCATTTGGAGGGAAATATTTTTGCAGGTATGTCTTGTGAAGCTTTTTTCGTTACTGAAAATCACGACAATATACATACGATTTTTTGACTACCAGTTTATACATTTTTAATGGTGCACATGTATATTTTCTAAAAATTACAAAACGTTTATAAAATTGAGAAATGAGTTGATTATGTACAAGTAAGGCTCTCAGTATAATAAAAAAGAAACTGTACTGTGTACACGTGACGGGTCGCCACCATATTGGCATTAACTGAACAGTCTGTCATACAGTTTGCTTCATTTAATAATTATGATAATAAAAAAAATAAAATAAACGGGTTTAATGAAGCAGCAGCATTTAGTAAACAAATACAATGCATCCATTTCGACAGGTGTCAGTATAAAGTCTGCTATTGAAATGAAAAAGCATAGTGTATCAAAGACTTAGTAAGTGCACCTTCCTAATCAATTCTACAACTCATTTAGAGCCTCTTAAAATAATTGCATTACCATTACAGCTCTCAGTATACATCAGACTTTGACCGCTGATGTGCCACCCACTGTGGTCACCCCTGAAACCAGCTCTCCTCCGGCTTCTCCTGCCACCCCAGGACCCCCTGAGCAAGGCACTTACAATGTCACCAATGCCACTGAAGTGGTCTGTCTCTTGGCACGGATGGGACTGCAGCTCAAAATTAGCTTTATTTCGAGCTCTAGTGGCAAGGTACTTGCACATCTAACTTTCACTTTCATTGGACAAGAGTAGCTTGAAATATTCTGCTAAATATCTCCTTTTCTGTTCAGTGGGTAAGCAAATAAACTTATTTTAAAAGACAATTTAATTTTCCATTCTTATGCACCTGAGATCACATAGAAAAAGGACCTGTATGCTTAATTTATTTGATATATACCATTTATTTTGCCATTATTAAGATTCCTTGGATTGTTATGTAAATAAAGGGATTTGCTGGGATAAAGGGATTTGTATGTCGATTTTATGACTATGGAATTCAGAATAATGAAGATTTAGTCCTCATTTGTAATCACTGTCTAATTGTAAACACACATTGCGTTTCAGACTGTCCAGGAGGTCTTGAACCTGCATCCAAGCCTGGTTAAATCCTCTGGATCCTGCGATCCAGACAGTGCAACTCTCATACTCACTGAGGACAACATTACTCTGACTTTCAGCTTCTCTTTGGTAAGTTTCGAATCTCCTTCTATTATTTCCCCTAATGTCCTCTTAAATTATCCCGACCATGTTGGTGTCATCATAACATAACATTTTTCAGAATTCCACATCAAACAAATATCATCTTAGTGGGTTGGAGTTGTCAGCCGCATTGCCTAATATGACTAGTAAGTCAGTATTAAATATTCAATGTTTAATAGTTTTAGTTTTTAGTTCTCTGAAAAGCTGAGCAAATTCCTTTTGGTTTGTTTGTTTTGCCTAGAGCGCATTGTCTTCAGGAACACCACTCTGAACTACATGGTGGGAACCCTGGGCCACTCTTATATGTGTCAGAAGGAGAAGACCTTGAGCATTACACAGGATTTCTCTCTCAACACCTTCCAGCTTCAAGTGCAGCCTTTCGGAGTCAATGGAGATTTTGGAGCAGGTATTTTTCTCTCTCTTTTTACCATTTGTCACTTTTGTCCTTTAATTCTTGGTAAGAATATCCTGGGTTCAACACAAATTAAGTTTACTTGGCAGCATCAAATTGTTAACAACCCATGTTGAGAAACCCAAGATGTTTCGAATGTCCACATAAGGTTACCGAGTCGTTCATCCATTTAGAACCGTAGTCCCATTAAAAGGGTTTTTAAAGTTAACTAAAACGGACGACTTTCTCTTTTAATAGATCTTGAAATACCGATGTGATTAAATTTTCCTTAACTTTGCCAACCTCTTCCTCTCTCCTCTCACTGTGTCTCTGTTCTAGCTGAGGAGTGTGATCTAGATGAGGATGACATGTTGATTCCCATTATTGTGGGTGCTGCCTTGGCTGCTCTTGTGCTCATAGTGATCCTGGCCTACCTTATTGGCAGGAACAGAAGTCATGCGGGCTACCAGACCATCTAACCTCATGTAATCTTTAAGCCAGGATGTGTAGGCTCCACCGATTTCTGCTCTCATCTGGACTCAGCAACACTATACAACTGCAGCTGCCTAGTTTTTAACCCGCTGTGCACTCTCCACGTGTCTCACCCTGTCACCGCTCCGGTGGACCTGCACTTCCTGGACTTTCTGTTGTATTATGTAAAACATTGTATAATTATTGCATACTTAAGGGTGCAGGGCAAAATGCGAAGGTATTGTTTCCAGGAACCAGATTATGCTTATCTAGAGGAATGCCTGGAGTTTGTTGTCATTAAGGCTTAATCTGGGAATAGAAAGCATATTATCTGTTTGGTACCTCATTTTCTTAAATTTAACCTCATGCATTTATTTATAAAAAATACAAGCATGAAAACTGATGATGTTTTTACAGTTAAATGCTCGGTCTAAAAGGGACTAGATATTTAACACTACTTCCTGATCCTGATCTCAAACTTCTGAAGTTCTCATTTGGGGTTGAACACTATACAAGACTCAGTTTTTGAGATTCATTATTCATTATGAATTCAATAATAATACTAACAAAGCCTTACCTGACAGTATTCGTTCAGATGTCAATCTGGTACTAAGTTTTATTAAAGAGTAATTCCACATCTAGCATGGATATATCTCCAGAAGAGACTCTGTTAACGCTGTTACAAATGGAATATCCACTTTCTAAAGTAGAACACCCTTCAGTATCACTATACAACTTATATAGTTTCCCTCTCGTACTACATATCATAACTATATAGCCTGCTTGCTTCCATTAAGCATTGTATTTGCACTCATTCAGAAATGTTAAAAGGGAAATTCTAGAGTGAGGAAATATTATGGTTTTGCACTACTGGATGGATAAAGGGTATAATTCACACTAACACAACAGGAAGTTCTGAATAACTTGAGCTAGGTTTAGATTATAGACCCAGGTAAATGGTTAACTGTTACAAAAACAAGGAGTGCACTGTTAAACATGCTGTCATGTTGTGGATGAATCTTTCTCCTTTCTGATGCGCCTTCATATGGAATGACTGCATAAATTGAGTTTTTTTGTGGATATTGAATTGTTGCCTTGACTGCTATGATGTTCATGTTGTTTTAAGGGAATGCGATTCTAAGTTTTTTTTGCTTGGTATATATCTTTATTTAGTTAAAACATTTCATTTCACTTGTTATTAGTAACAACGATGCAATAGGTCAGCAAATAAAAAAAAACGTATTCCTCTTAAAGGGATTGTTCATCTAAAAACTCACCTTCAAAATATCTACTTTTGTGTTTGACAAAACAAAAGAAAATCACACAGGTTTGGAATGATATGCCTCCAGTAAATAAATGCTTTCGGGTAAAACTTGTTAAAAAAAATTATGGTTAGTAAAAAAAAAAAAATGCGTTCAATCAGAGGTGACTGTAAAGAGATTTCTAATGTTTCAATATACTTTTTATTTCAAGAAATATTATTTTGGTTTTCTATTAAAAAAAATATGTATCGTGGTATCCATATAATATTATTATTAAGCAGCACAGCTGCTGCTTTTCAACATAATTACAAAGGCTGTTCACCAAATCAGCATATTAAAATGATTTCTGAAGGATCATGTGACTCTGAAGACTGGAGTAATGACTGGATTCTCATCTCATATGCTGTCAAAACTACGTCCATGTTCACCATTTAGTGTGAAGGAGGGTTTTGGGCAGAAATAATGCGATTCCTACACATCTTCCTGAGTTTAGTAACTGTTGCTGTAGAGAGACCTCCTGGCTCCATAAAGATTTTCTGAAGGTAGATGACAAATAAACATTCTTCAGAACAAACACATCATTATAAAGACTTCTGTAAGTATTATTAAGTGAATAAATAGCATCCACAGAATTGACCTGCATGAATGTGTGGCAGTCCTCTACGTACTCCCCATGGGTGATCTGTTTAAAGCATTCGCAGATTTCTGGGAGACTCTGAGCCTGTGAGATGAGGTTCTGATTGTGACGAATGAGTGTCAAAGCCACACGGAACAGGATCTTGGATCCCTCGTAAAAAAGGCAGTCCCATATTCTCAGCACTGTCTGAGAAAAACGGCTACCAATCATTACATTCAATACTGGCATTCCAATATACTACATAATACAGACTAATGATTTCTTACATTTTCAAAATTGGTGAATTTTCAAAGCTTACCATTGAACTCTTTTCAGAAAGTACAACCATTGACTTCATTCTCACCTCTACAGGAAGTATGTCAACGTATAGGCAGATGAACCAGCGCGAGACCACCAGGGTCCACATTACATCGTGCCGATTCATGACCTGCCAGACAGCAGGAACCTTCATCCTGACAAGCTCTCCAAGCACCTCTTGATCCATTTTAAGCCCCAGCATTGTTGATGTGTAATAGTCTAAATAATAATAATAATAATTAAATTTATGCATTTAGCAGACGCTTTTATCCAAAGCGACTTACAGTGCATTCAAGCTATCAATTTTTTACATATCACATCATATCATGTGTTCCCGGGGAATCGAAACCCCAACCTTGCGCTTGATAGCGCAGTGCTCTACCAATTGAGCTACAGGAACACTAAATAATAATAATAATAATACATATGGATGGAACATTATGCAGAATGGAATTAGGATGAATTCATCATTTCTGAGTATTTTTAACTTAAACAGGATATTCAGATGTCTCATATGCATGTGGTGGGGTGATTTGTGCACTTTCAAACATTTAACTTTGCAGAGAATTCATTATATTTACATTACAGTAAACAAACATGGAACTGCTGTGTTAAAAGAGTAGTTTACCACATTTTTTTTTTATCATCATTTACTCACCCTAAAGTAATTTCAAATTTGTATTTTATTCATTTTTTCTGCCGAACACAAGATATTGATAACCAAATGTTTGGTGACCATTGACTTCCCCCCACATATATGAATTCTCAAATATTTAGTTTTATCTTTCAGGATAAAGAAAATGATAAAGTTTTGGTGACATGAGGGTGAGTAAATGATGTCAGAATTTACATTTTAGGGGGGAACTATCCCTTTAAATATGGGCAGGATTTAAGCATAGAATTACCTAGAATGCTAATTTAGAACAATGGCTAAATTTCTATTTGGCTATTGGTTAACATAATTACCCCCGCCCACAAAGTCTAGGTGATGTCAACCACAAAAGAAAGTTGTTTCAAGTGGAACACGTTATTACATTTCGATTAATGGAATAATTAACCTATGCATGATGCATTGAAGAAGTCCTGTTTAAATACAATAGTGGGTTAAAGTGAGTGACTGACCTGGTAAAATCTTGCCAAATAAAGCATCCATTAACCAGAATGACTTCTCCTCATCTTTGGTGATGATGAGGAGGTATCCAGCAATGAAATTCATTCCCTAAAAGGCAATAAGTGATTCATTTCTGCAGCCTACTGATTTGAAATCAGACAGGTACAACAGGTTCAGTCATTATATTGACAGAGTAAACAACATAAAATTACAGCAGTTTAAGACTGTCTTACTTCCTCACACGTTGTAATTGACTATTCTCTAATATACACACAACATAAGATTTAGATTCTTATCTACAGTAGGAACTTCAATACATCCTGGATTCCAGTGACACTTTCAGATGTGTATGTGTGTAAAAGGGCTTGTGTACATGACAGCAGTACCTGACAGTAACCAACATCCTTATTGTGGTGTCCATAAGCCAGAAGTACATTAAACAGGGCTTTCTGTAAACATGGCTGGGAGGAGGCACGGAACTGAATGTTGTCAGGGAAGGTTCTGTGCATATCTAAAAAAAAATTGATTCTCAGAATTATTTTTTCCCCCATATGTCGTCTTCAATCTTATTTACAATCAGACTTTAAAATAAAACATGGTTTCATGACTGGAGAAATAACTTACCAGCACGTATAACCTCTTCTATTTTAGGGTCATGCTCAGCCTTTAATATAGAATGATAGTAGCCAGGATTTCTGTCCAGCTGGTCCTGAGCTCCACTAGCTGCCATCCAGATCTGAGTGCGATTTTCAAATGGAACCCCTTTCCTCACATAGCGCTTCACTGTAAACCCAAATAACAGTTTAAAAAGTAAAGAAAACTTCAATAAAATCATTAAATTAAATCTACCTTTCACATTTTTCTCCACTTTTTCAGTGCCCTGCAATAGTTTCGACCACTTCTTTGACCTTCTAGTAACAACAGCTAAATGCTTGGACATCTGATCCTCATAGGATTCATAGTTGAAATCTTCTGATCTCTCAAATCCGTATTGGTCTACCCTACAGACACATAAAGACTTGTTTAAGACTTGTGGGAATACTGTTAAAGAGGAATTTAATAGAAACATCATAAACTTATGAAGCTAAAATAAGACATAAGTTCAGTACTATTTTCTTGTTTAAGTGTTCATTCTGACAGTGACGCAAACATCACCTGACGCACAGGTGTTTTGGACCATCTCGTGGCGACCGTTCCCCTGTCCATAATATAGCTATTTGTATTTCATAAGTAGCATCACTTCATCATAATAATATAAAGTAACGTTCATACCTCTGGCAGTCGTTGCTGTCCAAACTGGCGGAACATTCCGTGCTTCGATCATTAAAATGATTCTCCATGTAGAGTTCAGAGCGTCTCTTCATTCGAACACTAAGAGAGCTTTTTATATAAACTCCTCCCCTACACTGAAAACTTTGCACAGGTTATTAATTTTACCTTGCGTATTACCTGTTTGATTTTATAGTGTGTAGTTGTATTGTTAGGTCTATTATTTTAACGTTTTAACCATCTGAATAATTATTTTTAATATTATTATTATTATTATTACTTTTATTATTATTATTATTATATTTTTTTTTGAGTAGGATATTGAAACTCAGTTCGTTAGTTTCTAAATAATTTATGCAGTTAATTTGATCTACTGTAAACTTCCGAGCAGGTGATTGGATGGTTGGAAAGTTATGGAAATACTGGGCAAAGACCAGCCATATTAGATATATTATTATATTAAATGACTTATAATAATTTAATAAACAGTTAAGAGTCATATATTTATTATGAATAATTTATTATTTATTTCTTAATGAATTGCACCAATATTTATCACTTGGTTTCACTTTTGACTACAGTAACCAACCAATACCGATTAGATTTATAAATAAAAGTGCACGCAAAAATAACCCAAACACAATATTTAAAACATTTGAATAAATGTGGTTTTTGAATAACATTATTATTTTGGCAAGATATTTAATCAAAGACTATAGAATATTTAAAGGGACTTTAATTTCATCCATAATTTATTGTTCTCTCTTATTTAGTTTTCAGAATCCTGGTAAAAAAAATAACACTTTAGTTGTTCGAGAAAAATATTTAGCATACATTTAATAAAATTAGCTAGTTTTATTTTGCCGAATAAATTACGAATAAATTCCAAACCGGATATTCTGTCCGGCCGTATACCTTGGCAGAATAAAGGTCCCCTAAGCGTTCCCCTCTCAGCAGCTACTGTTGCATAAAATGTTATTTGACTCCTCATAGACACAAAACGTATTTTTAAAAATTAACTTAGTCTTCCGTTTGTATGTACTGTGAAAGAAATAGAACGGAAATAAAACAAATCTAATCTTTTTAAAATCACATTTTTTTTGTCATTTAGACTTTTATTTTAAATAATTTATCCAGCGCCATTTAGAGGAAAAAAAAAAAGAGTTTTGTTTCCTGCTTCAGCTCCAGTGAGTGATGGCGGGGCTCCATCTCTCCGCATCTTAACATGTTACAGACTCATTTCTTTTCATCTCCATGGCTTGAAATCGATTCCGCTGCCTATAAACTTTAGGACGAACGTGTTATAATATTCTCTCGAACTAGTTTGCGGTAATCGCGAGGGGAAAGGCTCGGGTCGGTGGCCGTACATCGCTCCGGTTGTATTTTAAGATGGCTCCAGTTCAAATCGGTTCGGACGGGCAGCTGGTCCCCGCCGGGGGTCTGACCTCGGCCCCGCAGCATCCTCCGGGAGCCCCGGCCACTCCAGGAGTCCGACTGAGCCTCCTGATCGAGTTCCTACTGCAGCGGACCTACCATGAGATCACTCTCCTGGCTGAGCTGTGAGTTCATCAGAGACCAGACCTGCTCTGTGCTGATGGTCAATGGTCAGGCAGGCTTAAAGTTAGATTTAGTTTAGCAGTAGCCCTTATGTTTCCTTGACACATGTTTATTTATAAATCTTGATTTCAAGTTTGTAGAGATTATATTGGATTGTATATATTATGTGGGGATGTTGCTGAATGGTGACTGCTTATAACAGCCTGAGTGAATGTATGGTGGATATTGGCAGGTGACACATGTGTTATGTTTTATCTGTGGAACAAGTCAGTTTATATCAAAGATATTGTAATTGCTATAATTAGAGCATTTATGGAGATACACATTTTCTTGTTCTGTGGTCATTATGGATCACAGAACAGAACGTCTTCCAGGTTGTCTAGATGTAAAGTGTTTTGTGCTGTCATTTGATATTGATAGTATTTAATAATATCTTTATGATTTTCACAGACTTCCTCGAAAAACAGACATGGAAAGGTAAGAAACTTAGATTCTCAAAAACATGAATGTAATATTGGTTACACCAGGGGTTTCAAGGCAGTGCTAGGGGTTCATGGAAAAGTTTACAGAAAAAAAGGTAAAAAGAAATGTTTACTATTTTTTTTTAATATAAATGAGTAATATAAATCTATATAAATAAAGTGAATGAATGAATGAATGAATACATATAAATAAGTAATAATAAAGTACACTGCTATAATGAACAGAAAAAAAATCAATTACAATAATGTTATTTACCAAATAATATTCTAGACATATTGATAAGTTTTTTTACAATACAAATTAAGTCACAAATTAAATAAAACTGTATGTATCCCTTTTAAAATTTTAGGGTAGTGGTCCCTCACAGGATTTGAGGCTCCTTGGCTTCTAAAAGACAGAGAACCCCTGAGTTACATTATGTTTGCATATGAATGTAACTGACCTTAACCATATCTTACAGGAAAATCGAAATTGTTCAGTTTGCCAGTCGGACACGGCAGCTCTTTGTACGTCTGCTTGCTCTTGTGAAATGGGCAAGTAATGCTGGGAAGGTGGAGAAATGTGCGGTACGTGGTTTATTTGGCACTTCCAATATGAGTTATCTTTGTTCTTGTTGATGTAGTACTCATTCTTCACTCTGTTTGCAGATGATCTCATCATTTCTGGATCAGCAAGCCTATTTATTTGTTGACACGGCTGACCGACTGGCGTCACTGGCCAGGGACGCCTTGGTGCATGCCCGTTTGCCTAGTTTTGCCATCCCTTTCGCCATTGATGTACTGACCACAGGCTCTTACCCACGTCTGCCCACGTGTATCCGAGTGAGTAGTCAAACACAGTGTTCAAGTGGATATTATAAATGGGAAATAAACGGCAATGGTTTTATTTTTTTCAGGACAAAATTATTCCTCCCGACCCTATAACCAAAGCAGAGAAGCAGACCACGTTAAATCAGCTGAATCAAATATTGCGGCACAGACTAGTCACTACTGACTTGCCCCCACAGCTGGCCAACTTAACTGTGGGTAAGTTACAAGCTCCACACATCTACTGGGAAGGACAGATTTTGCACTGTAATAAGTATAGGTTTAAAAACATTATTCTGCTGTATTTTCGGTGTGTTTTATTCTGATTCTAAATTATCTTATTTGTTTCTATGATCTCTTTGCCTGTGAAGCCAATGGGCGAGTAAAGTTTCGAGTTGAGGGGGAATTTGAAGCCACACTGACAGTGATGGGGGATGATCCTGATATCCCTTGGAGACTTCTTAAACTAGAGATTCTAGTTGAAGACAAGGAAACTGGAGGTAAGATATACTCAATTTGTAATAATAAAACAAAATAAATAATATGTCATGGAACCCCTGTACCCTTGTTTTCCTTATCTTTTATTTAAATATATATAAAATAATTATATAGGTCCTGGTCATATAATTAGAATATCAAAAAGTTGATTTATTTCATTAATTTCATTCAAAAAGTGGAACTTGTATATTTTATTAATTCATTACACACAGACCGATATATTTCAAATGTTTATTTCTTTTAATTTTGATGATTATAACTGACAACTAAGGACATTTATTAATAATAAAAAAGTTCAGTATATCAGAAAATTAGAATATAATTTAAGACCACTACAAAGAAAGGATTTTTAGAAATCTTGGCCAACTGAAAAGTATGAACATGAAAAGTATGAGCATGTACAGCACTCAATACTCAGTTGGGGCTCCTTTTGCCTGAATTACTGCAGCGATGCGGCGTGGCATGGAGTCAATCACTCTGTGGCACTGTTCAGGTGTTATGAGAGCCCAGGTTACTCTGATAGTGGCCTTCAGCTCTTCTGCATTCTTGGGTCTGGAATATCGCATCTTCCTCTTCACATTACCTCATAGATTGTCTATGGGGTTAAGGTCAGGCGAGTTTGCTGGTCAATTAAGAACAGGGATACCATGGTCCTTAAACCAGGTACTGGTATCTTTGGCACTGTGTTCAGGTGCCAAGTCCTGTTGGAAAATTAAATCTGCATCTCCATAAAGTTGACCAGCATCAGGAAGCATGAAGTGCTCTAAAACTTTCCGGTTATACTTTTTGAAGCGAGACGCTTCTGAAGCTGTCTGTTGTTCAAGAGTGGCTTGACACAAGGAATGCGACAGCTGAAACCCATGTCTTACATGCTGGCAGCCATATCACCCATATCACCTAAGCAGGGCTGAGCCTGGTCAGTACCTGGATGGGAGACCTCCTGAGAAAACTAGGTTACTGCTGGAAGAGGTGCTAGTGAGGCCAGCAGGGGCTGCTCACCCTGTGGTCTGTGTGGGTCCTAGCGCCCCAGTGTAGTGATGGGGACACTATACTGTCAACAAGCACCGTCCTTCGGATGAGACGTTAAACCAAGGTCCTGACTCTCTGTGGTCAGTAAAAATCCCAGGATGTCTTTCGAAAAGAGTAGAGGTGTGTCCTTGGCATCCTGGCTAAATTCGCCCATTGGCCTCCGACCATCATGGCCTCCTAACAATCCCCATATCCACTGATTGGCTTCATCACTCTGTCTCCTCTCCACCAGTAAGCTGGTGTGTGGTGGGTGTTCAGGCGCAATATGGCTGCCGTCGCATCATCCAGGTGGATGCTGCACACTAGTGGTGGATGAGGAGATACCTCCGTCTATGTAAAGCGCTTTGAGTGCCTAGAAAAGCGCTATATAAATGTAATGAATTATTATTATTAATTACATACGTCTGTGCGTAGTCGTTCTTGAAGCACTGACTCCAGCTGCAGTCCACTCTTTGTGAATCTCCCCCACATTTTTTAATGGGTTTTGTTTCACAATCCTTTCCAGGGTGCGGTTATCCCTTTTGCTTGTACACTTTTTTTCAACCACATCTTTTCCTTACCTTCGCATCTCTATTAATGTGCTTGGACACAGAGCTCTTTGAACAGCCAGCCTCTTTTGCAATGACTTTTAGTGTCTTGCCCTCCTTGTGCAAGGTGTCAGTGGTTGTCTTTTGGACAACCGTCAAGTCAGCAGTCTTCCCAATGATTGTGTAGCCCACAGAACTAGACAGAGAGATCATTTAAAGGCTTTGCAGGTGTTTTGAGTAAATTAGCTGATTAGAGTGTGGCACCAGGTGTCTTCAATATTGAACCTTTTCACAGTATTCAAATTTTCTGAGATACTGAATAGAAGTTTTCAGTTATAAACATCAAAATTAAAAGAAATAAACATTTGAAATATATCAGTCTGTGTGTAATAAATATAATATAAAAGTTTCACTTTTTAAATGGAATTAGTGAAATAAATCAACTTTTTGATGAAATTCTAATTATATGACCAGCACCTGTATATTCTTTTACATACTTTATTTAATTACTCTACCATTCAAAAGTTTGATCAGAAATAGAGTAAAATCTTTGATTTGTATATTTTAATATATTTTAAAATGTAGTTTATTTCTTTGATGGAAAAAAAAGTTTTAGCAGTCAATTCCTCCAGTCTTGATTGACACATGATCCATCAGAAATCATTCTAATATGATGATTTAGTTCTCAGGAACTACTTATTACTTATAACAGTTATCCTGTGTAATATTGTTGTGGATGCTTTGATGAATAGAAAGAACAGTATTTATTTGAAACTAGGGCTGCACAATTAATCGAATTTGTGATTACAATTACGGATGCCAGAATTATGTAATCGTTCAAAGTGGAAATTAATTGTTCAAGGTCCACTTATATTATTTTGCATGCTTAAAATCTATATATTTTTCTATCTTTCTACAGGTTATCTTTAGGGGTTTTCCATTGTTTAATTTTAGTTTTAGTATAACATTATAATACCATGCATATTTTTACTTTTTTTAAAAGAACTAATTCAATGTAAATTTGCAAATTTGAGGCTTAATTCTATAGAAAAGCAATAAAAGTTTTTCAGTTTGAGTTTTTTCAGCTTGTTTATTTCCATATAAAAATATGGCATGCAGTTGCTTCATACAATGCTATTAAAATAATTCAATGTAAATTGTGATGATTGTAATTAATAATCACAATTACAGTTGCAAGGGAATAATCAACAGTTATGATTTTTGTCATAATCGTGCAGCTCTATTTGAAGCAGATCTTTTGTAACAATGTAAAAGTCACTTTTGATCAATTTAATGCATCCTTTCTGAATAATAATTTTATTTCTTAAAAAAGTAAAACTTTTTAATGAGAGTGTTTATTTTTAATTTACAATTATAAAAATTTATTAATAATACTTATTAATAAATATTGTTTTAAAGTACTACTAGAAAGTATTAATATATAATTTATTTAGATGGCCGGGCATTGGTACACAGCATGCAGGTGAATTATATCCACGAGCTGGTGCAGTCTCGACTGTTTGGAGATGACAAGCCTCTTCAGGACATGTACAACTGCCTCCGTATCCTTTCAGATCAACACTAAGATTGCTTTCTGTGTTTTAGTAGAACATTTGATTTGTTGCTCAATTAACAGCCCATGCTTGGGGTTAAATACATAGCTTTTGTTTAACCTGCCCAGATATTTTGCAGTACACTACTGGTCAGTTTGAACACATCTATCAGTATTTTCCGGAAAGCTTTCGGAATAATAGTAAAGTCAGCAAAGCTATTAAATGGAAGTTTTGTTAAAAAAATAAACGTAGTGTCAAAAACCCAACAAATTGAAATTGTTTCCTTAATAAATGGTATTAGACTCATTTTGCCTATCACTACAGCTGGAGGTGTTACACTCTCAAACTCTGATGTTGATCAGAGAACGGTGGGGTGATCTAGTGCAGGTGGAGCGCTACGTCCCTGCCAAGTGCTTCACGTTGTCTGTCTGGAAGTAGGTTTGAATATTTGCTACAGAGGTTTAATTTATTTTTTCTCTTTTGGTTTTGCATCTCATGATTTTTGCCTTGTAGTCAACAGATCCTGGGTAGAAAGACTGGCACAGCACCTGTGCACAAAGTCACCATCAGAATTGATGAGACGGATGGATCCAAGCCATTACAGATCTCCCATGATCCTCCACTCCCTGCCTGTGATTCCAGATTAATGGAAAGAGCCATGAAGGTGAGTATCATTGGCTAAAATAATCTCCTTTGTTGATAATAGTATTGATAGCTCCATAACAATGATCATTGTATGGGTGTTTTTAGATTATATATGCTGCCATTCAAAATTTTGGAGTCTTTGGGAAATGAATACTATTAATATATTCATCAAGGATACATTAATTTGATCAAAAGTGATAGTTGGTAATAAGGAATGTTGCTTGAGCACTGCATATTAGAATGATTTCTGATGGATCATTTGACACAGAAGTTTGGAGTAACGGCTTCTCACATAAGTAAAGCTTTTTTCTAAAACATTCAAATGTTTGGAATGGTTCTTTATAATAACTGTAATGTTTGTTTGTGGGCTGTTCTTTCAGATTGATCATCTCTCAGTTGAAAAGCTTTTGATCGATAGTGTACATGCCCGTTCGCATCAGAAACTGCAAGAACTCAAAGCCATCCTTAAAAGTAGTAACCCTAGTGATAACTGTGAGTATTTTACACCGAGGGTCTTCACCATGATTGTGCTTGCTACGTTTATTCAATTTTTTTCAAAGATGGAATATAGTGTTTTGCCTACTGCTTGGTTACTAAATTGATTTACACCAATTAAGCAAAAATTACGAGAGGCTGTGTTATATTGTAAAAGGAAGCAGATCTCAAAATGATCTATTTTCTTGCTGTTATTATTGTTATTGTACATAAAATAATATTGTGCACATTTAAAATTATAATTTTTTTATGTTCTTTATATTCATTCCTTTTTTATCATTCTTCAACTAGAAAACATCAGAAATCTATATCAGTTATTATATTCATTTATTTGGTGTGTTTATTTTTTAGCCTTCATAGAGACCGCACTGCCCACACTAGTCATACCAATACTGGAGCCCTGCGGCCGATCTGAGTGCCTCCACATATTCGTCGATTTGCATTCGGGAATGTTTCAGCCAATGCTCTACGGAGTCGGTTAGTCACATATCCATCGGATACGCATCAGATCATTTGAACAAATCAACTGCTTAACTTGCCTCGCTTGTTTCTTTCCAGATCAGTCAATGTTGGACGATATTGAGAAGAATATTAACTGTGACATGAAGCGCATCGTCACATGGTTACAACAGCTAAAGTAAGCAGTCAAAGCTACCAATTCTCAGTGTGCTTCATGTCGTGACAGTGGCTGATGTTATTATGTTTTGAACAGATTCTGGTTGGGCGAGCAGAGATGTCGACAGTCTGTGAAACATCTTCCCACACTGTGCACAGACACTCTCCACCTATCTAACTTAACCACGCATCCTGTGGGCATCCTGTCAAAACATCGCCTCTTCATTAAACTCACCCGTCTCCCACAATACTATATTGTAAATACTTACTAATATTTAATGTATTTATCTCACACTTAGAGGCTTTTGTGAGTAAACTTTAAACATTTCATTAAATCTCGACTTTCCTCAGGTGGTCGAGATGTTAGATGTGTCCAGCAATTCAACAGAGCTCCAGTATAAGTACTACTTCCTGTCTGTGAGTCAGATTGAGAGTGAGGATGGGCTGCCTTCTGCTCAGCTGCTGCAGCAGTTTAAGCCCAACCTGGAGGAGCTTGTGCAGGACTTCTCTTCTGGACGAATGGCTCGTCCCGGGGCCAAGAGGAAGGTAATTGGATACTCAATAGGGAATATACTGAGCTGTGTGTTCAACATTCAACATGAGTTCAACATTTGCTGTTCAGCTTTTCTATTGTATTTATTGAAGGCTTTCTTTTTTTTGGTCACTCCGTAGTTGTCAGGAGAGCAAAGTGCGACTGAACCGAAGAAACCCAAGAGGTCTGGAGAGATGTGTGCCTTCAATAAGGAGCTGGCCCACCTGGTGGCCATGTCTGACACCAACATGCCTCTCATCGGATTACGCTGTGAGGTACTGCATATCCTTTAGATGGTGGAAGCAGTGTTTTATTATCTGAAACTATTTGTTGTAAATGTCACATTTTGTGTTTACTGAATGGTCTTTTATTCTCGCAGTTGTCCAATATGGAGGTTCCTCATCAAGGGGTTCAGGTCGAAGGAGACGGCTGTAGCCACGCCATACGTATTCTGAAGTAAGATTTATCTCTGGTTGTCAGTTCAAGCATCTCTGAAGTTATTAAACCAGATTGGTACATATGATAGATGCATATCAACTTTTAATTAGCAAGGATGCATTGAATTGATATCGAAAGACGTTTATTATGTTACAAAAGATTTCTATTTTTAATAAATGTTTGTTGGTAGTTTACCAATTGTTTTCCTTCTCTACCTCAGAGTTCCACCTTGTAAGGGAGTGAGTGAGGAAACGAGAAAAGCTCTGGAGCGCTCCCTGCTGGACTGTACGTTCAGACTACAGGGCCGGAATAATCGCACATGGGTGGCAGAATTGGTTTTCTCAGGTTGTCCACTCAACAGCACAGCCAACAAAGAGCAAGGTAATAAGACCTCTAACAGCTTTTTAAAAACTATGGTATGTGTCTTTTACAATATTTTCTGTCTATTTCAATTCAGCTTCCACGCGGCATGTCTACCTGACTTATGAGAATCCCCTTTCGGAGCCGGTGGGTGGCAGGAAGGTGGTGGAGATGTTCCTGAACGACTGGAACAGTATAAATCAGCTTTATGAATGTGTGCTGGAGTTCTCACGTGCTTTACCTGGTACGTACCTCTGTTCTAACTAGTTAAATTGCATCTCTTACATTTTAATTAGAGTTTTTGTGATAAGTTATGATTTGTATTCTTTTGGTGCCATAGTACATTTGAAGTATTTAATCATTAAATCGATTTTAAATTCCTTTACAGGAATACAATACATTATATTGAAATATTTGTTATAATTTTTGATAATACAGACTTCACTTATAAACTTTAAAAAAATCTTACCAACCCCAAACCTTTAAATGCTATTATAGGTATGAAAAAATACTTGACTTATAAATGGTTTGAAGAACTTGAATTGCTTGTAATTAATAATTAATAATGACATTTTCCAGAAATGCCCTCCTATTTGAGCCTTTTCTCAGAGATACGGCTGTACAATTACCGGAAGCTGGTTCTATGCTATGGCAACACCAAAGGCAGCTCGGTAAAAACCTGTTTTCATCTTGTTAAAATGCAGATGTTAAAGTTCCTTAATGTCTTTATTTAGTGATTTAGTTTAAATCACACTTGTTTCATTTACTACACGTTCCTGTTTCCTTCAGGTGACGATACAGTGGAACTCAGTAACCCAGCGTTACCATCTGGCCCTCGGGACAGTGGGGCCCAATTCAGGCTGTAGCAACTGTCACAACATAATTCTGCACCAACTTCAAGAAATGTTCAACAAGACACCCAATGTAGTACAACTTCTACAGGTAACGTCATACTTCATTTACTTACTAAAATTCAAGCGGTCACTGATCATTGAACTGTATTTTGTAGTTGTATTATTTGTATTTGTATTCATATTCACCATATTGTATTTTTATTTACTTTTAACATATTGTCAGTATGTTCTTAAAACATCAAATAACTGAACGATTTGGAGTGGATATTGGCAATATATCGCTATTGATTAGTAGCTGCTGGTAGTATTTTCACATTCTTGGCTGTTCTCAGGTCCTCTCAGACACTCAAGCTCCTCTAAATGCCATCAACAAGCTACCCACAGTGCCTATGCTGGGTCTCACCCAAAGGACCAATACGGCATACCAGTGCTTCTCCATCCTGCCTCAGTCTCCCACTCACATCCGTCTGGCCTTCCGCAACATGTACTGCATTGACATCTACTGCCGTAGCAGAGGTGTGGTGGCCATCCGTGACGGGGCCTATAGTCTTTTTGACAATACCAAGATAGTTGAAGGTTTCTATCCTGCCCCTGGACTGAAGGTGTGTTGATCAAAAATATTAAATATTAAATAAATTAAAGGGATAGTCACCCAAAAAGCTAATTCTGTCATCATTTACTCACTCTTAAGTCATTCCAAACTTGTATTGTACTTTTTCTTTCTTCCATGGAACATTAAAGAAGATTTTTATTTTGGTAACCAAATAGTTTTGATTCCCACTGATTCCATCCTGTTGTTTTCATACAATGGAAGTTATTGGGAACCAAACTGTTCGGTTGCAAACATATCAACTTGAGGGTGAATAAATTCTGAAATAAATAAATTTTTCTTTGGACTGTCCCTTTAACCAATGCAGTAGAGGTGTGCATGGGCGTAATTGTTACTTTTTCCATGATTTTCCGCAGACTTTCCTGAACATGTTTGTGGATAGCAACCAAGACGCCCGCAGACGCTCGGTCAACGAGGACGACAACCCTCCCTCCCCGATAAGCATGGATGACACCTTCATGCCCCCCACCCAGACACAGCCTCCAGGCAGAGGGGTTTATCCACCCCTCACATCACCCCCCAACCCGTACCATGTGCCTCCCTCACCGTCCATGATAACACAGTCTCCAGGTATATTAATATGTGTTTCTATCTTGTCAAATGTTGTCATTTTGCTGCCTGTGCCATCCTGGTCATGCCACCATGGAGTCAGGGAAACAAAAGGAGAGGAAGCATTTTCTCATTGGTGTCCCACTCATCACCAGCTCTTCCTGTCTGTTGGTATGCATGCTTTTACCGATCACTCTGTGTTTGATGAGACCATCATCGTGCAACCACACAAAGAAGCTTGCCCACAGTGATACATATGTCTGACCTTCTCCATTCGGGGTCTGCAACTCCTGTCCTGCTTTAGCTGCAGCGTGTGTGAAAGTGAGCGTGAAGGAACGGGAGAGTCGAGCTCTTGTCAGATGTTGATGAGGCCACTGATTGGTTAATTTTGTGCAGGAAACATCCACGCAGCCAACTCCCCTAGCGGAGCTCTGCGGGCCCCTTCTCCCTTTGGGCCCACTCCTTCTCCTTCCTCTCTGGGCATTTCTATGGGGCAGACCTCCAACTTTGCTAGCCCTCATGGTAAGTGCACGGGAGGCCTGGATCCAGGGCTTTGTTGATTGGCTTTCCTTTTTACCTCTGTGGTCCAGGGCTTTCAATCTTTGATGGGCTGGTGAAAGACATTGAATTTTTCCTACTTTCTGCATGGAGGATGTAATCAGCTTAAATGAGAACTTGCTTGATACTTTTTGTATTATTTATCACTTCTCTTCTTTGACTGGTGGGACTGGGAAAACAAAACATCTATGTCTGAATCATATGCACAATTAAATGCAAGGATAAAAAATACAAAGGAAAAGTAGTTTTTATTTTATTTTATTTTGTCTTATCACCAAGGCTGCATTAATTTGTTCAAGAATACAGTAATATTGTAAAATAATATTACAATTGAAATAACTGCTATTATAATATATTTTTAAGATGCAATTATTTATTTTATTTTTTATTTTTAGCAGTCATTACTCCAGATCCTTCAGAAATCATTCTCATTTGGTGCTCAGGATTCTCTGGTGAAAGAGAAAGTTCAAAAGAACAATATTAATTGGAAATGTTTTTGTAAAATAAAATAAAAAAACTATTAATTTCTTAAAAACTTACTGACCAATGACCACAAACTTTTGAATGATACTATAATTTTGTACAATAATGTCGGTTATCACACATTAGTTACAGTGATATGATTCAGTACATTTTGATGCTTCAAAATATCATAATTGGCCTGCAGTTGAATTCATGTGAAAGTGAATCATCAATTTAAATCTCGCTTGCCTTTTGTTAATCATACAAATTCATCTTTGTAAGGTACTTAATTGAAGCAGCTCTGACTTCACAGCAGGGATGTGTGTTTTTGTGGGGTTGTGTTGAGCACCGTTACTGCCATTGAGTAAAATCTGTGTACATCAATGGAAGCTGACACTCCTTGAGATGGTGAGTTATGGTCCAAATGTCTTTCTTTTGTGTTGCAGGAACTCTTGACCCCAGTTCACCTTACACGATGGTGTCCGCCAGCCCAAGGGTTGGGCCTTGGCCAGGTTCTCCGCAGGTCTCTGGACCCTCCCCTGGGGCACGAATCCCTGGCATGTCACCAGGCAACCCTTCTTTGCACTCACCTATTCCAGACCCATCCCACTCTCCTCGAGCTGGTACCAGTAAGTCCAGAGAGCCTAAAAACTGAACTATCCTATCAAAACACGATAAGATCAGTGTTTTACTTACTGTTTTTTAAATATATATTTTTGTTCCACATTACAGTAATGAGAATGATTTTGTATCATTTTTATTAAATTGCAGCTAGAGGATTTCTGCTTAATTGGCTTTGCTGCAATGAAAAATATCTTGATGGCTGTGAACGTAGACATCACAAATAGATGACTCAGTATTTATTGTGATTTTGGGGTAAAATATAACCTAGATCCTCCCGATAATTACTTAATTTGTCCTAGGTAAGATGTTAAAAAATTTATTTTTAAAGATTTTGTAATGTTTAGGGCGTTTGTTATGCTATCCAAAGTAAAAAAAAAAAATCTATATAAATAGCTTTTTTTTTTTAAATAAAATGTAAATTGAATGTACTAATTTATTTCTGTGAATTTGGTGCTCAAGAAACTATTTTAAAAACAATTGTGCTGCTTAATTTTTTGTGTAAACCACGATACAGATTAGGATTATAATTTCATAAAAAGTAAAAAAAAAAAATATTTCGTAAGATTATAAATGTCTTTACTGTCACTTTTGATCAATTTAATGTGTCCTTGCTACACGTTCCACCCCCCCCCCCCCCAAAAAAAAAAGTAGTGTAAATGAGAGAATTTAATGTTATTAACATATCATATGACTTCCAGCAATAAGCAGTAGTTGAAATTGTTCAGTCAAATACTATGTGTGTTTGTGTTTAGGTTCACAGGCAATGCCTCCACCCCGTAAATTGCCACAGCGGTCCTGGGCCGCTTCTATTCCCACCATCCTCACCCACAGCAAACTACATGTGCTGCTTCTACCTTCACCCATGCCATGCCCCGTGCCAGGGCTGGCGGGCAGCTACCTGTGCTCTCCTCTGGAGCGCTTCCTGGGTTCTGTCATCATGAGACGGCACCTGCAGAGAATCATACAGTTAGAACCCAATGTGAGTCGGAAACTGTTAACATGTTATAACCATCATTTAACCAGTCAGAGTGATATGATTCTGCTTATACGCTGTATTTGCATCACTCTGGATTACCTTCTCTTAACAGCTTACTATTGTGAACTCCAACGAACCAGGCGTCATCATGTTTAAGACAGAAGTACTTAAATGTAGGGTGGCTCTCAACCCCAAAACCTACCAGACTCTGCAGCTGAAAGTCACACCAGAAAACACTGGACACTGGTCACAGGAGGAGCTGCAGGTCCTGGAGAAGTTCTTTGAGACCAGGGTAGGAAAAAAACCCCACTGCATCAACTCACTATCATGAAGGTCAAATTTTCTCTTGTTCAGTTTGTATTGGAAGGTAGCAGCTGAAATAATTGTAATGTGTTTGTTTGAATGTCCTGTTCGTCCGGATTTAACAACATTGGTTTAATGTCAGTTTTGAACTACCTGCTTAAAACTAGTTTGAAAATGCTTATCTTCGATATTCTGTTAGTTGTGCATTAGCATTCTAATTAGCTGTGCAATTTTTATTTTTATTTATCTTTAAAGCAAATCAGTACACTCAGCGGCCATCTTGGCCATAACATTGAGCCAAGTATTCTGCAGTCATGCAAATGCAAATCATTCTCTTTCACTTTCATCATAGGTTGCAGGTCCACCCTTTAAATACAACACACTAAATGCCTTCACAAAGCTTTTGGGAGCTCCCACCAACATACTCAGAGACTGTGTTCGCATCATGAAACTGGAGTTGGTAAGGACGTTCATGTTTGTGTATTTTTTTTTTTTGTGCGAGCATACACTACATTTCCGATGTTTGAGGTCAATTAGATTTTTTATTAATACTTCTATTTAGTAAGGATACATTGATATGGTCAGTAAAGATGTCAAATAAATGCTGTTATTTTGACCTTTCTTTAAAAAAAAAAAAAAAGTAACACTTAAGCACCAAATCATCCTATTAGAATGATTTCTGAAACAACATGTAACTCTAAAGACTGAAAAAATGGCTCCTGAAAATGTAAAGCTTTAAGCAACAATCTAGCTTTGCAATCATGGGAATAAAATGCATAAATATATTTTATATTAGAAAAAAAAAAGTAGTATTAAATTGTAATATTTCTCAATATTGCTGTTTTTACCTTGGATAGTATAAGAGACCTCTTTCCAAAATAATAATAATAAAAAAAAAAACACTTACTGAACTTTTGAGTGGTATTGTACATTTGGAAGCTCATTGGCCCGTTGTTTTTCCTCTAGTTCCCAGACCAAGCGGCCCAGTTGAATTGGAATGTGCAGTTTTGTCTGACCATCCCACCCAGCGCTCCTCCCATTGCCCCTCCAGGAACCATTGCTGTGGTGCTGAAGACCAAGATGCTCTTTTTTGTAAGTGCTTCAAGCATTCCATTCTGGCTTGCAATGTCTCCTTTCACTATACAACCAATTCCCAATGGTAAAAATATGATCTCACTCAATATGACAATGTCCTGAATTCTGAATATTCCGGCCATTGTATGCCCAGCAACTTGTGTGGTTTGAGTTGACTATGGATTCCTAACATGTATTAACTTAAAGTGATGCTCTTCCACAGCTCCAGCTGACCCAGAGGCTACCGGTTCCCCAGGAGCCCATCAGCATCATAGTGCCTATAGTGTATGACATGGCTACTGGACTGACCCAGCAGGCTGATATCCCCCGCCAGCACAGCTCCTCGGGAGCCGCGGCCCTGATGGTCAGCTCCATCCTCAGGAGGTTCAATGAGCACCATCCACCACGACAAGGTTTGCCCATCTGTTTTGTTGAATATGAATATTTAAATTGATATGGAAATCAGAATATAATATTTCTCAGTTATTTGTTTAACATTTAATGTTTCTATATTTAAATATCGATTTTAATGCTGGCCTTTTTGTTTCAACAGGAGAGTGCACAATATTTGCAGCGGTTCATGAGCTCATGGCTAATCTCACGCTGAATCCTGGTGGACGGCCATAACGTGGCATCTCTTAGGAAACTTCACCAGACTGATCATTAAATCAGTTCAGCCCTGACTCGAGGGAAATTCAGGTTTTCTGGTGCAGCCAATGGACTCTTCTGCTGGTGGATCACATTGTCACAAAAGGGAGCAGAAATATGATGGAACTTATTGCTGTTTTGTATTATGAAGCATGTAAATTAATAACTGTGACAAAAGCAGGACTTCTTTTTTTAAAATAGCTTGGCAAAGTTCTGCTAACGGATTAATTTTTTTCATATGCACTTCTTGAGGAAATGATTGTGATAGAAAAAATGTTTAACTACAGCTGTATTTTTGTTTTATTTGAAACTTTGCAGAATAATTCTTGTCTGTTTTTTGTAATACAAGATATTAGCACCGTGTAAGTATTGTTTTCTTTATCAGCACACTATTTAAATGATTGTTTTTTACTTTGAGTTCTTAGTATACCGGTCACCTTAAATATGCGTGACAAAACTTCTAAATAAGCAGTGTTTTATTGTAATTCATTGGAATCACGGAAAAGGTCTAAGATTTTTCATGTCTATGTTTATTACTTTTTAATAAACATTGGAAATAGCTCCATCTCATTAATGATTCCTTGTTTGATTGATAAATTTAAATTAAATATATTTAGAGAACAAAATTAAAACAGTTGTCCTTCTTTGTCTGGCATTTAAATACAAAATATTGTGTATTATAAGTATTTATGGGTACTTTTTTAAAACATAATGTGTGAATTTATACAAAAATGTATTCAGTGTGACTAAAACACAACATGTCTTTGCAAATCAAAAAATCAATAATTCAGCCACAATGCAGTATAAACAGACACACACACTTGCACACACAACACACTATTATACACACAAAAATGAACTGGTGTGGCTGTAACAACATGGCAAAATTGAGCCAGAAGACTAGAGGTTGAAGTCAAACTGATTAACCTCTGATAAAGCATTTTTGTCAAATTTTTGTTGATTTTTTGTGTTATGTGTAACAAAAAGTCTTAGTGTTCAGGTTTAAATGTAGTAATGTTAATGCAAAAACGGACATTTCAAACATAAATATACATATACATTTACCGGCAGCCATATCACCCTGGAGCCCAAGACCGGTTTCCCACTGAAGCTAAGCAGGGCTGAGCCTGGTCAGTACCTGGATGGGAGACCTCCTGAGAAAACTAGGTTGCTGCTGGAAGAGGTGCTAGTGAGGCCAGCAGGGGCTGCTCACCCTGTGGTCTGTGTGGGTCCTAGCGCCCCAGTGTAGTGACGGGGACACTCAGTGCCGGCCCTGACCAATTTGCTGCCCTAGGCAAGATTTTACCTGGCGCCCCATGCATCACAGCCCATTTCACCCTGTCATTGTGTTCATGATTTAGCATATATATGTATATATATATACACACACACACACACACACACACATTACAGCAGAACTGTTTCCAACACTCATAATAAATCATCATATTAGAATTTCTAAAGGATCATGTGATAGACCGGATGTCACATGTGACACTGAAGAATGTAATGATGCTGAAAATTCAGCTTTGCATCACAGAAATAAATGATAATTTAAAGTATAATAAATTGAAAACAAATTATTTTAAATTGTAATAATATATCACAATATTACATTTTTTTCTGTATTTTTGATCAAATAAATGCAGGCTTGATGAGCAGAAGAAACTTCTTTCAAAAACATTAAAAATAGTAATGTTTCCAAACTTTTGGCCTGTACTGTATCCCCCCAAAACTGCACAACTGTAGAGTAAAACATTAATAAAAAAGTGATAATAAAAAATGCGTCTTAAAACTGACATGATTGTACAAAATCACAGTCTGGGGACTTAGAACTCAGAACAACTGCTAACATTAAAAATAACTGCCATGAAATTATAGTATCTTACTCCTATGCAATAAATTGTTCTTTCACTACATCTCTTTACCTCTCTTTATCCTCTTCTCTTCTTTTTGGCACTGTATCTATCGCAGACTATGCTCATTTATAATGTGTCATGTCATGTAATCATAATTCCGTCACAATCAGGAAACTTTCACCGTGTCTAGAACTGGCGCGAGCTGCCAGGCCCGTTTCTACGAGCTGTGTGTTAACAAAAGCAGTGCTGTCTACATTGGATGCGGCGTCGGGCACGCTACACAACAAATGACCAACAACTGATCGTGCGCGCGCTCTGTTTCTGACGCACTTCAAGCACTCGATGGGCGGGGGAAGATTGAAGAGTCGGACTTTTTTTTTTTTTTTGCTTTATTTGGTAGTATTTCGAATTAATGGTTTTTAAATAGTAGCCTATTATATAAAAAAAATAATAATAATAATAATTCACTCCTTCACTCATTCTGGCGCCCCTATGGATGAGTGGCGCCCTTAGCATTTGCCTATACCGCCTATGCCGCGGGCCGGCCCTGGGGACACTATACTGTCAACAAGCACCGTCCTTCGGACGAGACGTTAAACCGAGGTCCTGACTCTCTGTGGTCATTAAAAATCCCAGGATGTCTTTCGAAAAGAGTAGAGGTGTGACCTTGACATCCTGGCTAAATTTGCCCATTGGCCTCTGACCATCATGGCCTCCTAACAATCCCCATGTCTACTGATTGGCTTCACCACTCTGTCTCCTCTCCACCAGTAAGCTGGTGTGTGGTGGGTGTTCTGGCGCACTATGGCTGCCGTCGCATCATCCAGGTGGATGCTGCACACTGGTGGTGGTTGAGGAGATACCCCCAGACTATGTAAAGTGCTTTGAGTGCCTAGAAAAGCGCTATATAAATGTAATTAATTATTATATACCTTTACAAAAAGTTGTCTTTGGGAATGTCTAAATATATATGTATATATATATATATACACAAATCCACAACTTAATAAAAGTAAGTATTTATGTCTAAAAACAACTAGAAAATTGATAAGCCTTTTTATAGGGCTAAATTGCTAAACCATGGAATTGCAGATGTTTTTCTTTTATTACTCCCACCACATGGCACTAATATGCCTTCAAAAATTTTATTTTAAAGGCATTATTTCTATTTTAAGATGAAATGCTGCTATAATTGAAAAGTAATATAAATTTTATTAGAGCAAAAATATATTCATTCTAATTACACAAAAATGGATCATAATTATTTCATAAATATTAAACAGTACCATGAAATTCTCTCAAAATGCAAAATAAAAAATATTATTTAACGATAAGAAAGAGTTATATTTCACGTGTTAGGTCACTTTTGATCGCGAACAACACAAGTGTGAGTCCCAAATGAACAATTTATTTGTATGACATAAATAGCATCTCACCTCAGAAATCCTCACCTAGACTGTGGTTGGCACCTCTTTAACAGCGCAGAGAAAACTAACCAACAACTCGTGCCACTTCTGTATTTTCTGCTTTACTATCGGTTTGCAAAAATTTATAAAAATTCGTAAACCTATCTGAATAGTACAATAACGAAACGTTAAAGAAGCAAATTAACTGAAAATACACAATTTTAAAGTTCAAATAAAAAAGAAGCTATTTTGACTCATCATACATGTAAGAAATAGAACGCTTGGACCACAAAGCTCCACCCATTCAGTCATTTGTGTCATAAAAATTGCCAGACTACGAAATTTATTCCATTTATATGGCAAGTAGTTCAATGCAGATCCAAAGAACAACGATACGTTTTGTGGTTTCTCATCGTTTAAATGCTTTACAATGCTTTACAATGAAAAAACATTACAAAAAGCACCAAGTATATTAGTAAATTAATAACATAATATTAAAAAATCACTTTATGATAATAAAAAATAATTAGTATACATAAAAATGCATACCAAAAATGTAAATAATAATAGTAATAATAAAAGACAACAAAGAATGTTTCATAAAAGTAATTTGGTAGTCAAAAATTACTTCTAAAAAAAATATATATTTTTTATCTTTTAAAAATATTTAGTAAGCTCGCCTCCTTAATACATTTATTATATGTGTATAATATATACATTTTATTAAAGCAAACAATTAAAAAAAGTCTCTCACTTATTTACACCTAATCTGCGTGTTCTTTAATAAAGCATAGCGGATTAATCGGTTTGATTGGGAAATGTCTTATCATTCCAACATACACATTTTCCTCATATTGGGAGGCTGAATCAACTGGTTCTCAGTCAGCAGTTGGATGAAGATGTGAAACATCTGGGCAGTCATACATCACACATCAGCTATCAGCAATTTATGTGAGTTGGTTTGACTGGATCATCATTTTATCCATGTGAATTTTAAACAAGTTGATTCTGTTTATCATTTTGTTTCTTTCTGTTGCAGCAAGTCCTAAACTTTCTCAAAGATATTTTGCCATTATCCATTATAAGAATGGATATTGAGGCCAATTTCAAGCAGCCAAAGATGTCTCTTTCGATAGATGAAGGGTCAAAGCTAGATCCTCAGTTGCCAGCACATCACGTGAGCTGGTGAGAGTGGTTTTGGTTCCAATTTTTAGTCAACCAAAACTAATCCAACATAATTAATGAATCTACTTTCCACAGGGTGTCAGAGTCAATACAAACTTTGATATCAACGATACTGTCACTCTCAGAAGAGCTCACCGAAGACCTCAATCCAGTCATGGAATTCGTCTCTAACCTCTCCTAACAGTTGGATCTTCAGTGCCTGAAGTGGAGGGTGAGAAACTGTCACCGAATGAAGTGATTCTCCTGAAAAATATTTATAGAGATTCATTTCATGTTATTCAACTTATTCATCATTGTAACAATAAAAACTCCATAATTATCGGGAAGAAGGAGGCGGGAACCGGCGGACAATCAAATAGAAACTTTTAATCATCAAAATAAACACAAAACATCACGACAGCCCCTCACAGACGACTGCCACGCACAGCTGCAGGTTCTCATATGAGGCTTTTGTTCAATATGGCAAAGTATCAGAGAAATGTAAGAATTCTGATTGACACTCAAACTAGCCAATCAGGTTTTTGGTTTGTTCATGTGCACCTCAGCCAATGGCATCCAAGATTGGGTCACTTGTAACCTTATGTTGTTGTGTATGTGTTACTCGAGTTTATTTTACATCTGCATCCAAACTGGAAATAACTAAGGAAATACTGCTTTTAAATATTGTCTCGTATAGAGTCAAAAGTTTGAGAAACAAGGCTTCATAGTAAAAACACATTATATCCTCATTTGGGAACATTGAAGTACTTACATGATACTCAATTGAATTAGTATCATTAACATTTGTAAATCGTTTTTCTTTTGTTGCAGTTCAGAAGTGCATCTGTTCCTAGTCCAACTATGATCTGAGAGGAGATGATAGCAGAGCGAATAGCAGAGCAAGTGAGACACATGATCAGCCTTGCTACAGATAACTACTTGGAAGGTCACAATGTTCTTTTTAGGTCGTATAGATTTAAACAAATCTTTATTATATGGTGTTTGGTTTGTTTTTGTTGAAGGCTGCTGGATGACTGGATTGAAGCATACTGGTGACAGAGACACAGCACTGCTCGATCTCAGGATGTTCAGGATGCAAAGGCAAGTTTCAAAATGTCTGTGCTCACTTTCATAATGGAATATCATTTCACAACAGTACTGACTAATATAAGAAGTTAATTTTCAGTGGTTTGTTTTTGTTTTGTGGCATATATTGTAGTTCAGGATGTGAATGCTGTTTGTGCTTTTGTAGGAATGGTTACAGCAGAGATGTTTCAGAGCAAAAAGGGTACTGATGTCATGAGTAAAATGGTGGAGGATCTGGACTAGATTAGACATCCAGCGTGCTGATAATTGATTGCTTTCCCGTGTTCCTTGCTCTTTCTGATGTGTGTGTTTTTTCAGGTTTACAATACAAGAAGTTCCTTGCATTTCCATGAATTTTAACTGTCACATGGCCTCTTGACATGGTACAGTTCAGATCATATTATGATCATGTTGGTCTTGGTTGGCTCATTTGAAAATTTATTTTTAAACTTAATTTAAATCTATAAATCTATATTTTTAAATTTAATTTAAACTGACTTTTATTTTCATGTATTTTTAAATGCATTTTTTCCTGTGATCTAGTGTCATATGTTCCTTTAAACAAATCATTCTAATATGCTAATTTGAACATTAGAAACAATGGTGTTGAAAACTATTATGCTGCTTAATATTTTCGCCAAAACCATGAAAGATTTTTCTGTGGATTCTTTAAATGAATAGAACGGTCAAAAGAACAGCATTTATTTGAAATAGAAACTTTTTCATCTTGATCCTCTCTCCATTCTCCTTAGGACAGTGGTGAGTATCCCCTCATCATGTCTGGCCTGTACTGAAGAGGTTTCGTTCACACTTCTGAGAGTTCGGATCGGTGCTAGTGGCCCAGTGTCAGAACTGTGTAATCTTTGACAGCTACCTCTTGAACACACTCATTTCACTGCTGAAAGAGCTCAAGCACACCTGTACACTAGCAGGTAAGTTCCCCCAGAACCATAATAAATCCTCTTGACCTGATACAAACACGCGTTCCGAAAGCTGATGTTTTGTTGTGTGTGTCTGCAGCGGTGAAGCTGCTCAACGCCTTGGGGAATTTGGCTCTCAACCTCAGTGTCAGTGTCGATAACAGTCAGTGGCTGTACGAGGTCGAGCTGGCCAAGTTGGCCAGCAGACATGCTTCTCCGAGGCTGGACAGGATTCAGTGAAAGATCAGTGAGGTTAGACTGTGACCGTATATCTGGTTACAGAATCCAACATTTCACTCTGGACTGTTGTCCGGGTCTAAAACTGACAACCGCCAACTCCTAAGTGTGAGTAAAAATTGGCTTTGGCAAGTAAACATGACTTAAGAAATATAATACATGGTCTAAATCACATTTTAAATATGATACTCTAAAACTTACTGGTCTAACACACAAAGATACTGACTAATGTGGATGAAGCTACTTAACATGTTGCTACAGAAACAAAACAACTTGCCATCACAGGTGATTAGAATAAAATCTCATATTTTGACGACTTTATCACGACTACTGTCTATCACATATCCGGTTAGGACACAGTGAAGTTTAAGCTCAAACTGTACCATTGAGTAACTGCTGTAGAAAAAAAAATTTTGTGGAGAGTTGTTTACTGGCTGTAAGTCTGTCCTCAAGTTTGTCTTGCAGTTTTACCCAAACGTCTTTTCGTTTGGCAGTTTTTAAGTTAAGGCCTAGTAAAGCTGCAGTGGGACAGCAGGAGGGCATGATTGCTGATTGACAGGCTGGAAAGCCCCTCAGGTTTTGCCTTGGGCTCACTGTCCTGATAACTTCCCACAGGACCCCACCCTCACTAACAGCAGCAAGCACATTAGCACAATCGTGATTTAAAGAGCTGTTTAAGTGCATCGTGGGTCTTTAACTCAAGTCCTGTTGTAGATTTTCTGGATAAGATTGCTCTCATAGCAGGTAGTTAAAGTGTTTACATTAGCGATTGAATGCTGTTTCTGTTGAAGGAGAGGATGATCTCCTAGACTCTGGATAAATACCATCAAGTGGCCATACAGGCCATGAGATTGCTCATGGTCATCTCTCAGTAAGTGTCTCCCCTTGCTCATGCTGACTATTTTCTACTTCTCTACTGAAGGACTGGAATGGTGTAACCTCACTGCTCTTACCTCACACATCCTGTCAGGAACAAGGCTAGTACACCAGTACGCTTCTTCATTGCAGTTCTGCATTATCAGTAGCATTTATTACAGCTTAGCAGAGATTTTCACCCATTAACATTTACAATTATATTTACAACCACAATAAGTTAAAAATATTAAAATAACAGAGTTTGAAGTCACCTGAGCAAAAATATTTTATATACCAAACCTGTACACTGCACACACAAAAAAATTGTGTAACTTTTAATTTGAATGTGCCATTTATATTTGATTTGACTCTTGATGTAACTAAATGATGCACATTTTAGGTTATCCGAGAAAACATTTTTACAGTGCTGTTATTTACCAAGAAACCGTATTAAAAAATAATAAAAAAATCTCATGCAGAACAGTTCAATACTTTATAATAATATCCTTTGCCCTGGCAGGTTGTCA
Organism: Carassius carassius; assembly: GCF_963082965.1. Classification (NCBI taxonomy): domain Eukaryota; kingdom Metazoa; phylum Chordata; class Actinopteri; order Cypriniformes; family Cyprinidae; genus Carassius; species Carassius carassius. The sequence goes on from NC_081765.1 coordinate 23,550,246, forward strand.
GTCAACTTCTGGGCCATATCCTGACTGATGGTAGCCATTCTTGGATAATCAATGCTTTGAGTTTGTCAGAATTTGTGGGTTTTTGTTTGTCCACTTGCCTCTTGAGGATTGACCACAAGTTCTCCATGGGATTAAGTTTTGGGGAGTTTCCTGGTCATGGACCCAAAATGTTGATGTTTTGTTCTCCGAGCCATTTAGTTATCACTTTTGCCTAATGGCAAGGTGCTCCATGCTGGAAAAGGCCTTGTTTATCACCAAACTGTTCCTCCACTGAATCAAGCCATAAATAAAGTCTTCTTTAAAACGCATGTCACTGTGATCACGTTTTATATATTTTGTCTGCAGCCATTGAAGTAACTGATTTCCATCCAGCAAGATCTCCTCTGGTTTAAAGTCCACTGTGAGAGAACAAACTGAAGTCGTTTTGTGGTGTGTATTAACTGCAGCTCTGTAGAGGAGGCCTTTGTGATTGAGCTCTGGTCTGCTTTTATTTTTTACATCACATTGTGGTACTGTATCTGGTTGCTAGTTACATATGTATGTTTATTATTTAGGCGATAAATACTAAAGAGGAAAGGTTACAAGTTGATGACTACAAAAAACTCACTGAACACTTCATTAAAGTGCTGCCTGAGCTGTTATCTAAGGTAAAAGAAAAATCAGTGTACTGTTAATTTTTACCATAATTGCTTCTTCATAAATTAACTTGATGTCTAATCTCATCCTCCAGTACTTCAGAGGATGCCGAAAGACTTACCTTCCTTTTAAAAAAAACCTCAGTATTTCCAGATGGACACCTATGATCATGAAAATCCACAGGTGAGTGTTTGTGTGTCACCTGATGCACTAATGTTTTTATAATTTACACACACACACACACACACACACACACCCCCCCGAAACATTGGGGTCAGTAAGATTTTTTTTTATGTTTGAAAGGACATTCTCACCAAGGTTGTATTTACTAACAAAATTCAACAGTTTTCTGTTTTAATATATATGCATGATTATTTAGTAATCATTTAATATAATTTGGTGCTCTAGAAACATTTCTTATTACTATCAATGTTGAAAACAGCGGCGCTGCTTAATATTTCTGTGGAGACTGATACATTTTTCAGGATTCTTTGATGAATACAAATTTACAAAGTTCATTTATTTGAAATAGAAATCCTTTGCCATTCTAATATTATACATGTGTTTACTGTCACATTTGATCAATTTAATGTGTCCTTAATGAAAAAAAGTATAAATTACTTAAAAAAAATAAAAATAAATAACTGACCCCAAACTTCTAAATGGTAGTCTGAGTATTATTTGGTACAGTTTTCTAGAGCGCTTCTTGTCTGCTTGTAATATATTTATGTTTTGGTTTAGTGTGTGCAGGCATTGCTGGTTGAGTTGGAGGCTGCGGTGGACAGACACACAGATGTTGGACTGCTGGAGATGGCTGCCCGTTCCTACCAGAGCCTCTGTGCTCAGGATTCACCCTGGCACTCTCTGGCCCAGCTCAGCTTTGACCAGCTCACCCAGCACTGGATAGAAACACTGGGAACACGGTTAGGAGAATCACAGTGTGTGACCACAGTAATGGACCACTAAAAACTCTAGATGTTCTATTAAACTTGTACCAGATACATACATGCATTTTAAATGGATCTTGACATCAATAAAGAATAAGTTGATTCATGACTGATTTATTCATGAATGGAGTCTAATTAAATGTTCTTCCTTTCATGTACAGAACGGTTGTTTCACTGCAAATGAGGACAGCGCTTTGGAAATTCTGTCCACACTGAAGAAACTTAATGTGTTCAACATGTAAGCAGCTTCTAGTTTATTCTATCCACATACACACTGCAACATTTGTGTAAAGTGCATTTCTTTGACCAAGTTGACCCACTTAATTATCAATCTGTGTTTTACATCCCTGGTAACACAGCTATGTTTTATGAATGTATTCCTATCTTTCTCATTAGGCTGTGAAAACATCATTTCTAAAAGTTCTGCAAACATTCAAAAAGTAATTATTTTATACGCTTTCAGAACATTTTTCTTTGGTTATATGAACATTCCTTAAACGTTACCAAGATTGTGATACAGACTATTAACAACTACTTGTTCAGTTAGCATCTGTGCACAAAATTAAATAAAAAATATATACATGGTTTATGTCTTGTGTCATACTGTGTCATTTTGTCTGATGTCAATTAAGTGTATTATTATCTGTCTAGTGCTCAGGATCTTTCTAAATGGAGCCTGTATGAGCTGAGGACTAGACTCCTAGATGTGGAGATGAAACATGGTGTTTTTCCACGGAGGCAGCATTATTAGCCTTGCACCGAACCCTCTACTTGCCTTTTTGTTTTTTGTTTTTTCATCAAATGAGTTTTGCTCTCTAATCTGTATTTCTTGTAGGTGACAGTTGAGGCTCTGTGCTTCATGTGTAGCTACATCCTTTGGAAGCTCAACATCTTTGGAGAAGGTGTGACCTCCAGGGTGAGCCATCTACCTTTCTCTTCCACTCCTTCTGAATTGTGACTGCTGTCATAAACGGCTGAGATCATGCTTAGAATGGTAATCTCTACACAATGGTAATCTTAAGCACAGGCGTAAGGCCAGAGTTTTCCCTTGGGTGATTAATTAAACAACCGTTTTTAGGCATGCAAGACTCTCTGTCTACAGAGTTGCCGTATGATCCATCGCAAAGAGCCGTGTCCTTTAAACCTGCCACATTGCATTTCAAATATCAACACAGAGGCTCTAGGGTTATGTCCAACGGAATTTAATAAGTGATAGAAAGCAATTGATCGTGAGACTTTAGGAAAAGTAAGTGCTGGTGATGGATTGTAGGGGGTGTAATGGTTGTACTCTTGTGTGGATGTTTCAGAGCTAATAGCTGGGCTTCTTATTAGGGCTGTGTTTCCATGCAGTGCACGGGGTAATCATATCTTCCCACCTCTAACCTTTATGTGGTGAAATATTGGTGGCCATTAAGACTGCTGTAGGTAAGATTCGCTCAGTTCTGGCTCAGAAATGGCCGCTTTCTCCTCTGGCCTCGTCATCAATAACTGACAGCGCAGGCGGCAATTTGTGGCCCAGGCGGCAACTCGGCTCAATCTGAAATTCTAATGTCAATGGTGACCCGAGGTGAGGGGGTGGGGGGAGAGACGTGTTCAGCATAAAATTGGGATGTATGTCCGATTCAAACGAGTAATTTAGCTGAATTGACATAGTGACTACGTGGGATGGAGGAACTGATCTGGCACGTCCACCCTGGAGCTCCACGTGCACGTAATTATGAAAGATTATTTTACTCTAAAAGACTGGCAGCACTGCTCACAATGACGCTTTCTTCAATCTACAACAGTTGGAGCCCTGCTGTACTCTCTTCATTCCTGTCACTCGAAACTCATATCCCCTCATATCGCCAAAATGTCAAAGCTTTGCATATGGTCACATGCATGCTAATAATTAAATACAATGAGCAAAATACTAACCACTATAAATGTATTATAAATCAAAAGCCATGTAAGAATGATCATGGTTATGGATGTTAGTGTTTGTGTGTGGTTTTAGGAGTCCGCCCTCCAGCAGAGAAGCCAGCTATGTGCCGTCTGTGAGAAATGTCACCGCTGTCTCTCACACACTGAGCAGCTTGTACCAGAGCAAGTGAGCATCACATTTCTCTCTCTGTTCACAGCATACCACTCGATTAAGCCCTTTCTTCAAAGTGGATTATTCCAAACACATCAGAGGGTATTGTCTGTACGTTAAGCTGTAGCATGTGTGCCAGTGGGCCGATGCGCTGGCATCGTATGAATCCTGTTTGTTTTGACTTTAATTTCTTGTGGAGTGCCCTTGGCACCTGCGTTGGGATTCAATGAATCCTCGCTCCATGTCAGGGCACGGTGACAGCAGAAAAACACACTAATTGAAACTAAAACCAATGAAAGTTCCAGACGATCTCTGTTTATTTTTAAATTGTCTATGTTCTTAGTGAATTGATTTCATATATTTTTAGAGCTGTTAATTTATTTACATCAGTTCTGTCAATTGATCAATCAAATTAATGACAAATCAGCCCGGTAATAGTACACAAACATTACATTACTGTAGCAGATGAGTAAAGCACTGAGTTTTAATAATGTGTTGCATTGCATTTCAGTATTTTTATATAATTAAATAGACTAACTTATTTAGTATTTGTGATATATTTGAAACACAGCAGTATTCTTTTTTTTTAATCCAAAATATTTTAGTACATTGATACATTCTTTTGAAGAAAGATATCATTAGATTACAGTAGATTTTCTATATTGGAATTTACTGTGTTATATTGTCATCTTTATATCTAATCTGTTGATCAGGCACTGTCTGTTTTATGTTGTTTTTCAGAAAGGCCTTCATATGTCTGATTGATGTTCTTATAGCTCATAATTAGCAGCTTCAGATGTGGGATTCGTCTGCAGGCACTCCATTGCTGTACACCCCTGATCCCAAACTCCAGAAAGTTCTTCTTTCCTTCATCATGGAGCATGTCTTCACCAGCCCTGCAGGACACCCACAGTAGTAAAGGTTCTCTTTACTTTTCATTTACAGTAAATCTTAAGGGTCCTTGTTTGGCCTGTGCTCTACAGTGGGCTGACATGTGGGCGGCCTCAACAGATCCAGCATTAGTTAAAAATGGTTGTCTTTTAGATCAAATATTATTATTATTTTTGCATGTTCTTGAGGTTTAACTGAGGTCTCCTTGACAAAATGTTGACAGTTGATGACACACTTAACATGGGATGTGCAACCAGGATGGTTTTCAGGGTGGGCCCAAAATTAACACTCACTATGTGCTAAATATGAGAAAATGTGGCTGAGGCGAGATGATGAAATGGTGAAAGTACTTCCCAGTTGGCTGATAACTATATGAGCAATTCACAGTTCAAATCAATCCGTCTATTAAAGAAAACATCTGATGCAGTTTTTTTTATCCGTCTTTTTTCGTGAAAAAATTTACCATTGCAAGGTTATTTACTAAGGGTGTCAGAAAATTCTGCCACTAAAATTCACAGGGGCCCGGGACAAACTTTTTATGTGTGGATGTGAGCTCCCCCTCCCCTGGGCACAATTAATCCACAGAGACGAAAACATGAGGAACAAAGCCACAACGGCTCTTGATGCTTTTGTGACAGACGCAGTTTCCCTGAGAGACAGAGGTGTCTCATTCTATATATGATACTCCGAGTGACACAGTGATGTGCTGTTTGTCTAAAATATGCAAGGAAAAAACAGCTACATAATTCCTATTTCATAAAGTTAAATAGTTTATATACTGTATATAAGCTAAATCAATCTATCTTCATATGTTTGTGTCTGTATATACTGTGTGTTTATACACTCACCTAAAGGATTATTAGTAACACCATATTAATACTGTGTTTGACCCCCCTTCGCCTTCAGAACTGCTTTAATTCTACGTTGCATTGATTCAACAAGGTGCTGAAAGCATTCTTTAGAAATGTTGGCCCATATTGATAGGATAGCATCTTGCAGTTGATGGAGATTTGTGGGATGCACATCCAGGGCATGAAGCTCCCGTTCCACCACATCCCAAAGATGCTCTATTGGGTTGAGATCTGGTGACTGTGGGGGCCATTTTAGTGCAGTGAACTCATTGTCATTTTCAAGAAACCAATTTGAAATGATTCGAGCTTTGTGACATGGTGCATTATCCTGTTGGAATTAGCCATCAGAGGATGGGTACATGGTGGTCATAAAGGGATGGACATGGTCAGAAACAATGCTCAAGTAGGCCATGGCATTTAAACGATGCCCAAATGGCACTAAGGGGCCTAAAGTGTGCCAAGAAAACATCCCCCACACCATTACACCACCACCAGCAGCCTGCACAGTGGTAACAAGGCATGATGGATCCATATTCTCATTCTGTTTACGCCGAATTCTGACTCTACCCTCTGAATGTCTCAACAGAAATTGAGACTCATCAGACCAGGCAACATTTTTCCAGTCTTCAACTGTCCAATTTTGGTGAGCTCGTGCAAATTGTAGCCTCTTTTTCTTATTTGTAGTGGAGATGAGTGGTACCCGGTGGGGTCTTCTGCTGTTGTAGCCCATCCACCTCAAGGTTGTGCGTGTTGTGGCTTCACAAATGCTTTGCTGCATACCTCGGTTGTAACGAGTGGTTATTTCAGTCAAAGTTGCTCTTCTATCAGCTTGAATCAGTCGGCCCATTCTTCGCTGACCTCTAGCATCAACAAGGCATTTTTGCCCACAGGACAGCTGCATACTGGATGTTTTTCCCTTTTCACACCATTCTTTATAAACCCTAGAAATTGTTGTGCGTGAAAATCCCAGTAACTGAGCAGATTGTGAAAAACTCATACCGGCCCGTCTGGCACCAACCACCATGCCACGCTCAAAATTGCTTAAATCACCTTTCTTTCCCATTCTGACATTCAGTTTGGAGTTCAAGAGATTGTCTTGACCAGGACTACACCCCTAAATGCATTGAAGCAACTGCCATGTGATTGGTTGATCAGATAATTGCATTAATGAGAAATTGAACAGGTGTTCCTAATAATCCTTTAGGTGACTGTATATACTGTACATATATAATGTTTTCAATATTATGAGAAATTATTCTTGAGCACCAAATCAGCACATTAAAATTTTTTCTCAATGACTGCTTGACACTGTATACTGGAGTAATGGCTAGTGAAAATTCAGTGTTTCCAATATATTTAAAAATAAAATAATAACATTCTGCAATGTGTGTGTGTGTGTGTGTTTGTGTACACACACACACACACACACACACACACACACACACACACACACACACACACACACACACACACACACACACACACACACAGATGAAATACATTAATACACTTTATATATTATATACACAATACAAAGGTGTCCTGATAGATAGTAATAGTCTACGTTTCACCAGCAGATGGCAGTCTGCCTCTACACCTGCCTATGTTAAGCACAAAATAATCACATAAAGAAACACAATCAGCCTCATTCTCCTTCTGTTAGTGAAAAGCACCACAGTATTTGTTTGTGGTTAGTTAATCTAATTGCACCCCCACCTTCTCACTGATCAATCAAAAAATGCCATTGAATCAAGGAGTTGCATTATGATAATAATCCCTTAATATATTATTAGGTGAGATCTTTCTGAAGTTGCACTTGGATGGACTTGGATTGGTTGCACTTAAATGAACCAGTAATTAGATCAACACAGAGCCCTGTGGAATTATATTTAAAAAAGACAAGAATGAAAGACAAGAAGCTTTGGTAGGCATATACAAAATAACTACATATGCTGAAAAATCAATATTAGCTCTCCTTAACTAGTTTTTATGTTGTTTTTGGCCTTTGTGTTGCTTTAAGACAAACACAAGCAGCATATAAGGTAACATCCGATTTTGGGGCATTTGATTAGAAATCAAGTGTGACTGAAGCAAATTTGATCAATTCTATAAATATTTCAGAGTGCCGTCAAATCGTGCTGGCAAAAATTCCTTACCTCTTGAAAAATGCAATCTAAGCTTTTGCTGGTAACATGTAATAAAAAGCAATTTAGTTATTGGATTTTCTTCAAGTCACTAATGCTGTTATGGAACCTCTCTATTAAGTGATGGCTTCAGGACCAGGCAGGACGATGACAGACACATTCTGTTTCCAGAGCAGAAAATGTTGTTAACTTTAGCTCACCTCAGGAAAGCATTTCATTTATAAGATTTGAGTATCATAATTATACCGGTCTCTTATTGAATCCCAACCCTTCTCTCTGTGTCTGTCTGTGCAACCAGTGAGAGTGAGTGTGGAGACGGACGGTTGGAAGACTTGTACCGCCTGAGAACTCTTCTGGTGCCATATTGCAAGCTGATATGCATATGCATATTGCACAGTGTACTAGAGATGAGCATGGCTGCTGAGGTTTTCAGCAGTATGTGAAGGTATGACACTTCACTCACCAGTCAAGTTTCCTGCCTCTCTCACTCTGATCTGTTTCAAAAGTTATTTTATATTTAATCTGTACTTTGTTCCTCAATTTATAAGCAACGTAATTTGGTCCAATAGCACCACAACATACATTCCACATTCCACAGCAAATGTATTTTTTACGTTAAAAAAACTCATAATATTCTAGTTACAATTATTATTTTATATATGTATAATTGAAATTTCCCCTATTATGGATTTTTTTTTTAAATTGGCTTTCATGCATTGTGTAACACAGCACTAAGTGAATTAAAACATCCTGCAAAGTTTAAATCTGAAAGTGCACTGTGTATAAAGTTATTGTCTCTCAAAAGAAAGAGTCGACTCTGAACCATTGAATCGAGTCATTTTTAAAACGAATCCCAAGCCATTTCATGTTGATGTCGACGTGAAACATTAGCATATTGCCCGCCCACTTGTTGATCTTTTCATGTTGGTCTGAATGAAAATGCAAATTCATTCTTTGCCAATAGATGCTGCTTTTGGAGCGGTAAAAATAGCGCTTTACCTGGTAACGCTGTACACAAAGTAGCACTGCACTCATAAAATGGTCTTTATCAGGCATGCTGAAATGAAAATGAGACCAATCACGCAGATTAGGGTCACCACAAAGGAGAGGTTTGAAAATAGGAATGGGCGATACCACATATTTTGTTTTCGATACGATACCGATTCTTTTAATGGCCAGTATCGTCAAAACCGATACGATACTTGTAAAATGAACTTTTAGATACCTACTTAACTTTATATTTGAAATGCATTTTAACATTCAATACGCCTTAATTGCAATGAGGTTATATTTTTGTTCACACGTGGTTAAAATATGTTTAATGTAGTGGTAACCAAGGAAATCTACAAATACTATAGTTAAACTATGTTCACTTTACCATGGTTCAATGTCATAAGGGACTGCCAGTAATAGGCTGTTGTATGCATAAAATGCAACCTTTTTATTCGGAGAGTGTATGATTTATATTAACAATGCAGAATAAAACATGAGCAATATGAACTTTTAACATTCAAATTTAAATAAATATACTGCACAAACTAGGGTACAATTTCAGTAGGTTTATTGTGAAATAACTCAAACATATAGATGTTTTTTTCTGCATTGTTCTGGGCTGCCTTTTCCAAAAACATAAATGCTTTCTTATTATAGGCTACTCTTGGAAAACACAGCTCTATCTAAATGCACTGTCAGAAGTGAGTGAATGCTCTTTGTAATTGATTAATTCTGCCTTGCAACATTTGCATGTGTTCAGATGAGCAGGAAAATCCCTTCCACACAATTATTTGCTAACAGAGGTAATTCGTCCAATTTAAGGCATATTGTAGGCATTATTTTTTGTTTAATAAACAAAATCACTGGTAAATAAAAACCCCTTAGTAACGATATTTTTTATTTCAGTATCAATACTTTCGAGACTTGCATCATTATCTATATATCGATACTTCAGGATCGATTCGCCCATCCCTATTGGAAAAATAAATTATTTGGGAGTTGTTGAGCAAGAAGGGTAAAAATAAGTGCATATTATAAGACAATGAAAGTGTTTTTTGATCTTGCATGCTTGTAAACCTGTTTTTGGGGACTCCCAAAACCAAAATATGATTAGTATTAATATTAGTATTAGATGGAGGTTGTCTGGTCATTTTGCTCCTCTTTTCATAACTGGAGCTCTTAGGCTTGGAATTTATGACAAGTGGGAGTTAAAGTGCAGTGTGTGTTTGTATATTTGTGTGTGTGTTTGACATGCTGACATGTTTGGAATGCCCGCTTGACTCGGTCAGCACAGAGCGGCCAACAATCTCTTAGCAACATTCTTTCTGATGAGGCCTTCAAAGAGAAAAACTATGGGAGGCCGTTTGAGACGAAATCCACTGAAACACTTGCAATACACATTGAAAACGTGCGATACACACTGAAATCTTGCGATACACATTGAAAACGTGCGATACACACTGAAATCTTGCGATACACATTGAAACACTTGCGCATACATGTGAAACACTGTATGTGTATGTGTTCACATGTATTCACATGTGTAGTCTCAAATGGCCTCCCATAGAAAACTACTCACACACGCTAACTCTGAATGCCATCATTTTGAACGACAGCTTTCAAAGTTAAGGCAAATGATGTGAAGATGATGCAAACCTCTCATTTGAACAGCTTACTCCTGGTAACCTGGTAAGTGGTCACTTCTCTGAACTGTACGACATTGGCACATTTCATGACCACTTAGAGCGAATATGTGTACTAATTTGTATTTAAGTACATAGATGGTAATAAATGAAGGTTGTTGTTGGAAATAGGTGAATCAGTGACTGGGTTCATGATTGAGTTTTATAAACTGCACCAGACTGGATTATCTGGCAGAAGGCTAAAAACCACTCTGTGGTGTTTTTAGCAACAGAAATATGTTTTGAAAAAAAAAGACAAAAAAACACACCAGCTGCTTTAGTGTTTTTACTGTATTTTTTATCAAAATAATTGCGGACTTAGCGGGCATAAGAGACTTCTTTTACAAGCATTTAAAAATCTTACCCATCCCAAAGTTAATGTATATTGAACTAAAACCCTAAAATCAGAGGTGATGCTGAGCAGGATAATTTAGACAACTACAGATGTAAGTTAACTCTATATATAGCTTAGTTCTTTTAAAGAAGAAATCATGTAATCTTTTAAAAAAGTGATGTCACTTTCCCCATAGATGTCCAGAAGTACATTACTGTCACTTTTTCTTTTGAGGGACTAGTATAAATAATTATCTGTGATAATTAACATCACAAAAAATGTTTGACCCTGAACATTCCTCTAATAATAAAGTCATGAAGTGGAGTATGATACATTGCATGATATATGCATGGTATTTCGGCATGTTTGAGCATAACTGTCAACATTCAAAGTAAAAAAAAATCAATAACCTCTCTTGACTAATAGGCTACACTTTCCAGAGTCTTATCCTGAGGGCCAGACAGACTTATGGGTAACATGCTTTCAAGATGCCACAGGCTTACATTCCTAGGTGTGAAGCCATATGGCAGACATGGAGCCACACCGAGTGTTCTTCACAGCCTGTATCGCTCACTGCTGTCATATCTTCCCTGCAGTACTACAATGACTTCAGCGGCATCATCAAAGAGACCCTGAACAGGACACGGCAGATGGACAAGATTGAAAGCACACGCACACTGGTGCAATGCCTTCAGCAGGTATGGAGGTTGCAGTCCTCCACCAGCGTTCTCTCTCATGTGACGTGCCTCTGCGTGGCACATCTTGCTCAGCCGGTTGTCCCAGGCCCCTGTGCTCTCTGCTCTCTGATGGGCCCCTGCAGCTGTTGACACCTCAGAGACACAATGAATCTAACCTCCCACCATCTCATCATGCTCAGTGTAGAATGTTCTAGCAGCTCTTCCACTCCTTGAATAGCTTAATGGTAGATCCTTTGCTGAGGAAAGAAATGGAAAAAGCAAGCAGTGCTCACATTCACATACACAGATCATTAGATTACACTTTGTCCAAAAAATTAAATATATATATATAGATATAGATATAGATATGTGTGTGTGTGTAATACATATTATAAACTATGGTATATTTAATATATATATAAGGCTCAAGGCTGCATTTGCATTTATTTGATCAAAAACACAATAAAAACTGTAGTATTATAATTTCAAATACCTCTTTCTGTTTATTATAGTGTCCATTTGAATATACAGAAAATAAAGTTTATTTTATTAATGTTATGGTAAATAGTTTTTAGCAGCTATTACTCCAGTATTAATTTCCTTTATTCTTTAATAGTAAAAAAAAACTAAAAACTTTTGAATGGCAGTGCTCAAATATATTATCAAAATTTATGTCTAGAATTTGTACATTGTATATATTAAAAGTTTGATATCTAGTATACTGTAAATTTTGACTTGGCATGGCATGTTAACCTCATTAGAATACAACACTACCAATACCAATAGCAAAGTGCAAGCTGCTCCATGATTAAAGAATACTTGTGAAAACAATAATGTAACAAGGACATACATTTTTCTGTGTGTGTGTGTGTGTGTGTGTGTGCGTTCAGCTGTATCTGAGGCGGAAACAGGGGCAGGACAGAGGAAACGCCTGCAGCTCCATGGTTCAGACCTACAGCAGCATCAAGGAGCTGGCCAGACGCTTCTCACTCACCTTCGGATGGGACCAGATCAAATCCCACAAGTCACTGGCCATGATCCACAGGTAACACTGTCCACCCGGCTGACTCTGTGTCAGTGAGGTCGTGTTAGATGTATGGCATAGTGACACAGCTAAAACAGACTGATTGCTATGTTCGTCCTGAAACGAAAATAGTTTTGTGAAGATGCTGCACTGCATGGCTTCATTTAGCCAGTACATAAGAGTCCTGTCTTTGGTTATTTCAGGGCTGAGAAATTAATTTTACCAGCTGTAGTTCTGGTCTTATATTAAGATTCAAATATAGATGGATAAGAGAAGAACTATTCAGGTCTTAAAAGGAAATGTCCTCTTACTAGTGTGAATAAAGAAGTGGGTTTCTCTGTGCAGGGATGGCATTGAGTTTGTTTTCAAAGGGTTTGTTCAGCAGTCTGAGAAACACTGTACATCTCATACCTCACCATCCTCAGGGGATTTTCCAGCAAACTGCTTAAACCGGAAAAGAAGACTATGCAAGTTAAAGCTAAAACATTTATTTATTCTGTGCATTTCACATCTTGCACTTTTGGATTTTAATATCCTTTTTTTTTTTTTACTGGTCGTCTCTTCCCCAGCTACAATTATTTGTTGAAATTTGCTGGTGAGTAGGCCATCAACAACAGAGAGGAGAGCTGGATTCTGCTGATTTACTACAGAGTGTCTCTGATGGGCACAGCTGAGGGAGAAGATGCCATCTCCTTCATCAGCTCTGACACTAACAAACAGCCCTCTCTCACCAAATGCTCCAGATCACCTCTGAAGGTGTGAATGCTCAGTGAGTCACTTCTGAGGTCCAGGTTTTTAACAATGTAATATGGAAAAGAGTTGTTGACAAATAACATGGACATTAACTTTTTCAACATCAAGGTTTTAGGTTAATATTGATATGAAATAAAATGTTTTATTAATTTATACTTTATACTAAAAATTTGTAATTGCATACCGTATTTTCCGGACTATAAGTCGCACTTTTTGCGACTTATAGTCATGTTTCTCTTGGTTCTAAATAAATGCGACTTATAGTCCGAAAAATATGGTATATAGAAATATCACATTTATATATATATATGAATTAATAATGAAGATTACAAAATTATCAAATACTTATATAATTAGAAAAAATGTTGTATAGCATGTTTCAATTTGCATGTCAGCTGGTCAAAATAAAAGTGCAGCAGTATTTTTATACAGTAAACCTATCAGAAAATATATCCATGAACATATTAGCTTATATCCAGTAAGTTGTTGGTTATTAACGTTACTAAGAATTATGTATTTCATAATGTGGGTTTGATTATAATACACCTATTTCTATTTTTAACAGGGGACCAAAGGTCTCTTCCCCCGTCTAGAACCAAAGGGAAACAAGCTTCTGAAAAAGTGAGGTCAATAAACATTCCTAATGACCGTGTGAATAGTCAGTCATTTGAGTAACATACCTTTGGATTTTTCTTCCACGTGAAGTTCTGAAGACTCAAAAGTCCAACAAGCTCCACTGAGCGAAGAGCTGCTGACCAGCAGCCTCATGTCTGCTAGAGGTCCGAGGAGAAGCGTTGAAGTGTACTGTATGTGGATATTGTAGATATTGATGTTTAATGTTGTAGTTCACATCTGTAATCATGGATCTGTTTTTTTTGTATTTACTGTCTTGTGAGTGAGTTATGGTAAAAGACAGCATTTGAACATGTGCACTACATAATGTCCTGTATATGAAAATTGTGCCATTTAAAATGATCATGATCATATTCAGATCTAATAAGGTGGTGCTGAAATACTTGTAAAGAATGTAAATTCATGGCGCCTTGCCATTGCATATATTTTTGCACCTGTGTGGGCTTAAAAAGACAGAATGATGCACTTTCAAACCTTTTGTAAAACACAAATTCACGGCTAACTGTAGCACAAAAAGAAGATTTTACAATTCGGACCTTAAATCGTTTTTCATATCGGTTTCTATTTTCTGCCCAGTGTACTTTCAGAAAACAAATACACATATGTTGTTGCACACTGCTGAATCATAACAGTGTTTACTCGGGTATTCAAATAAGCTACATGTGTTGTATACTACTCCATAAATGTCTCAAATGAATTTGCCTTACAGAAACTTAAATGTCATTTTTAATTAAATGGCAATAACATCCTGCAGTGAATGTGTGAAACTTTATTAAAACCTAATACTTTATTGAACTCTTTAAGACGGATGGAAAAGTTCATTTTTACAATAATAAAAGCACATTGTTATAAAGCACTTCTATAGAAATGATAGAGACATGATTTGTTGAAAACATTTAGCTGGACTAAAGCTTAAAGGTTTAGAACAAATGAGGCAAACAACAAACACATTTATAAATACATTGTAATTTAGAAACACTTCTTACACAGACAGTAAAATGTCAGTCTAATCACTGCATTATTTCATATTAATGTGACCCTCAAACGCATAAGGCAAGTCAACAGAGCTCCATGAGAAATAAACCATCCATGAAATCAAGCTAAAATCACTTTGGTGAATCTCTGGAATGTCTTATTAGCCAATTCTGTGCATACAAATATTTAAATGTTTATATAAAGAGTGCATATTTAATATTTCAAGTGTACTGGATTGATTCCAGTGTAGCTGTTTGAAACCTACAGCAGCTACATTTGTTTCAGAAACAAAGAGACTGGGCCAGACAAAGAGACTGGGCCAGCACAATCGGTCTTGCTACACAGAGCCTCGCCAGACTGCTGGTTTACTGTCTGGTATCCAGCGGCTGGGGGAGCATATCTGTACACCCTCAAGCCTTGGTTAGCTGAGCTATGTGGCATCAGTAGTGGAGAGCAGGATTGGTCCGCTTCCTGTTCTACACACTAGCAGACTAGCCTTTATTGTGTTGTGTTGTTGGTTGTCATTCGAAATCGTCCTCATATTCATATTCATCCAGGTCCAGGTTACAGTGAGGGTTGGGGAGCTCAAAGAGATGTCTCTTCTCGTTGCGCAGGTCAAAAGCACATGTTACGTGATCAACTGGGTCTAGAACATGGTCATAGCTGACAAGAAAGAAAGAAATTGCACATTGAATTAAAAAAATGACAGAATGTACAGAGACCAGCCCATTCGATTTTAATATTTTGCAATAGTCTTGTGGTATTTTATGCAAATAATCAATTACTCGTGCCATCACTCTATTCAATTATATCATTCACAATACTTGGGAAGAGCAGTTCATACCTTTATAAAATAATTTATAAGATACACAGTCTTGTACTTTGATTGGAAAATAAACATTTTATGAAAATTGGAGAAAGGATATTCACATGGAGAAACTACATATGGGAAAAAAACACTTCCAAAACCAACTGGAGGGCAAAAAAGTTAAGGAACTGACATGTGAATGCATGCCACTGAAAATACACCTGACAATACTGGAGTTTGCCGAAACTGTGAAACAGGTTAATCTGTTATCTGATGAGCAAATGTAGAGGTGTTTTACAGTGACCAGGTGAAGCCATGAGGAACAGAAGTGGTGAGAACAGAAGGAACCACAACTCTGCACCTACAGTGTCTTACCTGTTTCAAGTCTACTCATTCTGTCATTAGAAGTCTGTGCTGATCCTAAAAGCGTCACATAATACCTCATCAGCCCTCTGATTACTGATTCAGTGCAGTGACAATGCAGCAATGACAAAGTAGACTGATGTTACTATAAATGCTGCATGAGGTGAAGTGCTAGCTGAGCCTAGACAAGAGTTAAGAGAGATTGCTCGCAGCTGAAGTTTAGTGAAGTTAGCTCATCTATGATGCTGTACAGTGATAATATTGTGGTCTGTGGGCAGTTCAACTGTGAGGCACGCAGTCTTACCCATCGTTGTACTGCTCGTTCACAGCTTCCTCCGCTACCAAGTTATCATACTCCTCTGCAGCATATCTCTCCCAGTCAGAAATCTCCTGTCCCATTGTTTCAGCATCCTATAAAATTGCCACCAGTTCGATTACAACATCAAAGTAACCAAAACAGCCATAAAATGATACAAATCTGTTATTCTTTACCCGTGCAGCCAGTAAGGGATCCCTCTGTTCATGGTCTAGATACTTCTCAATGTTGAAGAACGTGTCAAAGAAAATATGGGAAAGTTTACATCTCTTCAAGTCCCTAAGAGTGATCATTCCTGACAAAAAAGTAAACACATTACAGGTGATTTTACTGTTTTGCTCACTTTTGATAGGATAGGAGGATGTGTGTGATTGCTCATCTGCCATCATTCTGAAGTAGTCAAACTCTAAAATACCAAGGAAGTTCAATCCAACACATTAAGCAATAATACCTGAGATTTCTGGCTTAACCATATCAAACATTTGGCACAGGCAGTCCTCGAAAGGCAGGGGTTCAATGGCCATGGCCTCAAGTTTCTGACACTGCTCCTTGTAGAAGTACTGCAGCTCATACATGGACAGAACTCCATCTCCATCCAGGTCCATACAGCGAAACCAGTACTCTATGCTACACAATCAACAAGAAATCGTTACTATACACTGATTTCTAGGGCTGCAACAAGAATTAAAGAAATGGATTATGTAAATAGTACTGTAAAAATGAATGCAATTAAATGTCTGAAAATGTTATTCATTCAAAGTTACATTGATTTATCTGTTTTTATAGCCATTAATATTTCCATTGAAGAACATGGGCGAAATAATCATGTTAATGTTCCATTTTATCGGGAGACTAAGATCAAAGAATAAATAATAGTTGATGATTGCAGTCATCTTGTCAAAAACTCACTAAACCATTTTGGAACATCTAAAAGCTATAAATGTAGATGAAGGAAGGCATTTTCAGTTACCTGGTCTCAGTCTTTTTGTCCTCTTCAGATATGAGGAACCATACAAAGTCAACGTAGCTCAGTCTGCACTCTTTGTGAACCTTTCTGTCCCTGAGCATCAGAGTATAATTAACCACTGCGCTCATAACATCTATAACAAAATTATACATGACACGCAAGCTTTCAAAATTTGAGAGGAGAAAAATGCCTGAAAAATGAGAGATGGTACCTGGTTACAGCTCCTGAGAATATTCTCTCAATCATTCGGTGGGACACGGCTGTCAAAGAGAGCAGAAAAATCACATCACAGTCTTATCCTTTATTAAAAAAAAAAAAAAAGATTAAAATGGGTAATAATTTGGAGTCAAAGGTTGTAAATATTGTAATTTGCAAGCGCAAGACAGTGATTTAATATCCTTATTTTATCATTTTAAAAGACACGATTATTGACCCAGCCTGAAAGGAGATAAAATAATTAGTGCGCCAGACATGCCGTCATACTAGAGGAAATTGATGTTAAAATTTCCCCACACTTCATTCAACATACTGAACTCATTCTACAGCAAACAGAAACATATGCAGTCAAGTGCTGCTGGATGGGATATGTAATGTCAGCCAATCGTTAAACAGCATTTCAGAAGAGTGTGATGGTCTTAAGGGCGCAGTGGGTGCACAGGTACCTTGATCATTATGTCGCATCAGGTCTCTCTGGTCTATGTACAAGTCGTGATCTGTGTCCAGCTCCCAGAACTTACAGTAGATGACATAGAAATGTTCATATGAGAAGAACTCTGTCAACTGGTTAATCTCTTCCTCTTCTTCCAGTAGTGCCACATTCTGTTGGCAAACATTTTCACCATTACACCACAGAAAAGCTTAGTCACCTAAATTGTAGATAGGACAGCCTGATTGAGAAAAATCAGCATGATGAATTCCAAAACAACTTAATTTTCGAGAAAATCATATTAAGTCTGTCCACTGCAGTCCGAGATATAGACTCATAACATATTTACCTGTAGAAAACTACTTCTCCTGAGTTCTGAGCATGTTATTTTTCCAGTCCATGAGCGGTTTACATTATAAAATATCCTCTGGAGCACCTGTTGGCAGAAAAAGCACCTTGTTGAATATCAGGTTAATTTAAGCAATTCAACAAGACAAAGTTGATCTGTAAATTGTCCTGAAAACATATATATATATACACACATGCACACAAACACAGTCGGTTCAGGTTATTTGAGGCTTTAGTTAATGGTGCAAATCCATGCTTAATATACAAAAAGCATTTCAATTACTAGAAAAAATACAGATAATTCCTTACAGTGGTAATGTAGCGTGAGTGAAAGTCTGAAGCCTCCTTTAGAAATGCCAGACCTGTATGTGAATTCACCACATCCTTAAGAAAAAAAAAAGGTATAACAATGATTCACATACCAATATAACATCAAAGTCAGCACATAATAACTGACACGACTTACAGGAAAAGAAAAGAAGGCAATGTTAAATCCATTTGTTCAAAGAGGCTCTGGATTAGATTACAGAGAAAAGGCAAATAATTTCAGTCTGTCCACTTGCAGAGGCTAATACATTGGTATAAGACGCATGGAGATGTTACAGGTATTAAACATCTAAGAACAAATGGGTGATTTTAAGGCCAAGTCCAGTTTTTAGCTTTTTTACAGTTTCAGCCAGTCTAACTCTCTGCACACATATGGCCTGCTGACTTTTCCATCTAGTGCATTTTTTAGCAGAGAAACAAAGATTTTACTCATGCATGTTTCATAGTCAAAGACTGGTATATATGTGTAAAAGATGATATATTAGGGAAACTTATTTTGGGGGAGGTGCGTGACTCTTTGACCCTTCCCCATGTGAAATTAAACAATAGAAAAACACATAAATCACTGCTGTAAAGGAGCAGACGGGAACAGGCCAATCTACTCCATAACAATACTTTTTTCATTCATCAAAACGGTCAAAGCAATTGCTAAAGCTACACAATACAAATTAAAGTGCGGACGCCAGAATACATCTTCTCCACTGTGCATGGCCAATCCTGCCAGTGAATATAAATGACATGTCCATCACTGAACTCAAAGAATGCACTTCTGCACACAATCATTTTAGAACATTCAGCGTCACAAAATTTTGAAAGGACATAAAAAAAAGGAATGGTAGCAAATAATATAATGCTGAAATCATCAATGCTCAGTGCATTTTGACCTGTGTGTGTCTGTGTTCTCAGTGGTAGGTCTCTATTCCAGAACTGTGCACCTGCAGGAATGGAATAAAGTCCTCTTGTTCCAAATAACTGCAGCCTGGCTTGGCCAGAAGGTGAAGAAATTTGGATGCATCATCATGACAGGACTGAAGCACTCTGTGGAGAGGAAACAGATGGTTTCAGGTTCCCTTTCACCCTTTCAAAGAGCAATATAGTCTCCAAAACCCTTCACTTCGAATATGTGGCTTTGGATTAATGGAATCTACAAATGAGGCTCCAGAATTCACGCTCAGCCAGTTCTGACATACAATAATGGAGGAATAATGATTGTAAAACAAGAGTTTTCAAACTTTACACAGATTCAGGGACCCTCACCCAGATGCTCAGCCAAACCAGGAACTCACAGTTTTCTCCAGAACAGTAATAACCTCATTAAAAATATTTACATACATGTATTTCTAGACATGGTACATTAATAATATAGAAGGTAACAATGTTCTTATTTATTATATTTTATGGAAAATCCACTTCATATCATATTCATGTACTGTATCTGTAGAATCACTGCCACTCAGTTAGAAAATATAGTATGTATGAGTATACAAGACAGCCAAAAAAAAACCCAAAACAATGACAAAGTAATGTAGGGCCACATAAAAAAAACAAAAGTTTTGTCATATAAAATAATTAATCAAATAACAATAAACTCCAAAATCATACAAAGAGCTCACTGCACTTTAGCCCTTGATAAGAGGACATTCATATACTAAAAAACAACACGTGCAGCCATTGAACCCGGCTGATATTAATGTAAAAGGGCACTGTGAACTATTGTCTTACTTTCGCCACATTGCCACGAACTTGTAAACAGACACGTATCCCCTCCTGTCTCCTCCGGCAGCATGGAACAATGGAGCTTTCCAATAGAGTGGGCACTCGCAAGCCTGCAAGAAGACAAAAGAGTCACACTGAAATTAATGCAACCTCAGGGTGACAAAATAGATCTAGATGTAATGAATTTCAAAATGAATGTTATATTTCTATCTTAACAAATAAGCACCAAACAGACAATAAAGTTTTGAGATCTGAATGTTACAGCAGAGTTAAGAAATAAAATGCAACACTACAATCATTCTCTCTTAAATGGGCAATTTAGCTCAATCAGAGGTTAAGTGCTTGGCCATTATGAGTACATCTTTAACAAGTGCTGTAGAAACTATAAATGGGGCCAAATTAGCAATGATTATGTTTATAAATCTTTCTGTTTAAGTTCCTGAAACCCGACATTTACCTAAACGTTTCTCTTTAGGACAAGTGATTCAACATATAAACAGCGATGATATTTTTTCACTGGTTAAAGGAAAAGTAAAACTTTCAAACATGTAAACAGTTCTAAGTTAGTTACACAAAATGAGCGATCTGCAGAGGGGATAAAGGTGGCATGTAACAAACCACACTTACCTTGGCAACTAGCCCCATGTCTTTAATAGTGACTTTTTCATCAGGAAATTGAGAAAATATTTTTTCTATCGTGGAAATAAGATTGTCTATGTTGATGTTGGCTTGGGGCTGTCCTTGAGGGAAGTAGAACTTTGGAATGCTTTCACTTAAAGCTGGCGTAACAGACTCCTCTTTCTTAGTCTGCGCCTGCTGAAAAAGACAGAAATAATAACCAATATAGCTGCAAGCAGCAATTACGGGGCCAAGCACTGCAGCGGCAAATTTAGGAGCTAAGCATGGCATGGAGCATCACACAAAGTCCAACAATGAGCAATTAAACCAATTTTAGGATGATTGTAATTGAAATGGCTGAAAAATAATAAATACAACCAGTTGGTAGTAATAAGATTACATGGCCTATCACTTTTGACCAACAGGTGGCACTGTAATCAAATAATTTTGGTGTGTTCTGTCTAAGATGACAATAACACACACAAAGTTTGGTGTCAATATGATAAAGCATTGCAAAGATACAACTTGAAGTGTCATTCTGGCATCATGGCTCGAATTCGTTGCTGTGGTATACGAATATAGGTTTGTTCGAGTTCGAAAAAGAAGCTTTTCAACATAAATCAAAATGGCGAACCGGAAGTTCAGCTTAATCTGACATATGTCATATCTATGTTGTCGGCATAAACCAGGGAATATTTTGAGACCAGTTTCATTACAATAGGCTAAAGCATTAAAAAGTTATTAGCATTTTTAAAAGTGTAATTATTCATGGTTAATGAACGGTTTATTCCTATTGACCAATAGGTGGTGCTGTTACCAAATTTATGTGGCATAGTCAGTGTGAGGTGTGGATGACACATACAAAGTTTGGTGCAAATATGTCAAATCATTGCAGAGATACAGCCTCAAATGCATTTGGCACCCTTCCAGCAAATTCGTTGATGCGCTAAATGAGAACCGTTTCGTATATCGACACGAAATCCATAACTTTTTGCCAGCATGGTCTGAAGATAATCCACGTCAAATTTGGTGAAAAATCGGACTAGCGGTCTAGGAGGAGTTCGAAAAAGTAAGTTTTTAACATTTATCAAAATGGCGGACAGGAAGTATGGCCAATTTTCGCATAATTGGTATCGATGCTCTTGGTATGACCCAGAGAATATAGAGAGATTAATTTTATTTAAATAGTCTAATTTACTCAAAAGTTATTAGCATTTATTTGATATTTCATTATAACTTTTGACCACAAGGTGGCGCCGCCACCAAACTTTGAGTACCTTCAGGGCATGGAGCCGAACATTTTTGTAATTATTTTCGTAACGATACGGGAATGCGTTAAAAAAATACAGCATTTTAAAGCATAATTCAAAATGGCCGACGCCTAAAATGGCTGACACGGGAAAATTGGATATCATTCGACTCGACATGACCCACCGAATCTAAAGAGAAGTTATAAGCAAAAATATGCATTTTTCATATCTCCTGACCACTAGGTGGCACTGCGTCGAAACACTGCAGGTAGGCTCAGGACATGCTTGTTATAACAAACACCAAGTTTGGTCTCAATATGCCAAACCGTTGCCGAGATATAGCCTCACATGCATTTTTGCGTGCTTTTTGTCAAATTTGTTTACATGTCATTTGACAACGGTTGGACGAATCAACTTGAATTCCATAACTTCTTGCCAGCATGGTCTGAAGATGATATGAGCCAATTTTCGTGAAGATCGAACTAACCGTCTAGGACGAGTTCGAAAAGTAGGTTTTTCAAAAAATATAAAATTGCGAAAAAACTAAACCTTGAATTTTGGGGTTCATTCGAATTGGCATGAGCCAAGGATTCAGAGGAAAAAAGAATTTCCATTTTCTGGCTTACGGTTCAAAAGTTATTAGCATACAAACATTGAACGTTTGGACAAGTGGTGGCGCTAGAGAGAAGGAGTTAGAGACTTCAAATTTGCTATAGTTAATGTTGGGACTGTCCTCTATCAGTGTGCCAAATTATACAACTTTCCCGCAATCGGTTCTATGGGCTGCCATAGACTTGCGGCGGAAGAAGAAGAAGAATAATAAATATAGCTGCAAGCAGCAATTACGGGGCCAAGCACTCCAGCGGAAAGTTGAGGAGCTAAGCATGGCGTGGAGCATCACACGAAATGCAACAATGAGCAAAAACAGCAATTTTTGGATGATTGTAATTGAAATGGCTGAAAAATCATAAATACAACCACTAGTAAAATGAGTAAATGGCTTATCACTTTTGACCAACAGGTGGCGCTGTAATCAAATCAATTTTGTGTGTTCTGTGTGAGATGACAATAACGCACAAAAAGTTTGGTGTCAAAATGCCAAAGCATTGCAGAGATGCAGCTTGAAGTGTCATTTTGGCATCATGCCTTAAATTCGTTGCGGTGGTACGCGAAAACGGTTTTGTCTATCGACACAAAATCCATAACATTTTGTCAGCACAGTCTGAAGATCATCTGATTCAATTTTGGTGAAAATCGGACCTACGGTTGATGAGGAGTTTGAAAAAGTAGGTTTTCAACAAAAATCAAAATGAAGGACAGGAAGTTCAGCTTACCCTGGAATATTTGGTATATTTGTTGTCGGCATAAGCCATGGAATATTTTGAGACCAAATTTATTGCATTTGGCTAATGCAATAAAAAGTTATTAGCATTTTAATAAGTCTAATAATTAACCATTAATGAATGGTTTATTGCTCTTGACCAATAGGTGGCGCTGTTACCAAATTGATGTGGAATGGTCAGTGTGAGGTGACAATAACAGATACAAAGTTTGGTGCAAATATGTCAAAGCATTGCAGAGATACAGCCTCAAATGCATTTTGGCACTCTTCCAGCAAATTCGTTGATGCGCTAAATGAGAACTGTTTCGTATATCGACACGAAATCCATAACTTTTGGCCAGCTTGGTCTGAAGATGATCCGAGTCAAATTTGGTGAAAATCGGACTAAAGGTCTAGGAGGAGTTCGAAAAAGTAGGTTTTCAACATTAATCAAAATGGCGGACAGGAAGTATGGCCAATTTTCGCATAATTGGTATCAATGCTCTCGGCATGATCCAGAGAATATAGGGAGACTCTTTTAATTTTAATAGTCTAATTTATTCAAAAGTTATTAGCATTTTTGTGATATTTCATTATAACTCTTGACCACAAGGTGGCGCTGCCACCAAACTTTTTGAGTACCTTCAGGGCACGGAGATGAATATTTTTGTAATTATTTTCGTAACGATACGATGCTGCGGTTAAAAAAATACAGCATTTTAAAACATAATTCAAAATGGCCGACGCCTAAAATGGCTGATATGGGAAAATTGGATATCATACGACTCGACATGACGCACTGAATCTAAAGAGACCAGTGATTTTTTTTTTGTGATTTTTGGCCAAACCATTCAGAAGTTATAAGCCAAAATATGCATTTTTCATATCTCCTGACCACTAGGTGGCGCTGCGTCGAAACACTGCAGGTAGTCTCAGGTCATGGTTACTATAACACACACCAAGTTTGGTCTCAATATGCCAAACCGTTGCCGAGATATAGCCTCACATGCATTTTTGCGTGCTTTTCGTCAAATTTGTTCACGTGTCATTCGAGAACGGTTGGACAAATCAACTTGAATTCCATAACTTTTTGCCTTCATGGTCTGAAGATGATCTGAGCCAATTTTTGTGGCAATCGGACTAACCGTCTAGGACGAGTTCGAAAAAGTAGGTTTTTCAAATAATTGAAAATAGCGAAAAAACTAAACCTTGCGATTTTTGAATTTTGGGGTTCATTCGACTTGGCATGAGCCAAGGATTCAGAGGAAAAAAGAATTTCCATTTTCTGGCTTACGGTTCAAAAGTTATTAGCATACAAACATTGAAAGTTTGGACAAGTGGTGGCGCTAGAGAGTAGGAGTTAGAGACTTCAAATTTGCTATAGTTAATGTTGGGACTTTCCTCTATCAGTGTGCCAAATTATACAACTTTCCCGCAATCGGTTCTATGGGCTGCCATAGACTTGCGGCGGAAGATGAAGAAGAATAATAACGCCAACGATTACAATAGGTGCCTACGCACCTTCGGTGCTTGGCCCCTAATAACGCCAACGAAAACAATAGGTGCCTACGCACCTTCGGTGCTTGGCCCCTAATAAGAACCGGAACAATTACAATAGGGTCCTACGCACCTTCGGTGCTTGGCCCCTAATAAGAACGCCAAAGATTTCAATAGGGTCCTACACACCTTCGGTGCTTGGCCCCTAAAAAAAAAAATATAGCTGCAAGCAGCAATAACGGGGCCAAGCACTACAGAACCAAGCTTCAGACGAACGGCAGGAATGAGTAATTAAAACCGTTTTAAGATTATTTTAGGCAAAATGGCTTGAAAACAATAAACACAACAACGAGTAATATGATTTACTGGCTTATCACGTGTAACCAATAGGTGGCGCTGTTACCAAATTAGTTTGGAATGGTCAGTGTGAGGTGACAATGACACATACAAAGTTTGGTGCAAAAATGTCAAAGCTTTGCTGAGATACAGCCTCTAATGCATGTTGGCATCCTTCCAGTAAATTCGTTGATGCGCTAAATGAGAACCGTTTCGTATATCGACACGAAATCCATATCTTTTAGGTGGCTCAGTCTGAATATGATATGATTCAATTTTGGTGAAAATCGGACCTACGGTTGATGAGGAGTTAGAAAAAGTAGGTTTTGACTGAAACTAAGATGGCGGACAGGAAGTCTGGCCAAATAAGGAAAACTTGGTATCTATGTTCTCGGCTTGACCCAAAGAATCTATTAAAACCAGCAGCATTTCAATAGCCAGATTTATTCAAAAGTTATTGGCCTTTTTGGAAATTTTGTTATAACTTTTGACCACTAGGTGGCGCTGTTTCGAAATATTTTGAGTACCTTCAGGAGATGGTGTTGTTGGCACATTCTGAGTTTCGTAATATTACACCAATGCATTTGTTTAGTATAGCATTTTATTTCACAAAACTGTATTGAAGTCAATGGGAATTTCATGTTTTGTTCTATTATAGCGCCACCAAGAGGCTCAGTCCCACCATTTTTTTAATGTGTCCTCAGAGTGAGCCCATACATATGTGGGTCAAGTTTGGTGAAAATATCTCAATTCACTTCAGAGTTATAGACATTTATATGAAAAATCACGTAAAAAATGACTGACTCTTGACTTTGATTGAATTTTACTACCCCTTACTATCAATATTTTGACATTTGGGCATTAGCAAATAGCTATCGACCTATGTTTCCGAACTTCTGACGGTGGTTTCGTCTTGATCAGACAAGCGGTTTCGAAGATATAGCCAAATGTTTTTTAAGCTCTAAAACACAACGCTACACAAACCGTAAGGCGAAACCTAGCATGTTTGATATCGTAGGACTCGGTAAGGTTTCAGGAGTCTAATTTGATGAGTCTCATGAAAATAAGTCGACCACACCCAGAGTTATAAGCATTTAAAAAAAGATGATCACCACTAGGTGGCGCTGTTTCGAAACTTCTCACGCTCCTTCAGGACATTGTGCTGATGACCCATACCATGTTTCGTAACAATCTGTTGATGCGTACTTAAAATACAGCATTTTAGCACAAAATTCAAAATGGCTGACAGTCAAAATGGCCGAAATGGTAAAATTGGATATCAGTCGACTTGGCATCTTGCCCTGAATCTAACAAGACCAATTTTATGATTTTTGGACAAACTGTTTAGAAGTTATAAGCAAAAATAGCTAATTTTCATATCTCCGGACCAGTAGGTGGCGCTGCGCTGAAACGCAGCAAGTAGCCTCAGGTCATGCTTGTTATGACATGTACCAGGTTTGGTCTGAATACGATAAATCGTTACAACCGTTTTTGTAAGCGTTACCTAAAATTTGTTTGAGCGTTTATCGAAAACGGTTTGACGAATCAATTTGATTTGCATAACTTTTGGTCAGCACTGACTGAAGATGATCTGGTTCAATTTCGGTGATCGGACAAACCGTCTAGGACAAGTTCGAAAAAGTAGGTTTTTCAAAAAATTCAAAATGGCGTCCATCTTTTTATGACGGAAAAGGACTTCATAGGGTGCAATCGACATGAGCTCAGAAATCAGAGGAAAAAAGAATTTTGTTGATTGGCCTTACGGTTAAAAAGTTATTAACAAAATTAAAGTGAAATTTTGGACAGTTGGTGGCGCTAGAGGGAATGTCTTAGACACACCAAAATTGGTGTAATTAATGTTGGCACTGTCCTCTATCAGAATGTCAAACAACTTTCCCGCAATCGGTTCTATGGGCTGCCATAGACTCCTGTTGGAAAAAGGAAGAATAATAATAATAAGAACGGGAACAGACACAATAGGGTCCTACGCACCTTCGGTGCTTGGCCCCTAATTAGTCACAAGACTCATCATAGGAGAGATGTACGGTTGCTCAGAAAATTGCCCCTCAATTAGCATTTCACACTAACGGCTTAATTAAGTCACCTCAAAGTGTGTAAAACACACAATTTAAGACAATTCTGACATTTTTTGGGAGATTTTTGTTCCATGTGATTGCTGTATCTGTGACATGAAGGATAAGAAATGTTAACGTGGATAATGGTTTGAAACATGAGAAGTCACTCATTTATGACATCAAATGAACAAATTTAAAAAAACAAAATGAGGGTAAGCCCTTTTTGTTTAGTATTTTAAATTTGTTCAGTTTTCCTTAGGGTTTGTAGGCTTAGTACATGATGTACATAACTTTTGGCTGGGTCTAGAAGAAGAGGAACAATTAGAGGCAAATTTTGATGTTGGCTTGACAAAGTCTTGTCTGAAATGTTTATTAAGTTTAAAAAGCTTTGAAAATTGTAGAACAGGCTTTATGACCCAGAGTTTGGTAGATGAAGAGTTACATAAAAAAAAAAAAACACGAGGGGATTTTGAGCAAACTTTACCTTAATGTGCACAACAACTGTATGATGGCTTTATCAAATGACAGAACGTCCTTCATGCCCAATGTTTTGTGGTTAAATTCCTCATATTAGTGATTTTCCAAAGGCTCAGCTTCCCACAGTAACTTAAAACCTTAACTATTTGAGTGTCAGGTTGCAGCTGTGAAGATCTTGACCCCCTAGAACTTCCATACAGAGGGGAAAAAAACTTAAAGCACCCATTTGGCTATTCTATATTAGACAAATACATGGACACGTAGGCTACAGCCAACATGACCTTCTGTGCTGTTGTTTTATCCTGACAGATGAAAATATTTTTTACAGCAAGGCAATGAATTATGTGACAATATTTGGTTATTGTGATAGGAAGCGGACAGGGGTGCGCGATTCCACAATTGTTTATTTTGGACCGTTAAAATGTCTCCATGATTTGCCTTTTAAGAAATATTTCACTTAAATGCTGCAGCACACGTTCGATCAAGTTACAGGCAGTTCTGTTGCTTCTGTCTCAATATACAACACAACATACATTCACATCAAATGTTAACTCACGGGACACTGAACATATTTGTAAATCACAAAAGTACATTATTAGCATGTGCTTTAAAGTCTTGTCGGTTAAACATTTCATTTGCTTGTTGTTCTGATGTGTGCTTTTTCTGAGCGCATACACCTCAAGCATATGCAAACTAAAAAGGGCCTGTCCCAGGGCTCGACATTAAGCTTTGACGTGCTTTTCCTTTGAAAGTGAAAAAAAGTGAAAAAGTGACGTGACATTCAGCCAAGTATGGTGACCCGTACTCAGAATTCGTGCTCTGCATTTAATCCATCCAAAGTGCACACACACAGCAGTGAACACACACACACTGTTAACACACACCTGGAGCAGTGGGCAGCCATTTATGCTACGGTGTCCGGGGAGCAGTTGGGGGTTCTGTGCCTTGCTCAAGGGCACCTAAGTCATGATATTGCCGGCCCGAGATTCGAACCCACAACCCTAGGGTTAGGAGTCAAACTCTCTAACCAGTAGACCACGACTTCCCGTAAACTTGTAACATAACGTAAACTCATTCACTTGTCCGAGTTACTTTTATGGGCGGAATTCTTTTTTTTTTTTGGCACAAATGCAGGTTCAAGCAAAAAAAAAAAAAGAAAAACAAATTGTCTTTTAACTGCAAAAAGTAAAACAATGCCGTTTTATTGTGAAATAATTTAACTAATATAGGGCTGTAACTAATGATTATTTTCATAATCAAGTAATCTACTAATTATTTTGACAACTGAGTAATCTGATACTTTTTATTAACACAAACAGACCAAAGTGAAAACAAGGTTTTAGTATGACTATTTATACATAAACTAACAATGAGGCAATAGTAGTTGACTCAAATAAAAGATAAAACCCAAAAAATTACATGATTGTATTGAAGAACACTGTTAAAATACATGTACTACTATGCATATACATAATATGAACATAAACTTATTTTGAAATCGCAATGTACAATACATGGCATATTAAGACATAGGTTGATGTATTCTCCTGTGTTGGCAAAGGTTTATAAATGATTTACATTACAAATCTAGTGAGATAATGCACACTGTTTTCCAGAAGAACATTAATAAAAATTCACAGCATATACAGAGGAAGAGTTTAGCTCCTTTCTCACATACAGTCTTCATTAGTAAATTACCGGTAAGTTACCATTAATAGATAATGTGTTACAGGACCTTTTTCAAAAATCCTAGCAAATTTGTTCTGGCAATCATATTGTTCTTATGGAGGTGGCATGATTACTCTGAACTGTTTACAAAGCTCCGCTGCTTTATAATTAGCTTTTCTATGTAAATATACACTAGATGGGCAGCTTTGACCACTGGGCCTCGCAGCTTTTTCAACATGTCATGCTTCTCCATTAATCAGGGCTGCGACTCTGCAATTGGATACTATTATGTGCGTCTCCTGTTTATAAGAGCAACACATTCTGATTGGCTAGTAATGTTAGTTTGGTTGAGAGTAAAAGCGGTGCTTCTCCCATACCACTGGTAGGCGAATTCCTGGACTCGAAAGTGATATCAATCAACAAGCTTTAAGCCTTTCAAATGTAATTTATTCTGAAGCAATAGTCTCATCAGTGCTTTATCAGTTATTACTTTAATCAACATTTGATATTTGCCTTAAACTGCTTGCTGTTACATGGTTACACTGCTGCTGTTTAACTTTATGAAGGACAGTATTTTCCTAACCTGATTAAATGTACATGTCACCATTTATGTTGATTTCTTAAATTTGATCAATATATTAAGTTAGAATATATAACAGTATATATATAACAGTATTAGCACAATCAGACATGAATTATAACTTGATTATTCAATCAAGTTATAATTCATGTCTGATTGTGCTAATACTGTCAAAAACACAATACTAAACATTCTGCCACTTATCATTAAAAGGATGGTTTATCCCAAAATCTTAATTCTGTCATTATATATTCACTCTAGTGTTGTCCCAACATTGGATTTCTTTCTTTCTTGTGCTGAACACAAAAGAAGATAATTTGAAGAATGTGGGTAACCAAACAGTTGCTGGTCCCCATTGACTTTGATAGTTAAAAAAAAAAAAAAAAATACTATGGAAGTCACTGGGGACCAGCAACTGTATGGTTACCCACATTCTTTAAAATAACATTTATGGTCAACATAATAAAGAAACTAATTCAGGTTTAAAACAACTTGAGAGTGAGTAAACGATGACAATTTTCATTATTGGGTGAACTGTCCCTTTAATGTTAAAAAAACTAGAAAAATCTGAGAATAATCACTGCTCTTGACTGAAGAACTTCAATTTAAATAAGAATTAATGCAAAATTTATACGGTGAAGTGTATATAATGTTTTATTTGTTCATTCAATTACTTGAATGCTACTGCTAAATAGAAAATAAAATAGACTGCATTCACAAAAACATTCAATTCTACAGAATAGGGGTGGGATGATAAATCGATGTGCCAATTAATCACAATATTTCCAGCAGCAATACATTATTGATACTCTGGCACAAAGTATCCATATTTCTTTAAACATACAAAAGATCTAAATTCATACCTACACTGCGGCTGTTTACCACATTGGCTTACCGGAGCGGCAGTACCTCCAGACTTTTGTGGTGGTGCTTCCCAGATTGCGGATGGTCAGATTAACGGAAATTAATGGTAATTCACAGCGAAGAAGAAATATAAGCATAATGAAAGACCAACAACAAATCAGAGATGCCGGGCAACTTATGTTTATGGAGATGAGAACTAAAAAACTGCCCTGAAAAAGCTATCAGTGTGGAATGTAGGCATCATCACGTTATCATTGCAGAGCACATTATAGGCCCTTTCACACTGCACGACCGACCCGGCATATTGCCGGAACATTGCCGAGTCGCCTCCTGTGTGAAAGCAACCACGTCCCAGGATTGATTCCGGCATTGAACCCGGGTCGGGGACCTAGTAACATTGCCGGGTTTAACCCGGGACGAGCGCTGTGTGAACAAAAGCCAGATCTAATGCAGTGTCGAAGTGATGACGCGCGTTATCGCGCGACTCTTGTACCAGCTGTTTTGAAGGAAGATCAACGTTCGCGATGAATAAATATGTGCAAACTCTAATGAAACAGAGATCAGTTTTTTCTTCACTTTCCGGGCTGACGCCGAGATCGTACGCTTGCTTCAGTGAAAGTATAACGTGCCTAACGTTCTCGACTCATACATTACACGTCACGCCCTGATGTCACGTGTCGTTACGGGATTTTTACGGGTTGTGTGTGAAAGCACGCACATATCCTGGGTAATCATTGGCAGTGTGAAAGTGCAAAATCTAGCGACCCGGGAACAATTGCCGGAACACTCTACCCGTGTATTTGCCGGAATGGCAGTGTGAAAGGGGCTATTGAGTCTGCAAGTAGCGTAACCCCTCCGCGCGGATCGCAGGTGGATTTCTCTCACTATATGAATGTGAGAGAGCAGCACCAGCGTGTCTAGTTTTGTCAACAAACTTTGAAATAACGAACTTGAGCATGCAAAAGAAGTGATGTGAATGGCTATGTTATGTGCGAGGCTCCGTTTTTATGATGAGAGGAAAGGTCGAGAAAACATTCCATATACATTTGGAAATGTACCAGGTTTTATATATATTATATTTAGCCTATATAAAGTTAAAAAGCAGTCAAGCGTGTTGGTTTACAAACAAAGAAAAGTGTAAGCTTTTAAGAAGTCCAAGAAGAAAATTATTAAATTTACTTTTTGATTTGATTTACAGAACTTTTTGTGCGGTTTTCTATCAGTTTGGACTTGAATAAAGAGAGAACTTCCACTTAACCTTTTCACAGGCATTTTGTTTTCATAGTTGGCCAGATATTGTGATGTATAGTTATAGGATTTTTTTGCAATATATCATTTATAGCAGAATAACTGTATTTGTGGTATTGACATATCGTGAGCCATGTATCGTGATACGTATCGTACCGAGAGGTAGCCTGCGATTCCCACCCCACTACAGAAATCAACAGTAAACACAAACTACTTTAGCGGCATTTTGCTGTTCCCAACATATTTTACCCAATTATTTTCTAAAACTTTGATTTAAAAAAAATCAAACCATGAATAAAACCTCCTTCAAATTAATATTGCTCTAGTCCAGGGGTGGGCAATTAATTTTGACAAGGGGCCACATGAGAAACCTGAATCGTGTCAGAGGGCCACACCAACAATAACACTTAATTCTGCTCAGCTTTCTTCCATTGTACAATTCCCTTAATTATATATTATGAATAGCTGGTACTGGTAATCAGTAGAATAAAACTAAAATAAAATTCTGTTTATATTAGGCTAAGTGAAATTGTGGTGCGTAGGTCAAATAATTTTGTGAGAAATGACATAACTTGTCCTAACGGCTGCTTCTCTGGTGGTGTAAAGTTTTGTAAAAAGTCCTTGTTGAGTGTGCAGTTTTGCTAGCAACGCATCAGACACACTTGCGCGCTCGTTTTCAGACAGATTTCTGTATTTATACTCGTGTTTAGTCGTGTAGTGCCGATTCAAATTGTAATCTTTTAACACAGCGACCTGTGTACCGCAAATCAAGCACACAGCGTTACCTTTAATTTCTGTGAAGAAGTACTTGGCAGTCCATGTCTTGTTAAAAACACGACATTCATTATCAACTTTCCTTTTCTTAGCGTGTGCTGACATTTTGAGGGTAACACCACTTGTTGCTATTCAACTTCACTGTCGCCTGGCAACAGAGCGCGAGCCTCCGCTTAGTGCGCGCGCATTCCGCGCAACACCCCAAACAGATCTTCGGATGCGGAGGCACGCGCGCGCTGTTAAGACGAATCTGCCCGAGCAGATGGATATTAGTTTTTTTATTACCTTCGCGCTCATGCGGACGCGTCAAGTTTGACTGCAGTATCTTCTATTCTATGCGCTTTATAATCCGGTGCACCTTATAGTGCGGAAAATACGATAGATATTTTTATAATCTATGTTGGGCCGGGGCCGGACAGGGACACACAAAGGGCCGGATGTGGCCCGCGGGCCGTAATATGCCCAGGTCTGCTCTAGTCTCTTGTAGGGATGTAAACGATTCATCGATTATCGGTTAATTGACGATAAGAGATGCAATTGATTAAGGCTGTCGATGGTCGATTAACCCATTTAATGTTGGGCTGTGTGCAGCTCATGCGTAGGACACGTGCAAGCGGTTGTGAGTGACGATGACGTATATAAATGCATCATCATTAATTCACAATGTACTAATTAAGCTTTTAATGTGATTTTAACTTTAAAAGTACATTTAAATAGAAACAACACAAAAGTTATTCAAGATGAAAAGAAATAGAAATGTAGTAACTAAGTCATTTCATAAGATTACTGCGCTTTGCAGGGCTGCAGGACACAGGACAGATAGACTATTCATTCCTACAACTTAATTCGTTCCTACGATTTATTAATTTGTGGCAATTGTCCATGTTTCATTCATTTTGTTCCCTAAATAACCCATGATTTAACTGAAATAAGGGAACAAATTAATAAATAGAATGAATTCTTAATTCATGAAATCTTTCATTCCCAAGAGATGCGATTAAAAGTGAGAAATAATAAAATAAACCTGCGAAATCTGAGGGTTAGACTGTGAACATTTAAGAAAAGAAACCAGCAAACCAGAACAAAGCCACATTAATGAAAGCTCTGGCTACATCCAGAGGCATGGTCATGATCTAACTTTTTCCTAACCCTGCGAAAAAGTATATTCTAGCAATTCAAACTTACATTGCAGTCTGTTCATTATCAAAATAAAAGTCAACTAAACATTTAAAAGGTTACTACACTAGTCAGTTTAAATAGACCAGTATACCGCTCCACTCTGCTGTTATGCCAATGACGTTTTTGCTCATTTGAAGAGGATCATCTTTTCTGTCTATGTGCGAATGTGTAAGTAGTTTACATTACAAATAATAGTTTAACATTCAAATACATTGCTAATATGGAAATATTTGGACAAAAACAGGTTTTGCTCAATGTCACGGCTATATTTACACATCTAATGGACACTAACATCACATCCACAGTGAGACTGACAGCAAAAGCATTAAGCAAGCAAGAACAGTCTGATGGCTTCACACAAAACATATAAGACAACCTGCCTGTCCTTGCTGAAAGGCTTTGAGCCTCTTCTTAAAGCGAGAGGGTAACACAAAGTCGCAGCCGCGTGCCAACAGTGCCAGCTCCTTCCTCAGGTCAGGTTCCTGGCGTAAAGAGATCTCCTTCCTTCTCATGCTGTTGTCTGCTAATGGAGCCAGTGTAGCAGACAGTATGCACTCTGGGGTCAGGATAATCTTGCTCAATGACTGTCACGCTACAGTACACTCCTCTGCCTGTCTTTATCAGAGCACCAGCTCTCTTAATGGTGAACTGCAGCTGCTCCCCTTAGCCATGCAGTAGCCTGAATCACAGCCCTGCCTGTTGCTCCATACATCCAATAGTGGCTTGCAGAGGTCATATAATCCTGTCCTGAAATGTCACTAGGGAGATAGGACAAGGGTGTTTGTGTGAGAGCGGCGGAGTTAGAGGGGGTGTGTATCTGCCCTTTTCCTTGTGCATTCCAATGCTCTCATAGAGGTTATGTAAAGAGACAAACCTGCTCACTTGGAACTCTGTGATTCAGTATCCAGGAGATACAGCAGCTACTAAGATTACAACACAACACAGCAGCTTGCTACAACACAGATTAACTGCAAAAGGATGCAACATTCTGACAGATTAAATCTACAAAAACAAGATCAGCTAGTAAAAAAAAAAGAAAAAAGTTTTCCCCCAAATTTTAATTCAGTCATCATTTACTTACCCTCAAGTTGTTTCAAAGTTGTGTGACTTTCTATTTTGTGTGGAATATAAAAGATTGAAAAATTCAGAATAAGACATTTTTTCCCCCATACAATAGAAGCCAATGGGTACCAATATTGTTTGGTTCTTAATGTTTTTCAAAACATCTTTTGTGTGCTGCAGAATAAAATCAGACAGGTTTGGAATGATATGAGGGTGATGTTTTTATGAATAAATTAATTCATCTGTTAACCATTTATATGCCCACGATCAGTTTAAATTCTGTATAGCAAAACTGCAGAACACGAAGCCTGAATTGGCCCTCTTTGAGAGGTGGAAAAAAAACCTACACAAGAATTACTGCTTGTTTTGTTTATTTTGCTTTCCAAGGCTACAGCTTCCAGCCATTCCATGGCTTATTATAGATGACAAGTCTTAGTTAGTAGCACAGCATAATAGTATAACTATTGAATTCAAAGAATGATGGCTGAAGCTGTTGAGGACTATTAAAAGACACAACACGCTCCATCTGAAAGCATGTGATGGAGATTTACTACTAATCACAGAACCAGCTTTACTGATGAGATCCGCATGGCAATCACATGCAATTTATTGTGCAGCCCTACTGTTTGGGCAATCCCAAGAAACAAATGTAATCTTCAGTCCTTTAACAAACATCCGCTCCCAGGTGTACTGCAACTACATCAATTCTCTCCAACTTTGTTGATCCAAAGAAACTTAGCCTCGGAGGCTGGGCATTGTGCATTAGAAAATCTCTTTCTTTTGCCCATTATTGTTTTCAAAACTAATCAGATTAATAAAAGCAGACTTTAGTGACAACTGATCTGTCATAATTGTGAGCGAATATGCACCGAAGGCTTGGAGCCAGAGCATCA
This sequence comes from Carassius carassius, assembly GCF_963082965.1. Taxonomy (NCBI): domain Eukaryota; kingdom Metazoa; phylum Chordata; class Actinopteri; order Cypriniformes; family Cyprinidae; genus Carassius; species Carassius carassius. The sequence goes on from NC_081765.1 coordinate 23,586,193, forward strand.
AACAAAGTGGTGCAAAAATAACACCTGCCTGGCTTAAATAAGTATCTTTAGATGCTAGGTTATTGAGTCCACATTTTTTTCTCTTATTCCAGTAGAAAGAGTTCCCGTTGTCATCCAATGGCAGGATACTGCACACATTTGATAAGCCCAATTTTCTCAATAACTGCTTTTGAAGTCCTTTGACATCAGTCCATTAAAAAAAAAAATACAGAAAAACAACAAAAAGGGCCAAAGTAAACTTGTCAATATTTTTTTTTGTCATTTGGGTCTATTGGAAAGTTTTCTCGTAACAGCACTTTCCCCTCAATTTGGCTCAGTGTTTGTGCTATACGCAAAACAACTCTCCACTGTCAGAGTAGGCTGGTACTAACAGAACGAGAAAAAGATATTTCTGAACAAGAGGTGGCAGCTGTCTGTGCAGACAGTGCCAATTTCCAAACCAAGCTCTGTGTCCAGTCAGTAAAGCCAAGTGGTTGAAGAGAGGATGACCAGCAAGGCAAAAGTGAGGAGCACTAACAAACATGCTACAATTCATGTCCTGGAGGGAAGAAAAATATAAACACTATTGTGATAACTGTTCTGATAGGAGACTGTAAGAGTTATAAACTGCAATCAAGTCCAACCAAACTTCCAAATAAAAGTCAAAATGCCTTTGTAGCTGCATACCATTTGAACATAAGGACAGGAAGCAGAACCGAAACGAGACTATATCAAGGCAGAAATGCGTATCAAAGAACACAAAATGCTCTTGATTCCTAATAAAAAACTTGATTAGAAGAACTAACACTTCTGATAAAATGGATCCTTTTACTTACCAATGCTTTAAAAGGGAAGACATTAAACAGTAGGGATGGTACAAGCAGAAAACATTGTGCTCAAAAAAAAAAAGAGCACCACTGAACAAAACTGCAACCACTATGCTATAACTAACTACTGTTACTAAACTGCCTCTTTAGTATAAATATTTTTTCTATATTAATTTTAGAATATTAAAATATATAGAAAGAGAGGTAAAATTTAATTCACAAAGAAATATCAAACACTAAGTAGACAAGTTCTCCACCTCAGACAATAATGTAAATAAAATAAACAGATCCGTTATTTCTTTGATTAGCTTAGATTTTTCTAGGCAACATGCCTTAATGACCTCTCACCTTGCAACTGGGAGTCAAGCATGATGGACACAAATTTATTCTGATCATTAACAGCATCTGACCGAGTTTACACATACTGTATTAGACCATGGACAAATATGTAAACTGCCTATGAAGTGTAAGCCAAATTTCCAGTAGTTAATTCCTGCACAGTGGAACCAAGTCTATGTTTCCAGTGTCAAAGTTGGAACAGTTGTTCCGATGAGCATTAGCATGACATTAAAGGTACAATTTGTAAGATATTTGCAGTAAAATATCCCAAAACCACTAGGCAACTACTTTTAAATCATGAGAAAATTCCCATTCTAAACAGTGACACGGGGCAGTGCAGTCGTCTGTCAATGACGTTAGTTATCCTTTGTTACCGCCTTTACTGAAGTAGAAACCACATGACAACAGTGTCGTGGACAAATGCGGAAGTAGTGTCTAGCGTCCAGCAAACCACTAGCTTGCTTCAAGCATTTCCTTATTTACTTCTTCTTGCACGTTTTATGGTGGATTGTGTTACTTCTTTATGGAAAATAATTACTGCTTAAAGTCTGCCGCTGTTTCTGTCGACAAGGACAGCTCCCGTAAACGTAAGCGTATGGGCCAGCCAAACGACCCAAGAAGAGTTTGGGACAAGAGGAGTGAAAGAACGAGGATCAATATCGGTGTTGCATTTTCTAGATTGAGAGAGCTTCGCGACAAATTCATCTAGAAAGAGATGTCGATCTCGCTTGTGTTTTACTTGACAGGTGAGTTGTTTTTATTTGTATCTTTACAGAAAACATATGCTATTATAACGATCAACAAGATTAGTATTATGGGGTATACATGCCAAACGCGGGGCATCTCGTCTCTAGACCCGCGCGAGGACGCGTCTGATCCATAGTCTGATCGCGTCTTTGCATTGACTTTGTATGTAATCTACTCGTGCAAATCGTTGAACTCGCATTTGCTATGTATGCCTAATTATTGTGTTTGAATGTACACGAGTGTTTATATTTGTTGAACAAGTGGTAATCGTTTTCATATCATCTGACTAAACAGTAATTTGATAATTTTGGGTAGAAGACAACAAATCCCATCATTTTTTGATCCTTAGCTCCTTAGTAGTGTTGTCAAAAGACCCAGAAAGTCCGGTGGACGTCGGAGATGGAGGACCAACTCGTCGACCTGTGGCAACACCGTGAATGTTTGTCTCCACTTCTTTGACCATCGCCTATTCTTGTTTTTCTTATGTTTTTTCTCAGTTAAAAACAAAGCACAAACTATGGCCACTGCATCCTCTTCGTCTGCTATGATTGTTTACTCTGAAGTCACGTTTGATCTCGAGGGATTTTGCGAGATTTCCCGTCTGACCTGGGAATGCTCGGGAGTCAAATCGGTTCGTGTGTGATGTGTTGATTTTGCCGTGTGGCTGCACACCACACACTGTACAACCAAAACTGTTAGACCCGTGATTTTTTTATCGCCGTGTGTGGGGTCTCTCAGGTTTGGAAAATCGGCCGACAATTTTAAAATCGTCCCGTGTGAACCAGGCTTAAGGTTAACTAATGAGGTCTTACTGTAAAGTGATACCTATTGGTCTTTATAGTTCTTTTGCACTTTAATGTGTAAAACATTTAACTTTTATATATTTTTCTGTATTGCTTTGTTTTAAATGTTTAGTTATTTTTGTTATAAGAAAAAAAGTTATTTAACCTGTAATACTGTATTATGACTGTAAAATTTCAATACCGTGATAATACCGTATACCGTGATAAAAGCATGATCAATTAACCGCAACAGGAAAATTAGATACCGGCATATCCCTAATTATGGTAAAAACATAAAATACCCAACAAGAATCACACCGGTCAGATAATGTCCCTACTCATGATTTACATTCACTACAAACAGATTTCTTTTCCTCAAAATGCAACTTTATTTTTTATCCTTAAGGAAATCTTTCCTCAAGGTCTCCACAAATTTAGCATGTGACTGAAATAAGAATTTTCAATGACAAAATGTCAAAGAAAATGAACACTGTGCTGTGTCTACATTAAAGGAACTTCTAGCGTTTCACATCAGAAGCTAATTTTCTCTCATAATCTTTTTAATTTCCACAGGTGTATTGATGTTACTTCTGAATATAAGCATATAAGATAATATCAGCTTCCTCAATGACTGATTCTGACATCATGGAGACACTGCTTTAATGAAAGATATCCCTTCACAATCCAATTTAAGGGCTCTGAAACCTCAGTAGCAAAGTCATTCAGCATCGCTGGACAGCACATGATGACGGAGTCATTACTATTCCAGGGATTGACAGCATAGAGATTGGCCAACCTCTGGCCAGAGCAGGAGCCCTACATTTACTGACCAGATGCTGCAAATGCCATTTAGCATCCTCTTGTGGCTAAACTGAGGAAAAAGTAGTTTAACCCTCTCTCAGTTGTAAACTGTCTATTAATAAAGTGTATAGGATCATCATATGAGAGAGCATTTCTAGAAATTTTCTACAAAACTGTGCTAGAAAATCACTTTCAAATCAGTGGTTTCTATAATAATAGGAAAAAAATCGAAAGGTTGTGAGTTCGAGTCCCGGGCCGGCAGGAATTGTGGGTGGGGCGAGTGCATGTACAGTTCTCTCTCCACCTTCAATACCACGACTTAGGTGCCCTTGAGCAAGGCATCGAACCCCCAACTGCTCCCCGGGCGCCGCAGCATAAATGGCTGCCCACTGCTCCGGGTTTGTGCTCACAGTGTGTGTGTGTGTTCACTGCTCTGTGTGTGTGCACTTCGGATGGGTTAAATGCAGAGCACAAATTCTGAGTATGGGTCACCATACTTGGCTGAATGTCACTTCACTTTCACTTAGAAATGTATTTGCAAATGCTTTTTAGCACATGAAAAACTTATGGAAAAATAAAATAAATCTGGTTATGTTTGTATGTGTGATATGAGGGATTGATGGAACTGAGATTGTCTAATATGAAACATAACATAAAAGATTTCTTTAGAGCAATCAGGGTTCAACCGCGTAAGCTTTTTACGTGCATTTGCAACTAAAAATAGATGTGTGCAAAATGTATTTAGAAATCTATAAATAAAAAAATCTTTAAAAAATGTAGGCCAATAAATAATTACATGATTGTTAAATACAATTTAAGGGGAAAGTAATTTAAAATTGTAATTAAATTTTTGTATTTAAATAATTATTTTCCTTGTAAATGTCTCTCTTTATCAAGGAAAAATATTAATTCTTTGATAACTTTTATAATTTCTCATCCACATTTTTTTTTTTTAAATCAGGTCCCTGTAAAAAAGCACAGATGCTTTACCTTCTTAGTGCTGACAGAGTGTCGCAAGGCCCTCGCATTCACTCCAGCTCTGTTATTGCTGCCACTCGCAGATGGCAGGGTTGCTGAAGGAGGGCTGCACACAGCACCAAGGGCTGCAGTCATCCTCTCTGTCACATTATTCTTCGAGGTAATGTTGTTGTTGTTGTTGTTTTCTGTTAATACCAATGTGCTTGTGCCCTTGAAATCAGCGTGGCTTAGATCTATTTCTTCCCCGTTCTTGATTTTGTTGAGGTAGTCTTTTAGCATCGCCTGAGTACTTGGCTCACTCAACCAAAAGAGGAAGAGCTCGTCGACCTTCATTTTCAGGACAGGCTGAAGTGTTAGTGGTGATGCCATTTCTGGTTTGCCTCATGCAGCCAAGATCCTCCCAAAAAAGATCAAAATAACCTAAAAAATAAAGCAGAAAAGACAGTCAAAACACACATCAAGCAATTCAAAAATTACTCCTCATTATTTCAGTTTATATACATGAATCTTCATGTCTTGTATATATTTCTTTGTAATGTACTAAACAATTACTGTATGCCCCTGTGTCAATAAATGATATTTATTAATGCATATGAAAATATAAAACACATAAAATATGTTAATGAAATATATATATTTGTTTGGAAAATTTTGGAATTTGAAACATTTAACTATGGGTAAAGTTTTAACAGATTATACAATTATTATAATTACGTACTTATTTTTCATTCATACACACCAGCCAAAAAAAACATAAAGAGCAAAAACAGCTGCTGCTATTTCTACTCTCACAACTAAGCTCTAATTTGTTCTTTACAAAAATCACCATAGTAGTTTAGGTCCCCCCCAAAACATCAATTTTTATTTTTACTAACGTTACTGGAAAAATGTCAACTTGGTGTTCGCTTCTTCTGTAATATATAACAGAAATTTAATTCGATGGCAGTAAGGTTTTACGGATTTCGCATTTTACTTTAAGTTGCTATGCTTTTACACTATTAATAACTATGGTATTGCGACGTATACTGGATTCTAAACATCCCACCACGGAGGACGAAACTGGAGAACACATTGAAAATACCTTCTTATTTAAATTCACCTTATTTTTCTCACAGTTCCACACATAAACCTAACGAAATTGTTTAGACACAACCACAGCTAAATTACGACAAAAACAAGCTGGTTTGTTGCTGTTGCTAGCTGACCTCACGCAGCACGTACTTCCATAGCTAACGGACAACGGGTAAATAATTACATAAACATCGCCAATATTCCATAACACCAATAAAGAAACAGATTTTTAATCGGTAAACGCCACAGAATTAAAGGTAACTGATTTGCATTACTCTACCTGCAGTTATTAGGATGAGTTTAGGCTGTTATCGTTCATTTTGACTGGTGTACACTTTGAATCAAACTCTCGTTTCCTCAGTCAGGTAACCGGGAAACGTTTATATCGCGAGAGCAGCGTCCATGCGCAAACGACTCGTTCGTTTGAAGTGGTTCTTTTAAAGGAATCAATCGAGCCGATTCGCAAGAAGAGCGCGTTCGAACTGTATGTGTTACAGTTTGAATGGGTAAGAGAGTTGAATAATGCGAGTCACTGGATGGAACGAACGTTTAAAAGGAAAGATTTCTGTCTTAAGGTGAAAAAGTTACTGGAGGAATATTACTCGGCAGTCCCATGCAATTTCCCCCCCCCCCATCATTGGCAAATGACAGATTAAAAAAAATGATGAGCTAATTTTTTTTGTTCAAACACAATGTGTCAACATGTACTTTAATGTTATTTGACATAATTTAGATTTTGCTCACAAAATAACCACATCTAGAAAATGAGTGTTAGTCATCTGATGTGCTATCCCAGTGGTATTTTTATTATTAAACTAAGATTCTATTTGAATACTTTTACTTACTTTACTTATTTAATTTAATATGTGTAGACATATTCTGTTTAAGAGTGGAATATTATTTAAGTATGATACAGAACAAAAAGGTCTTGACGTGCTATGAAATATATAGAGTTTTATATACAGTTGTCCTGTAAAATTAATTTTAATGGCCACAATACTGATGAAAAATAGTAATATGGAGTACAGTAATACCACTTTAGGCAATGTACTTAACATAAAGAAACTTTTTGTTCATGATTTCCCTACAAACATCACTGTATAAATGGTTTAAACTAGACTACTGTAATAACATAATGATTAAGGAAACACACACATACACACACACAAAACATATCTACAGCACAGTCTGAAATCATTTAATAGTTATTCCACCCTGTTCCTCATGATTTTTAATAAAAGCACAAAAGCATGCCCTCTTTATTCAAGAAACATTTATATATGTAATTCACATAATAAATCAATGCTTGGTGGGAAGAATGGATTTCACAAGACACTTCAATTGTTCTCAGATGTTTGGGTTCTTTATTTGAGATCACAATGGGTAATGGGAACGATGCTTATGCCTTTGAAAATCCATGGAGATTTTCTCATGAAATATCGATGTTACCAGTACAGCGTGGAGGGAACTTGCATTGTTCAATATAATTACAGAAATAAAATGTTTTTGATAGACGAGCATCATCATTTAGTTTTGTTCTAATGTACCTGTCTTTTTATTTTTACTTTTCAGAAAATACATTGTGTCTGTTTCAACATATAAAATAGGTAATGAATATACAGATTTTTTTTTAAGCATCACTGAATCAACCTAAATATTAATTTATACAAGCAAAACAAGGTAAAAATGGCTTTAACTTTTTACAGTTTTATGAACTGAAGAGGTCATACTTATATATATATATATATATATATATATATATATAAAATGGCTGGACAGAAATCTGAAACACATCTTTCTATGGCTACATGGACATGGTTATGATTTACAAGCATGTTGCACGAAAACTGCACTAAAAATACATTTCCATTTTGAGTTCACAGAGAAGTTTTCTATTTCTTTTATAGCAAGGTACTGAACTATAAACATAATTATGCGCATATTCCTTTTATTGTTTTATTTAATCACACTCAAGTACCAAGGTCAAGTAGCATGTGATCAATATTAATTGACGACCATCACAGTATTTAAAGCTATTTGTTTGTTGATGTGCTATTAACTTTATTTAAAGACAGATAAGCCAGTTTCCTTTCAAGATAAAAAGGAATGAACATTACATCATGGCGTGAATTATTTAATGCATTAACTAAATTGCCCTCTAAATACTTCCTACAAAAATAAGTAACCTATTTTAGAAAAATGTGTTTCATCTAATAATTGACTTGAGATTTCAATCTAGGTTTTTTCCTTAAACATGAGAAGAAAAGTAATGCGATTCCCCCATAATTCTGGACAAAGAGCCATTTCTTTCCCTGACATGCCCGCATTCCAAGTGAATGTAGAAATGGTTTAGGTGAATTTGGCCAAAGAGGGTACAGCATATTCATCCCTGGTTAAAAAAGGTAAAAGAGGTCGGTTGAGCCCCCCAGGGGCCCATGGACCTGGTCCCCACCTTTGAACACGCATCACATCAGTCTTTCATTTCAGCTCCCAGAATTTCATCATTCATTTCACATTATCTGAAGCTCTCTCATAGGGAGCTTTGCTTGCAGTCGAGATGCCTCTGTTGCTTGAAGATCTCTTTGAATAATTCAGAAAAAGCAGTAGACGATTAGAAGGCATTGGATTTGACTGCATTAAGAATCATTTCAACAACTCCCATCATAGTTGGTTCTGTGCTCAGGCAGACTGTGGTGTGTTGTGTGTGGAAATAGTTTATATAGTCAAATTTACAACTGAAAAAATTGGGATCTGCAATTAGTATTTAAATAATTGTTTTTCAAGCACTGTTGATCCAATTAGGCAGAAAGGATTAAAAATGTACAGTTATACATAATCTTGCTCTTTGTGTAGGTAAAAAAAGCAACTTCTATTCAAGAAATATGCACAGAAAAATATGCAGTAAAATGAAAAAGACTGCATATAACAACCATTAATGGCTTGCAAAACAAGAGCTTGAATTGAACATGAGGCAAAGTGTCATCAGTAATACCACATTAAATTACTTTTTCCTGCCTAACTATTAATAATAAGCATTTCATTTGAGAGATTATGTTATTATTATTTTAAAAGGGCCATAATTTGTCATGCAATTAATCACACATTGAAAAGTAATTTTTTTTAATGAGTATGAAAATGCAGTGATGTCTTATCAAAGGCAGCAAACTGTGATCTTTCAATAGAGGCAATATTCTCTTTATCTCTGCCAAAGAATGTCTCCTTTGACCACAACAGGATCTAATTTATGAGCATCTTCACTATATGTGATAAAAAAATCCACAAGTCCAAAGATTTACCCTGACAAGTGTTTCCATCTGGTTCATGTCCAGATATACATACACGTATATATATATATATATACAATTCTGAAAGAAAATGGAAAAAAGGATACCCCCCCCCTACACACACAAACACACACATATATAGTATACATACCTGTATATGTGTGTGTATAATTAATTCAGAGATTTACTAGCATTTATTTATTTAAAAATTTCTACTCTTTATGGAAATATATGTATATATATATATATCTACAGCTCAGGGGCCTTGTGTCTATCAGATCACATGATCTCATGAAAACCTGTTCTGTCTTATTCCTAAAACATTATTCCACCTCACCCTCTCTGAGACGTTTGTCATGAGGATGTAAAGATCTGGTTTGTATAATTAGGCCATGAGTCAATCCACTCAAAGTACTTCAGTTACAAATGTAAGGTACCATGGAAACAGATATATGGTAAAAAGAGACATTAAAAAAAGGACAGTATACCCTTCTCAGCCATCGTATCATGTGAAGAAGAAACGGTTTGATATGTGCTGAAAAGGACACATAATTTTCACATCACAGGAAGCTAAAGCCTTGGCACTGCTCTCTGAAAAAGGATGAAAACAAGCCGTCTAGTTGGACAGAATCAATGTAAAGCAATTACATTAGCAACCCCAGGCAGCAAATGTACCTGTCCAGCATGTTGACAGTGGGGACTGCAGTGATGGCTTGCTTTGCTCTTCTAAAGCATCTGCAGAAATCTGTGTCTGCAGCCTTTGCAAGGAGGCTGTAGGCATTAAATCACATACATGTCTTTAACTGTCTGTACTTGTGAATGGGAGGCACAGACAACAGCAATGTGAGTGTGCACGCTTATTCAAGGTCTGATATTGCACTTGTGCCCTCCTACAGAAAATTACATCAATTGTCTGTGTTCTTGCTAATCACAGAGCACATTGTTCACAGCAGGGAAAAAAAATGCCATCGAGAACAAGCCTGACTGATTCCCACTGTGCTAGTATGTGCAGGATATGCGAATAAATTCTCTTATTTGCATGCTTGATTTGCCTCGTTTTGCCCAATGTTCCTGTTCTTTGCTCGTTAACTCAAATCGCAGGATGGTTAAAGGATACACATGTTGACATACAGTAGATCAACATAGGCTTTGTATTCAGAGACAGTACCATTACACATAATTTGATCACACAAATGCCAGAGATGTTTGCCAGATTTTCACAGGCTAAGTCTGTTTGTTTACTGATTGAATATTATAGCAAAGAATGTGTGTATTGTCACTGGAAAAGATAGTCAAAAGTTACAGTGTCTAAAGTTCAATTGAAAAATGCTGTTGCATAATTACTCCAATAGATGGCAGTGCACTCTATTTATATCTCCGAATAGACAACACAGAAAAGATTTTTACTTTTAATACTTAGAGACCAAGGTTAGGAAAACAAATCAACAAAGAAATCACAATTGCCAAAATATTTTGATATTTGAATTGGCCGGCTTATCTTATAAAAAAAATGTATTTGAACATTAGATTAAAATGGCAATGGTCAATAGTTAGAAACACTCACATGAAGGTGAAAGTGCACTAAAACAGGCTTAAAATAAACTTGCCATGAAAAAAAAAAACACAAAAAAACTTCAAAGCTCTTATAACAACACATCATACAAATTCCTAAAAAACTGTGGGTCGAGTACAAGCTGAATTTTTTTTTTCCACATTACTTTTTACATATCCCTATATCAATCTAATTATTAGTGTGACAGGGTCTGTCGGTCATTGACTGTTTCTTTTTCCTGAAATGAAAAATTGAAGCTATACATAGGGCACACTGGGGCTAGTTGGCACATATTTTTATTTTATTTTTTATAATACACATTTTAATATTTCTCAGGGTATTTCTATGAACGAACCTTGAAGTCTTAACTACAGATATGTTTTTAACATTTCCAGTGTTATTGGCCAAAAAAGATACATTTCGCTGAGCACATGCGCACAAAAATTCAAGAAACAGAAAAAATTTAAATGGCAATATACACAATAATCAAACACCTGTTTTGGCCATCAGGTATAATAATGAATGAATGAACTTGATGAAATAATTAATTCCTGAATATTACAACATTAAAAACAAATGACAACTTTCCCCAGCATTTTTTGAAAACAACCCTTGTCATAGAACATGGGTCAAACTTACATACTGATACAATCTAGCCTCATATACTGGGTGGTTTCAACTCAAATTCAGGTCAAATATGGACATACCCAACCTCAGGGTAAAAATTTTAGATTAAATATTTAACCCAGTTTTATCCATATTTGACCCAAATTTAAGTTGAAACTCAATTTGTTTTAGATTATATGGTTAAAGCCTTGTATTAATATATATGAGTGTGGTTAATTTATTATGTCACCATACAGCTTAAAATGTTTAATTTTTCTAAGACAGTTTTTTTTTACAGTATTAAAACAAATATGTGTGTAATTAAGCCAAAAATACGGTAGCTATGACAACATTCCTCTGTGTCATGGACTCCTTTATATTTATGTGAATACATATCTTGAGATAACATTTGAGTTATTTGGATGCAACATTTGTGTTTCTGAAATAACATTCCTTTTCAGCTGATGTTTTCAGCCTCAAATTTTTCTCCATTTTGTTATATAGTGCCTGTGTCTATGATGCAATCTCCTCTCACTCTACATTTTTGTTTTTGAACATCCTGTTTCGCTTTATACAGGGGTGCACATAGTTTTCTATTTTAATATACTTAATAATAAATTAATATACTTAATAAATTTTTAAAAAAACTTTATTCCTGTGATGGCAAAGCTGTTATTACTTCAAGTCTTTAGTTTCACATGATACTTTAGAAATCAGTCTAATTTGCTGATTTGCTGCTTAAGAAACACTTATTTTTTATTATTATTATTATTATTATTATTATTATTATTATGGAAAACAGTTATGCAGTTTAATATTTTTGTGAAAACAGTGATCCTTTTTTCAGATTCTTTGATTAATAGAAACCCCAAAGTTTTAATGTATTTTATGTATTACATAAACAAATGTATTTGTTAATATTTAAATATATATATTTTTTTAAACACTGACAAATATGTACTTAAATGTTGTAGTTCTCACATTCTGACAGGAGCACAATGTTAATTCAATATAATTTTTTTTTTTAATCATTTTGCCCATACTGCAGTGTAATTATTTCTCTTATTTTATTTTTTTGTCAATTCTGTCAGTAATATTGTTGGAGAACTTAACTGGATGTGCAGCCCTCATTGGTGTGCAACGTGTACATGCCTGAACTGTCACGTAACACGCTGGGTCACGAGGCCTGTCTCCTGGAGGCCAGCTTAAATCCTTTCATATGAAGTCTTCTTTAATATTAATGCCTGCTGATTAAACTGTCCAGAAATTATAATGAACCTGACAGAAACTATCAAGTTTGTGCTGCTCTATAAAGTAATGTTAACACTCTTAAATGCCATAAAACAGCTAAATATAGCGGTTTCAAGGGACACTCCACAAATGAGGCCAGTTCAGCTGATACTCTAGTTTGCTGGTAGTAAATATTTACTATGATGGGCATAGTTTAAAGATTAATACAGTGAGTGTAGTCATTCTTTTGTAGTGGGTCAGTGAGCTGTGCTTTTATATCTTGTTTCAGGCCTTCTTTATAGCTGCCTGATGGGCCTGTGGATGGGATCCCACTAACAGATACATGGTGTAATTTGTAAGCAGTGTAAATCAATGCGAGTGGGAGCGCCAACAAGAGAATAAATCAGGTGATCATGGACAAGCACTAATAAGCCATTTCACTCTTAACAAATGACCCTGCGTAGTATCCGTGTCTATTTAAGTGTGTAGAGAGCTTAAATGGAAGTGTGCAAAATCAAGATAAAATGCAATATTATCATAATGATATACATTTGTTTTACAGATAACAGGCTTGAAGAGCTACAGTTTCCCTGCTTAAACCAGCTTAGCTGTTAACTGATCTGGTTTGCTGACTTTCATACAGGGAAAAGGGCTGAACACCAGGTTGGGAGACCAGCTTAAGTCAGCTAAGTCCTGCAAACCATTTTAAGTTGTTTAAGTGCTTGACTTTCAAGTCTTCTTCTGCTTAAATGCTTGAAAATACGGGTTTCAGACAGGGGTTTTCACAGCTGTGCCATTGAAGAACTGTTTTTGGTTCCTTTCAGTTCTCAGAAAATATTTTCTCAGAGTGAAGAAAAATCTAAAGAACCTTTTCTTGGAATGAAAAGGTTTAGTGGATGTTAGAGGTTCTTCATGGAACCATTGATGCCTATAAAAACATTTGTTAAGAGTGTAGATGTTTCTCCTGAGAACAGACTCCAGTAACTTCACATGTGACTTCTGCAGTTAGGAGTCATTTCAGGTTAAAATGAACTCAAACATTTCAGATCATCTGAGTTGTGCTAATCCTTGTCTAAAGAAATGCTGTTTATTAGTTAATATTAAATTTACATTTAGTCATTTAGCAGATGGTTTTATCCAAATCTACTTACAAATGAGGACCATAGAAGCAATCAAGACTAACAAATATATATATATCTCAGTGGTGAGCAGTGACTTTATTAACCGAAATGAAATTCATCTCCACCCCTTCTATCGTTTCAGGTTTATCCATTGTATTTGAATGCTATAAAAATATAGCTGGTTTTCTAAGTAAAGACCACCAAATAACGGAAATAATAATAATATATATTATAGAGATATACATGTAGAGAAATCTATAACATTTGATTCTTGAATTATTCCGGTTATGCAATGGTCTTAATTACACTTGAATTAATGTACAATTTCTTACGTCTTGTGACATTAAATGGTTCCATATAACCAGCTCTCACAAAGACAATCAGGTACAGATCAGCTGCACAATGAATGTTGGCAAGAAATAAGGACAGTTCTAGGAAAAAATAAACCTAAAATATTTTTAGATAAAATTACTTTAAATATTCACACAAAAGTCCAAACGTACTCTTCATAAGATAAGTGCCTCTATAGAGTTTCAAAAGTATGTCTACATGTGAGAAAAACATGCTGCAGAGAGCAACTGTCCACACGGCCGGACTGCTCAATGCTGCCTTCTGTTATGATGTCAGCGCCTTGGTTGAATAGCATTCAATATCTCAAGGACGGCCGTTAGTGGAACATCAATAGAATAATACAGAGCAACACTAAACAGTCATTGCTCATAGTTGCCCAGTTCATTTGCTTATTGATTTATTGATATTGCACTGCTTAATACAATTAAAGCGCAGTAATTAGGGGTGCTGAAAAACAGGTTGCTTGTGTTATTATGTTGCCCTGAAAGCATCTATCCACCCTGAGGCTGTGCCCCTCCCTGGATGTCATCTCTCAATATGATTATGATATATGTTGACCATTCCATATCATTGAATGATTCTAACACAGCATGCAGCAGATATCTTTTTCAAGAAACCATCCATCTGCCCGAGGAGCATAATTAAGAATGAAATCTACAGTGGCCAACATAAAATAAATATAAGCATAGTCAAGACACTCTTCCCAGCAGGAAAATTAGGGAGTGCAGTAATTTTCTAAAACAGGTTTTGAGATGAATTTCAACCCCAACTGTGAAGCTCCCGTGGTGAGAAAAACAAAACTGTCAGTCCAATAAAAAAGCAAAATAAAACACAAAAGAATGAAAAGGACAGAGACAAATTCTTTTATTGGTTGCCTCCAAAAATAATAGCTTGTTGTTCCCTTATCACTATTAACAAATAAATTGCAAATCACAATCTGAAACTCAAGTGGTTAAAAAATAATCTCCAGTTGTTCAGGACAATTCGTTTACTTTAAACCTCGGCCAACTTGATTGCAAATCAAAATAAAACACAAGGAAGTGTCGTGAAATGACAAAAAGCAAAATTGTTCTCTACAGCGGCAGTTGGTCTACTGGGGTTTGAGCTATCGAGGTACTCAGCTGTCAGAGTAGTAGATATAGGGAGATTTGAGAGCAGATTAATAGACTGCTTTGTGGGTTCTCTCCTTCATTTCTGCTCCCTTCCTGTTTTTATTTATTTTTAATTCATGCAAAATTGGAATAAAAACCTTTGTAGCAACATGCAGATTTTTATGCAAAGCAGATTTACCTATGGTGCCTGGACCGCTGCGTTTGGCTTTGATCTGTGTTTCTGACACTCTCCAACTATAAAGAAGAAAAGAACTTAAAAACTGTAAAGGCTCTTAATTGAACTGAACATAAAAGAAGATACATGGTGTTAATTGGTCTATGCTAAGAATAATTCAGGCCTTAGAGACTACTGTCCCTTACAAAGTGTCAAGATTTACATCTTTAATTCATAATTTCCCCGTATTAATTACCTCTCAGCAAGATGTGAATCAGTTCATTATAAAGTATAATAAATGCCATATATATTTTTCTGGTCTGTGAGTATCAGTTTTCTTCATTGAGCACAGTGAAATATTTCCACCCCCGCCCCCACATATTTTTGTAAGAAACTTGTCCAAATGTATTTTTCATTTTTTTAATACTTTGCACTGAAGGCAGGTTTATTTATATAAAAATATATAAGCAAATTTTGCTAGTAAATATGTGGAACCCCATAACCTACACAAAGTGCATTTTGTTGACATTAGTGCATTATGATAAAAACCGAAAATGGTGCTAAATGTCTAAAGCATAAAATGTTAATTTCAAATTCAAATACTAGTTACAATCAAGATAAAATATATAGAAATAATCAGCACAGAGATTATATCTGCCTTAAGCTCTGAAAATTCAATTTCATTTAATCAAGACTATATGAACTTTTCACAGGATTTTAGAAAAAGCCAACAAACAAAATAATTTTAATTTTCGAAAAAAAACACAAAATGTGTCAACCCAAAACCCATGCGAATGTGTATTGGGCTTCAGCGTCTTCCATTCAGCGCAGTGCTGCAAAAAAAAAATCTATCACCTCAGTGTCCACAAGACCATTTGAAATACTACCTCTGCTTCAGATCGCGTTCCTCGGGTATGGCACTGCTCGGGCTGAGCATGTTTCATTGTAAAGTAAAGCAATTTCAACACTCCACCCCCTTTGTGACCTTTCATTATCACAGCCCAGTACGTGGCTCCTCTATCCCAGAATCCTTGGCTCACCGCTGCAGATGATAGATGGGACAGGAGAAGCTGCTGGACAACACTAGCATTTAGGGAGGCAGAGCAACACACATTAGCACTAATACCACGCAATACAAGTACAACCTGGCAAGTGCACACTAGTAAGCATTATGACTTCTCAAATTAGACATGGAAGTAAAAATTTATGAATAATATATGCAGTATATGAGGCAATATGCTGTGTATGTAAACATGGTTCTCATACACCACTTTTATTGACACAAAGTGTGTGATTTTATGGTGGTAGAAAAGATTTGATAAGGAAACCTGCAGGGATGTATTAATTAAAAAAAGAGAGAATCTAATTAACATTCTACAGTGACTTAAAAGCTGAATATTATTAGAGCTGCAACCATCAGTGTGATGAAAAGAGAAACATGACAGTGAAATTTAAATTCAAAGAGCTGCGAATAATGTACACACAGATCAAAAGAATAAACAGTGGGGGGGGGGAAATAACAACACAAAGTTTAATTTCCCTGCCATGCGAGAATGAGTACAAAAGTGCTAGGAGAGAGCGCTCTCACAAACAACAGTCTGCTCACTGATGAGCTCTAATGCTGCCAATTAAAAGGTGTCTCAAACAGACACGCTAGGAGCGCCACATCCCAAGATTTGTATGCTCTCATGTGGCCTAAATCCTCTACATCAATGGCTTCGCCAGCATTACCAAAAAACAGACCAA
Source organism: Carassius carassius (assembly GCF_963082965.1). Lineage (NCBI taxonomy): Eukaryota > Metazoa > Chordata > Actinopteri > Cypriniformes > Cyprinidae > Carassius > Carassius carassius. The sequence continues at coordinate 23,602,873 of NC_081765.1, forward strand.
TATGCTCATAATTTCATCCGCGAGAAATGTTTCATCCTTCACCTTGAGTTTGCATCGGCCCTTCGGCTAATCTGACGCATGTTGAACCCGCTAGTCATTCCTAGCGGTGTACATTTAAAGTGTATTAGCATTTGTCCCTGCAGTGCGTCTGGGTGCCAAAGAGCCTGTAATTATTATTCATTAGTATTCATTAGTGCTGGGTCCTGCCCGGTGTGTAGCTCATGTTGAATCAGCTCTGGTGTAAGATTTCTGACGAGGCCTGGGTGTGCAGGTCAGGGAGGATTCCTTAATTAGGCTTACAAGTCACAAGTTATTTTCTACGCTCTACAAGCAAGGTTAAGAACGCAATGGTGCTATCACTCCACTAGGATGAGAGGAGAAAAAGCAAGGATAAAAAGAAATCATGGCTCCTATCTCTGGTGTCTATCGCCTGTCTTGTTGCATTGGATGAGCGTGATTAGTTCAGCAGGCTACGTTCATTATGCGTTTGGCCAGATGAGAAGGTTTTTACTTTTTCATCTAACTTTAATTTAAAATGCATGTTCATTGCGGACGTCCAGTCTGAGGAAAAAACTTAGGATGCGTTGTGAGCTTGATGAGAATTCTGCAATGGCTACAGAAAGTTTATCATCAAACTACTCAGCAAAACAAAGAGAAGTATGTGTAGGAGGTACACCATCTGCAAAAAAATGCTAGACTTCTCCCTGCCGTCGGTGTCGGAAACTTGGTATTTAGAAACAAATTTGTGTCATTTGAGAGCTGCTGCATTGCGCCACTGTATTGAACAAGAACAAGTTCGGCTCACTGAGTCTGGGTGTTGGATTGAGTGCATTTTTTATTGCATCATTATAATTGCATCATAGCTGTATTCAAGTCAACAAATAGGCTACATAAACATCTAAAACACTTTTATGGTGTTATCAAATGTCATCGTGGGGTGGCGGTCAGACACGCAATAATACATTGGATTTTAAAGAGATAGTTCACCCAAAAATAAAAAAAATCTACCATCATTTACCCATTCTCATATCTTTCCAAACCTGAGTTGTTTCTGGGAAAAACAAAAGAAGACATTATGAAAATCAGCAATTGACAAGTAATATTAGATTCTACATGAATGTAATTGTGTTTGAAAGTGTCTGTTCAATATAAAATAAAGAGCTTGATTTTATATTACAGACATAATGAGAGCCAGTAAGGATCCTTCTGTAAGTAATCACATTCACAATTGAATCTAAATGAAAAAAATATTGCTGTTGTTGACCATATGGACATGTCCCTGAAGAGCATCTACAAAGCACTGAGAAAGGGATATTCTCGATTACACTCCCCATAATGGGAACAATTGTTTCTTAGGCTCAACTGTTTATCATTGCTGTTATCGAGACGTTTATAGTATTCACAATGGAGCAGAAATAATGAGATAGGAGTGGGTGGGTTAAACATCAGGGTGAACTCACATTATTCCAACCCCCATCAGCATCAGAGAACCATAAAACCCCACAAATGATAATTCTTATGGTCTATGCATGTAGGAGGGTGGATTGTTAGCTGGAGCTGAATTTCCCTGCATGGTTTGCACTGCACAGCTAATTGTGTAATTGTTAGCATGACTGAGTGCGCTTCTTCCAGGCACGCCGGTGGCTCTGGAAAGGACCAAAGTATAACTGAATTAATCTAATCAGAAAATAATTATGCTTGCCCCAGAGAGAGTTGGCTCAAATTTATCATGTTTTTTTTTTTTTTTTGCCAAGCATGCTGCAGAGCTGGGATTTACCCATCAGTCTGGGTCTCGGATCTTACACGAGGACACAAGCATGCCAGGGTGTCACGTTCACACGAGCAATACACCTTCAGACAAAACTCAGTAGAGATGCACCATTCCCAACGTCACTTAAGTTTAATTTGAAACATATATATACGTACAAAGATGTCACGTTCCTCGAGATCCTCCCAGAAAGAAAGTGCCTCCCACTCACAAGCCAACTGCAAATTCCCCATTAGAAGATCCCAAAATGTGACTGAACGGATGAGATCTTCCCGCGTCTCAAGTGCCTGCGTCTTCTTTTAGATAAATGATACCGCAATATAGGTGTGCTTGACAGCTTTCAGGTTGGAGCAGAGAAGACAGAACTTTTTAAGTGAGATGGGTTAGCTGGGTATATCTATCAAGGGGTCTGTCCTGGGAGAGAGGCGGGAGACGGGGCTATGAAGAGCCCCGCTGTGCAGCAAGCTTCCATGCTGCGCACATTCTCAGCTCTCTGACAGTTGTGCTCAGCCTTCACTGTAATAATGAATAAAAGGAAACTCCCTGTAGATTACATATCTTCCATGTTTTGACATTGACCTTAATACATAATTTAAACACAAAGCCTGAAGAGTGTGTAACAAGATAAGATAAGACCAGAAGAAAACCAGCAGACCGGGGTGATGCTAAGTTGCAAATTGGATCCAAGAGAACACAACCGGTGAAATAAAGAGGAGAGGGACGAATGACAAGGCGAGAGAGTGAGAGCATGTGTGTGAAGAGTGATGCTCCAGAGGGCCTGCTGGAAAATATGTCTTGAGCTCCTTAAAGAGCTCAGGGAGCTGTTGAACAGCCTAAGTAGTGCTCTCGATGGCACCTAGCCTAGTTAATAATTGCTGAGATTGGCTGCTCTGAGCACAAGATGTGCTACTGGCATCTGCATTCCAATGAACGCCAAAAAAAAGCTGCACCATTTCACCTCTTTCTAAATTCCCAGTGGCTCGATAAGTGGTTGGTCTTACTGGTGTAGCGGTTGTACCATATCTACTGAATAAAACCTGCGTTATCGTGCAGGCTGGAGATTTTACGTCTATAAATTTGTTGTGAAGTCTGTTTTCTCAGCATTATGGGGACGGAGAAGGCATTCACTTGTTTCGATGTGTGTGTGTGTGTGTGTGTGTGGCATTGTGAGTGATGAGACAGCCCCTTTGGAGCGCTTGTTGAACTCTTGTATCTGCTGTGCATGCACTATATGACAGGAAAGGGACAGCCATAAAGAGCCATCACGTCAAATTGGTGTCATCGCATGACAATGCATTGTGACATGCTGTTACTCCATAAATTTGAAGAAAATGTCACACGGAGCTCTGTTTTGACCTTCCTTTAGCATGAAACTGTCTCCACAGAACAGAATGTTTTTATTTACAGGACTTTCTAGTGAGTGAAAGAATAAAATGTTAATATTGACTCAAGTCAGAGCTTTTTTCTTGCTGTGTGAAAAAAAAAATATTATTAGCATTACTTTTCCTTCTAATTCAGAGTTCTTACACAAATTTTCCCAGCACTGATTACTTACACTCACGTTGCACTCACATATCACAACATCAGGTGGCAGCACGGAATATCCCAGAATTCATGCTAAATTATGCTTGACACTGACTATGCAAATGAGGACTGCACATGCTTTCTTACCACTTTTGAAGGAATAGTTCTAACCCAGACTCAATGGAAATTCGTGAATCTGGCTACATTTCTGCAAAACCCTGTGAAAACCTACGTTGGCAGTAAAACATCAACAAATTATAATTACAGTGGTTGATTATAATTACAGATTGATTACACAATACTTTATGACCTCAAAACACTTTTATGTGCATGACTTGTAAAATAAAACAATTTGAAATTTGTATCACATAACCAGTTCCATATGAAAGGCTTTTCTGCTGCAGTAAACTTGCTCAGTAGCGCACCTGGTACAATATTGCAGAGTCCTCAGCTACAAGTCCCATAAAACGTGGGTCGGGACACTCTACACATTTAAAAAAAGAGCATGGTTGTAATAAAAAGTTTGTGAGATAAAACAAGATGCTGCCACAATAACATTTAACTTTTTCTGAGAATATTGAACAAGCTATTTAGCACCAGCCTGCATCTGCAATGGAAAAAAAATCACTTATAGTGCCTCTTGTGGTTATATCACTTGAAAAGTGCAGCACAATGTACCTGGAGCAATGTATTTCAGGTTTTGCAGGAATGTAGCAAGTCACATATTTCCAATAAGCGTGGGTTAGATAATAAATCCAAAAATGAAAATTCTGTCATTATTTACTCAGCTTTTATTTTTTTTCTGTGGAGCAGAAAGAAAAATTTTTAATTATTTGTTTTAATGCATACAAATAAAAAGGTTCGCTGTTGTTTTGGACACTACTGACTTTCAGTGTATCTAAATAAAACATATTTCGATCATCTTTCAAAATATTTTGTGTTCTGCAGAAAAAAGAAAGCTATACAGGTTTGGAATAAATGATGACACAGTTTTTATTTTTGTGTGAGCTATTCCTTTACAGCATGCATTACCTTTATGTCGGCCTGGAATAATTAAAAAAACCTTAATTTCAGGCTTCGTTTGTTGCGTGTAAAAACAAATTCTTCAAGAGTTGCCCTTAAGGGCTCAGCAGACAGCATAAAAATCAGTGATGATATAAGTCATGTGGTTCTCATATGGTATGGTTCTAAAGATTAATCTCAAGCAAGCTGGGATTCTCATTATGATGATGATGGTAGCTATGAATATGAAGACTGCTGAATACGAAAGCCTCAGATCTCCCCTGCAGCTGGTCAGTGACCTCCTCCCCCCTTTAGTTCTCAGTGGTATGTCTGGCTGAAGAGCCCCCACCTCCCCTCCCCTAAACTCCAGCCAGCTTCACTCCACAACACCATTTGAAGTCCTGGAGCCCAGTCTGCATATTAACTAACTACTGCAAATGTGAGCCAAGCAGGGCGATAAATAAAAGATTTGTGAGGCTCTGTAAGGGTTGTGGGCTCTCTCTCACACTCTGTAGGCCAAGCCCCAGAGGCTGCCCTGTCACACCAGATGGAAGGCCCTTGAGACCCCGAATTGGCTGCCTTACCACTGGCTCTGAAGAGGCTCCAAACAGCTCCAGCTGTGTGCCGGGGCCCTCGCCATCAGTGTGACGGTGGCCGAGGCTAAATGAGGCTTTCCAGGGAGTGGGAGGTGCACTGTCAGTACAGCACTCATCCAATCAGCCTGTAAACAGACTCATTTGACACCAGTAATTGGAGGGAGATCAGAAGACTTCAGCCAAGAGGGGGGTGGGAGGTTGATCCTATCAGAAAATGTTCTCCCAGATCAAAGATTTACACTCTAAAATCTTTATGTGATTATGTGACATGGAGACGCATTAGATGCATTTTTCCTTGCACTGGCAGGGAGAGATGAGCCACATGGACAGCGCCAAAAAATACAGCTGATCAGCCACATTCGTTGGCATAATGTGGCATTTGACTGAGGAGGGGAATTAGAAACTGCACAAACGACATAACAGAACGTAGAGGCCTTTGATTTTGTTGGCAATTCAGTTAAAAAGGATACTTAGAAGTAGAAAAAGGCCCGGGGACGCACCTCAGAATTCATTGTTCTATCCAATTGATTTTCAACTTGGCAATTTTGTTTGGCAATGCTTTATTTTCCCTGTAACTTAATGTCTAGATGCACAGTGTTTCATAGTGCATCTCCTCTCGATGATGAAAAATCCTGTCCACTAATGATCAACCACCTGCACAATGGAGTTTCGTTGCCCTATTAGCTTTCATGTCTGAACCTCCAGACTTAACTTCTTCGTCTGCTTTATTCTACACAGACACACCCATCTTCGTGTTTTTGGACTTGAATGGGAGCTAACTTGCAAAGAACTTATTTTTTCATGGAGAGCAGTGAACGTTATGAAGATTTAACTTTCTGCCTTTGATTCCCTTCTGATATTCATCCTTCAGCCTCTCTTTAAAGTCCCACTTTCAAACCTTAATGGCTGTCATGTTATTTTGTTCTCCAGACTCTTACTCAAAGTGTCATTGGTATAATGGTCATCCGCCGTTGGCCTCTTTTGATCATCCATGCTGTGTGTGAGAGGTTCTAGTGTGGATACTGGGGGGTAGGAGAGGTGCACTCGACAACCGCCAATCCCCTCTCTCATTCTTGGAAGAGAGTGCTTTGACCGGAAATCTAAAATTCACTTTCAAATGGTTCATTTAGTTTAATAGCTTCACAGAAGCAGTACACTCATTAAAATGCGTGAGGAAGACACATTGTTAAGGAGCTGACGAGTCATGAGTAGTGCGGATCCATGTGCAAGCTTTTATTACACTGAGATGTGGTCGAAACATGCATGGATCAAACACTGGCAAACAGGTACAGTTTATAGAGGGCAAGACAAGGAATATTCCTAGGGTAAGTGAGGCTCCTCAATGAACAAACAATATCCAGAGGGTTAAGCAAGAGGGGTAATACAGAATCCAGAGCAAAGGGTCAAAACACGAGAAACAGGGCAAGGCAGGAAAAGGATTAACTATATGAAAACTAGAAACCAATATAAGACTATGAAAACTAGAAACTGAAACAAGACTATGAAAACTAGAAACTGAAACAAGACTATGAAAACAAACACGAAATGGCTTAGTATCACAGCTATCAAATGGATAGGGATATGTGCAGAACAATACTCAGCAATGTGTGAAAGTCAAGTGCTTATAAAGCATGTCTGATTGATTGTGCTGTGTGTGTGTGTGTTTGTAATTGGTCTCAGGTGCATGTGTGATTGTTATCAGGTGAATGTGATTGGTGCAATGGAGCATGGGAAATGTAGTCCAGGGTGTACTGTATATTGTGAAAGTCTGTGTTGTGGATGATGACCTCTGGTGGTGAATTAATCAGAAGTTCAGTGACCGGATCATGACACATGTGTCAGATTCTTCCTGTATCAGCATCTCAGGCACATCTCAGAGAGAGAGACGAGGCCCCACCCTCAACTCACTGCTTCCAGTTCCAGATCTATCACTCTCATGTGCTGCCTGCCATACCTGCACTTCCAGACCTTCAAGGACCATCCTGATGGTATTGAAACGACTTACTACATATATGTATAAAAAAAAAAAAGATTTTCAAAATTATTAGCAAGTTGTGCAAACTACAATGCATATATATCAGAGATGTTCTGTGGCTCAGTGGTTGAGCATTGTGTTGGCAGCGCAAAAGAAAAAAAGAAAAAAACAAGTACTGCCTGAATGCACTGTAAGTCGCTTTGGATAAAAACTTTTTTTAATCACATCAGAAGGAATATTCACAATGACAGCAGTTTGCAGCAACAAGTCATTCCTTTTATTCAATGAGAATTTGCTATTTCTGGTAAAATTAGTGGTATTGACCAAAGTTTAACTTTATGGAAATGATCAGCAGCAAATGTTATATAGCAACTACCAAGTGCAGATCTGCCGCCTACAGCTGACATCATAATACATTGATGACCTCCAGCAATTGTATCACTGTCAGTGTGAACAGGGGTTAACTCTAACCCAAGCTCTAACCCATACTTAATTTTTTTTTAACTGGTCAATCTAAAGCCAGACGTACAGTATAAAGGTTATACATTTGAGAAATAAATGATAACATGAAAGGAACAGAAAAATTAAAGATCAATGTCTATAAGCAACTACTTTCACCCACATAAATAGTGCAAATACCAGCAAAATTATTCTTACCATACCAATATAGGCACATCCCCAGAGAAAACAACACATTGCATGTTCTTGTTTTAATATTCTTCCAGTCTTATAAACATTAATGTTCAAAGGATTAGGGTCAGTAAGGTTTTTTAATTTTTTTATTTTTAAAAGAATTTTATACATTTATTCATCAAGGGCATATTAAAGTGATAAAAATTACAGTAAAGACATTATGTTCTTTTGAACTTTCTATTCATCAAAGAAACATGAAAAAATTTATTATGGTTTCTACAAAGAATTAAGCAGGACAACTGTTTTCAACACTGATAATAACATGAAATATTTCTTGAGCACCAAATTAGCATATTAGAATGATTTATTAATAGTCATGTGTCAATGAAGACTAATGATCAACAGCTTCTGGTACTATGTACTTCTGGTACTATGTACTATTATCTGAACTCTGAAGGAGTTGTTGGGAATGTGCACAGCGTGAACGATAAAACAAAAAGGTTTTAAAAAACTTCCTCTGAAAATCAACTTTTGGCTCTCATAAATGCTTAAATATGAATTAAAGCAGGTGAATCTAGATAGATGCTTCTTATATTATACTGTATGCATGATTGTCTATCTTATGTGATGACCCCATTTCACATGTTAAAACAGAGGCAGAAAAAAGCAGTGAACTTTTCTGCCAAAAAAGTAAACTTTAGAACACATACTTTATCAATTTGTTAGTTTGTTTATTTATTTATTAAACAGAGTCTGCTGAATTTGCCCTGCCTCCCCTATGGAGAACAATGAACAGAGGATGTGGCCAAGTGAATGTGATGCAAGGGCTACAGAATAAAAAATGTCTCTTTCGATAACATACTTTCAGCATGTATTGAAAGACATGTCAATTTCACTTAAACTGAGGGCTAGAGTTGGAAGAGAATACGTTTGAAACACAGTGAAACAGCAGGAGACAAAAGAGGATGGGATTTCAAAGTTCAGCAATATAAAAAAAAAGGCACCACAATCAGCACATTCACCAGGAAAGCACACATAAGGGCAGAGCGAGCGTACCTTTTTCTGTACCATCTACTTGATTCTGCATTTGCATTGGCGGAAAAAAATCCATCATATTGTCATGTAATTAGTGAGAAAAATAAATTCCTCAAATGCCGGCAGTCAGGGAAGAAAATCTATACAACAGGAAGATGATAATTTTTGAAAGGTGAGATCTCACAGCTTTTCATGTGCTTATGTGCTAGCCTGCAGAAATGAATCTCCAGAATTGAAACCTACAACTTCCACATAAATCTGACAGAACTGCAATAGTCTTGCACTGTTGCACAAAATTAGCTCAGACATGTGATAGGACCTGAAATCATGTGGGGGCAAACTCCGTAGAGACGAATCGCCTTTGTTCACCATTGGACACATTTTTCCTTTCCATTTGGGAATCTGACACAAGTCATGTTCTGCCCTCTGACTGCTCCCAGGAACTCATCAGCGCTCTACCTCAGTTCTACCCCGAGCAGGGCGCCGGTCTACGAGGCGACCTGGATTTTATATTTTACAAGCAGAACGGTTTCTTGCAGAACATATTTTATTCAAAAAAGCCTATAAAAAAAACCTATAAAGACTCTGTTTATGAGCTACAGTGCATGAAAACGGTGCTCGACGGTTAGCTGAATACTGAACAAGCCTGATAGAAGACAAGGCTGACCGATATTGATCACAGTCTCCACTCCCAACGTTGAAGCGGTTTCTCACACCAGCAGATTTAGTCAGTTTTCAACAGTAAAACACATCCTTATCTACTATGTACTGTGGTAATTGGCAGACATTATTTCAGTGGTAGACCTCTATTTTTTCTTCGCTAACTTGAGCGACTGGGAATACATGCTAATGGTTCAACAGAGCCTCTGGCTCATACTTCAGCATTCAGCCTCCTGAATGTATGTTTGCTAAATGGCCTCAATTAGGAGTCTGGCAGGAAGACCTCCCTCTCTCCATATAAAGCACATGTTGACCATCTCACTCAAACCATCGGTTTATGCCCTTCAATCTTTTCAATGAACAAGTGTGTCTGTCAGCCATTCGACGGAGGGAAAAAACCCCTACAAAAAAAAACAACAAAAACAAAAAACAACAACAATTTGTAATCACCATTTTCACAGTGCATTATTCAGCATTGCTTACATATTAATGAGGCTGCGATTACCATTAAAAAATAGCATCAAATATTTATCAGCTTTTAATTACACTGCACTTAGTTATAATTTGAGCCTAATTAATAATAACCCACAGTCATCTACATTAAACCACTAGAGCTCGTAAACCAGGTTGGTGCAGAAAAAAAGGCAACGGAACAGTGTCACAGCTGCCTTTTTTTTCTTCACAAATATGTACGTTTGTGCATGACTGAAAGGTTAGATTTAAGCATAAGCCAGCAATGATATGGCTGAGATCATATGCGCATGAATAATGCAGTACCAACAGCTATAGTCTGGTCTCACCTCGCAGTGGTATTGATGCCAGTTTGTGGCATGGAGCTGCCCATGCAGTCGGACTTGTTGGCTAGTCAGCCTTAATGCCAAACCATGTCAAGTGGGAAGCCGTCAGCCATCATGCAGACAGCTGGATAAACACTGCCAGACTGACCCTCTGAGAAGAGCTCCACTATGGACACTTTGTGCTGAGAAGTGTCCAAACAAACACAAAAATACAAGTGCATAAACTGAAAATAAACTTTCCGGCCAGCCGCGGCCTGAATATCATTAGACGTAATAAACCGGTGGGAGACAGTATCAAAATGGCGTCATGTCAGTGACACCGACATGTATCTTGGTGCTCATTATTATCCTTGAACAGCACCAATTTACATCTAATGCAATGACTAATTCAGATCCAGTGTTGTCAAGAGAAATAGGAAATGCCCTGGCAGAGATGACAGTGTTCCTGTCAGGAGGTGCAGGATGGAGGATTCCTTGGGGCAATGATTTAATGCCCATGTCAAGTATTGCTGTCAGGCTTTCTTAGCCGACCATTAGGATTCAGTATACGCTGCAATGGACTTGGGCCCTGGCTAGTTGAGATTCATTCTTGCATGGAAAAAATGCCCTATTCTGAAGTTATTACCCTTTGGCTGTAAACTAGCATTAAGGCTGGTAAAAAAGGGAAAAAAGACACAAAATTGTGTGACCTAGCAGGGCAACAAGCAAACCATGAGCTGTTCATCATCATGCCTCTTACCATGTTGTTCTTTCCAATTTCCAAACAATATTCATGTGGTGCTTACAGCTTGCTTATTTATGTTGCAACAACAACCGAATTCAGACAAGCCCTTGTGACTAGACTTAATTCACTCCATGATATCCTATGATAGATTCTCTCAAAGATTGAGAGAGAGTTAGTGAGAGTTACAGCAGGAGAGACTGCAGTTTGTTGTCGCACCACGTTAAAAAGTAAAGATCTTTTAACATATTTACTGAAATTGCTCGACACTTACTGACATAATGATTATTTACAATATAGGTGCAATAATAATATAGGTGCATTAATTCATTCTTAACTAAAGCACAGATAATTATGCACAACGAATTTAGAACTAAAACATTTATTAATGAGTACTTAATCAGCACTTTACTTGTTGAGGACCAGGACAATTAACAATGCACTGTCACACCTGGACTAATTTTGTGTGTTTTTGCCCCTGTGACCCAGTTTCTGTCTTCCGTGTCTGGTTTGATTAGTTTCCAGGTGTGTCTCTTCATTTCCCTATGTGTTCCATGTCCCTGTTAATTTAGTCATGCCATCCACCTGTGTTTCCCCAATTATCCCTTCTACTTAAGCCTTGTCCTTGCAGTTCTGTTTTGTCGGGTCTACTCGTCTAAATGTCAACTTGTCACCTGTTACTTGCCTCTTGCCACCTGTTATATACGACTTACCTTGTTTATGTTTTATTTAATAAATCCTTGTTTCGTTTATCCCTCGGCTCCGTGTTCCTTCCAGCAGCACAAGCCGTGACAGAAGACCCGACCTGAAAAAGTTAAAAACTGCGTGTTTTCCCTCCGTTTTGTTTTCCGTTTTTTTTCACAGTCTTTTTTCTTTCCGTAGTGTTTCATGGATCCCCTCTATCGCCCCGAATACCTCCTCCTCCTGCTGGAGCAGGAGGGACTGTCTCTCGAGGACCATACCAGACGGTTTCTCTGGCTAGCTAATGCCACCAGCTACCCGGACCACGCGCTCTGCACCTTTTATCACGCCAGCCTGAACCCCAGGTGCAGAGCGTTGTCGCCCGAAGATGTCCTCGGGAGGATTTCGCCGCATTTATAGAGTGGAATCTGGTGAGAAATGGGTCCCCTCTCACGGTCGGCCCAATGGAGGATCTCGCCAGGTCCACTCTGGACCCAGAGCCCAGCCTACAATCTCCCCACGGTACGAGGCATAAGCCCGAGCCCACCGATGACGGAGAGCCAGAGAGCATCCCGTCAGACCAGGTGCGAGAGCCGGCGACACTGCCCACCACGAGGGAGCAAAATATGGAGCGCCAAATGGGTCAAAATGAGGGGGGTTCCAATTCACCTATGCCAGATCCTCTGTTAAGCCCAGGAAGGGCTCCTGATCTTCCGTTAAGCCCAGGACGGGCTCCTGATCCTCCGTTAAGCCCAGGACGGGCTCCTGATCCTCCGTTAAGCCCAGGACGGGCTCCTGATCCTCCGTTAAGCCCAGGACGGGCTCCTGATCCTCCGTTAAGCCCAGGACGGGCTCCTGATCCTCCGTTAAGCCCAGGACGGGCTCCTGATCCTCTGTTAAGCCCAGGAAGGGCTCCTGATTCCCCGTTAAGCCCAGGACGGGCTCCTGTTCCCCCGTTAAGCCCAGGACGGGCTCCTGTTCCCCCGTTAAGCCCAGGACGGGCTCCTGTTCCCCCGTTAAGCCCAGGACGGGCTCCTGTTCCCCCGTTAAGCCCAGGACGGGCTCCTGTTCCCCCGTTAAGCCCAGGACGGGCTCCTGTTCCCCCGTTAAGCCCAGGACGGGCTCCTGTTCCCCCGTTAAGCCCAGGAAGGGCTCCTGTTCCCCCGTTAAGCCCAGGACGGGCTCCTGTTCCCCCGTTAAGCCCAGGACGGGCTCCTGATCTTCCGTTAAGCCCAGGAAGGGCTCCTGATCCTCCTTTAAGCCCAGGACGGGCTCCTGAACCCCCGTTAAGCCCAGGACGGGCTCCTGATCCTCCGTTAAGCCCAGGACGGGCTCCTGATCCTCCGTTAAGCCCAGGACGGGCTCCTGATCCTCCGTTAAGCCCAGGACGGACTCCTGATCCTCCGTTAAGCCCAGGAAGGGCTCCAGCCCCAGAGCTTACTCCAATGCCTGCTCCTCCAAAATTCCCACCCTCCCACCCACTCCTGCCTCCTCCTCCGCTGTCGTCTGGCTGCCCCTCTGCTCGCCCTCAGCCTACCATCATTGTGGTGCGAGCTCAGCGGGACCGCCATCCTCCAGCGACGCCTTGGTCGGCGTCTCCCTCACCTCCGCCTCCAGCCTCTGAGGCCTGGACTCCGCCTCGGCCCGTTGACCCGTCGGCTCCACCATGGCTCCTAGCTCCTTCCTCTCCGCCGTGGCCCGGCAGTCCGCAGGCTCTGCCTGGCTCCCTCGTCCCTCCGGCTCCGCCTTGGTCTGGCGTCGTCCATCCTATGCCTCGGGACTCCACTCCTCCGGCTTCGCCTCATCCCTCCGTCCCTCCGGCTCCGTCAGGCTCCTTCATCCCCTCGGCTACACCTCAGTCCTCGGTCACTCTGGCCTCACCGCGGCCTTCCGGATCCACATCGCCGCGTCAGTCACCAGAGCCATCTGTTCCGCCTAGGACCTCCGGCTCCTCCCCGTCACCCTGGCTCTTCGGCTCTCCGTCTCCGCCTCGGGCTCCTCCTCCACTTGCTCCGTTGCCGTGGGTCGAGTCCCTGGAGTCAGTGACCATTCCTCCTCCATGGCTCCTTCCACCGTCGGCCCCACCTTGGGCCGTTATGGCTGTGGCCTGGGTCCTGCTGGGTACCTCCTGCTTCACATCCTTCCTGTCTCCTCCCTGGCTCCTCCCTCCATCTCCTCCCTGGCTCCTTCCTCTGTAGTCCCTGTCTGCTGGCCCCCTCCTGGGAGGCTGTCCTCCACCGGAACCTCCTCCCAAGTTCCCACCCACGCCTCCCTTTGTTGTTTCTACGGTGCGAGGACGCACCTACCGGGAGGGGGGAGTACTGTCACACCTGGACTCATTTTGTGTGTTTTTGCCCCTGTGACCCAGTTTCTGTCTTCCGTGTCTGGTTTGATTAGTTTCCAGGTGTGTCTCTTCATTTCCCCATGTGTTCCATGTCCCTGTTAATTTAGTCATGCCATCCACCTGTGTTTCCCCAATTATCCCTTCTACTTAAGCCTTGTCCTTGCAGTTCTGTTTTGTCGGGTCTACTCGTCTAAATGTCAACTTGTCACCTGTTACTTGCCACTTGCCTCTTGCCACCTGTTATTTACGACTTACCTTGTTTATGTTTTATTTAATAAATCCTTGTTTCGTTTATCCCTCGGCTCCGTGTTCCTTCCAGCAGCATAAGCCGTGACAGCACTTCTTACTCTAGAGAAAATTATTTACTTATGAAATTTTAAGCACATACATTGGTTACAGATGGTTGCGTTGTCACAATGGAACCTGCCATTAAACTGTATGAATCTTTTAAATATATAATAATAAACACCATATGAAAAATACCCAGTTCAACCTTTCAGTTATAATTTATATTCATTGTTTACAATGAACAGTATAACAGTTTCCTGAATGCTTGCCAGGTGGTTTTCATTAGGTACATGTATAGCAAAGACATGACAATATTATAATTTTAGCCTTGAGTCCTTAAATGATCTTTCTTGAATTAAGTGTATATACATACAAAACCACTGCTAAAGAAAACAGAGAACTGTGTAGTTTGAGTTTTAAAATCTTCTAGTTAATTAAAAATAGACCTTGCAGACAACTAGCCCCAGTCTCCCCTAATTCAAAACATCCTGTGTATCCTCAGGAAACATATACATATACATATAGACATGTATTTGACAGCTTCAAACATTATAATTGCCTGCAGTGCAAAACCATACACGTCCATACACACCTGTAATCTATTAGAGATACAGTCCATGTGGACATTCTTTTTAAATGAAAACCTGTTCTTGCTCCGGACAGAAGACGGACACGAACATGTGGTAGAAACTTATGTAGAGGTACTGAGTGTCTTGACTCATACCCTTCTCAAGAGCTGCGAGTGGGCCAGGTTGATCTGGAATGGCCATCAGCGAACCAAGCCTGTGGCTTGCTGGAGTTCCGTCTTTCCTTCATTAACCTACGAGCTCCGTCTGGTTCCCTCAGGAGTCTTCGCCAAGGGTGTGAAGCCTTCTTATATGGGCCTATGATGAATGACTTCTGCTGGTACTGCTTAACGAGTTTGTGGAATGTGTGCTTTATTTTTTTTATGTGTTTTCACAAACTTCACAGCATTCCTGGGAATTTGCAGGACTTGGGCCTATATTAACCCTATTTTTTTTATCAGCACCATGTCCACCAATTACATCTCTTATAGTGGCACAAGTTTGGTGTTGTGCATGTGCACTACATTGCCAAATAAATCTAATGGGACACCCCGCGATCTTGCCCACCTCACTGTGTGCCCTTACAGACCTCATTATAACTTTGCTGTATAAACACTACATACAGCTTTGCATGGGGAGATCCGTGCCACCTGTTAAATATGCATTGCTGAAAAAATATGGTGCACAGAGGAACTTGTACAACCTGAGGAATGTTCTTGAATATACATCCCAGAGAGTATTGTAAAAGTAATTAGGGTTGAGTCAATACTTGACAGTTTGCAATTCAGCAAATTCTAGTATAAACGCATTTGCCATTGAAGTTTTACAAGTCACTGCTCATAGGATCATTTCTTGGTGTAGGAGCCCATCCATGGACATTTACTAATGCAAAATACCTTGACATTGCCTGGGATCACTTCTCCAATAAAAGACAAAGCAACCTGGCTGTTTTTCTTCCTTGAAGTCGTAATAAACATTAAATGCCAGTGGAATGTAGTGTGCATGTTTTGATATTTTTCACACTTCAGAGCCAGCAACAGGGGATTTACTTCAAGTTAACACAAGGGTCTCGTCCAGACCCTTCACAGAGGAAAATTACTTTTAATCTTTTAAAAGCCAATCCTGACAAAACTGGCACCAGTTTCCTTTTTTTTTCTCGGTTATTCTTAACTTTCAAGACAGTCTGTAGAATAATAATCACTCATAAGGACAGTCACCTATCACCACTTAATGGCATAAACATGTGGCCTACAGGTAGTAAATTAAAAATCTCAGACTGCAAGTGATAAGTCAGCAATTTTGTCAAATTATTTATTTAAATATTAGTAGTTATTGAAACTTCTATATAAAGTGGGTTCAAAGGTCCTGTTTTGGTGTGTGGGTCCTAAATCCCATTTTGACCCTTTTGTTTGATCAGTTAGGATGTTGTTCAGGTCTTTTGACACCTCCTATGGTATATATTTACTTTTTTTATTTTTTATATTTGTACTCCACTGTGCCAGCCTATGCAAAAATCTACCTGTTTTCTATGCAGTTGCATAGGAGGGAGAGCCTGGCACTTAGATTGAACTCGGCATGGTATCAACATGCCAATACAGTTCCTCTCCCATCATGCCACGCTGTCAGGGAATTCACCGCCTCTAGCTGCTGCTGTTATCCCTGTTCCCTTTCTCTGGCGTGAGAATGAGGAGGAGACAGGAGACAGGGAGAGCACAGAAGATGACAGCCACTTAAAACAAAATCTCAATTTTTGACAATGTGGACATTTCTGAACTGCAGAGAACATGGTGAAGAATTCAAACACTTTCATCTCGTTATAATTATTTCCAAGATCAGACATGAAAAGAAGAATCCAGATTTTTTTCTTATTGTTTATAAATTGAGGAACAGGTATAGTGTTGACAATACTGATGTGTGTGTTGGTTTTGGTTAGGATAATGGGCTAATGAGTTACCATTTTCTTAAACAAAGAATAATTATGGTTTTTATTATTATTATTTTTACATTAAAAAGCCTATATATATATATATATATATATATATATATATATATATATATATATATAGGTGCTGGGTGCTGGTCATATAATTAGAATATCATCAAAAAGTTGATTTATTTCACTAATTCCGTTCAAAAAGTGAAACTTGTATATTATATTCATTCACAGAATGATATATTTCAAATGATTATTTCTTTTAATTTTGTTGATTAAAACTGACAACTAAGGAAAATCCCAAATTCAGTATCTCAGAAAATAAGAATATTACTTGAGACCAATACAAAGAAATGATTTTTAGCGAGACACTTCTGACGCTGTTTGTTGTTCAAGAGTGGCTTGACACAAGCAATCCGACAGCTGTGCGTAGTGGTTCTTGAAGCACTGACTCCAGCTGCAGTCCACTCTTTGTGAATCTCCCCCACATATTTGAATGGGTTTTGTTTCACAAACCTCTCCAGGGTGTGGTTATCCCTTATTGCTTGTACACTTTTTTCTACCACATCTTTTCCTTCCCTTCGCCTCTCTATTAATGTGCTTGGACACAGAGCTCTGTGAACAGCCAGCCACTTTTGCAGTGACCTTTTGTGTCTTGCCCTCCTTGTGCAAGGTGTCAATGGTCGTCTTTTGGACAGCTGTCAAGTCAGCAGTCTTCCCCATGATTGTGTCGCCAACAGAACAGACCATTTAAAGGCCTTTGCAGGTGTTTTGAGTTAATTGCGTATTAGAGTGTGGCACCAGGTGTCTTCAATATTAAACCTTTTCACAATATTCTAGTTTTCTGAGATACTGAATTTGGGATTTTCCTTAGTTGTCAGTTATAAACATCAAAATTAAAAGAAATAAACATTTGAAAAAGATCAGTCTGTGTGTAATGAATGAATATAATATACAAGTTTTACTTTTTGAATGGAATTAGTGAAATAAATCAACTTTTTGATGATATTCTAATTATATGACCAGCACCTGAATATATATATATATATATATATATATATATATATATATATATATATTCCTTTAAATAAACATCATAATCATAATATAAAAACTTTTTTTTATTTCAGATAATAACAAAGGTAACATTTCTTATTTTAATTCAGTTTAATGTACTTAAATATTTAAAACTAAAACTTAATTAAAATTAATTAAATGTATAATTAAAATGAAATTAATAAAAAATTTAAATTAATTTAAATTGTATTTACATTTAATTAAATGATTTGTTAAAATTATTAAAGCATAAAATTAAAAATGAAACAATCAAAATATTTATAAAAACTCTAATACTGTCTCAGTGATAACGCTGGTCCGAATGAACGAATGACTTAATTATTGAAAAAAATATTATATACAAATTTTTGTAAAACAAACTGTTGTAAAAAAGAATCAAAATAAGTCTCACTTTGGAGTGGTAAGTAAATCTAAATCACATTCAGACATGAATATGAGTATTATTCTGTAAGATCTACAATAGAAAAATATCTCAAAGCTGCAAAGTAAGCAGCACTTTTGCCATTGGTCTGTATGAGTTACCAGTATTCAATCAGAACCATATTCTGTATTCACTCTCCTCCACATGCACTGTACAACTTACTGACCAATGCCTGAAACCCAGCATTGACTGTTATGTGTCATGCTGTGCAGGCCCTAAACCTGACCAACAAATGGAGAGTGAATACAAAGCCAACACCAATCAATACTTCCCTTTGTGTAGGACTGGAACATGCTAGGTATCCATCAGTCTGAAGTAAGCCAATAACTCAGCCTCAGTGGATTGTAGTCTGACAGTGAAATATGACATACAGTAATACCATATCTGTGAAGCTGATGTTAATGTTAAGTCCAGCTGTACAATTCCATTTTATATTCCATTTGTCATACTGCTCAGTTTAACAGTGTATGCTCATATGCACAAACAATTTCACATGAATACCACAGACGGCTAGGTCTGACATGCCATGGAGATTCCCTCTAGGGATATAATTATAGAAATAAATACAGTGGAGGCTGTAGCTCTTAATAAACATGTGATTGTTGACAGTCAGAGTATAGTTTAACATGCACAGTGAGAGGCTGTGGTGTTGCCTTTCAGGCTGGTCAGAACAATTGCTCTAATGCCCCTGGTCCTGGTTTTTCCAGACTCCCATGGACAATGACCTTGTCTATATAAGGACCCTAAGGACCTGAGTTGCATTTCAAAATAGCAACTGATTCTGACCTTGTAGGATAATGAACAAGGATATACAATGTCTGAGAATCTCACATCTCTGTTTTCACAGATCTGAAAGACCATTTAGTTTACTTTATATATAGTTTAGGTCCATTAAGGAGCCTTAAGCTTCAGACCACAATAAACACTTTCTTTGAATGATGGCTTGACATATTTTTTAAAACATTTAACAAGTCCTTATGTTTGAAGGTTTTAATGTTTAACATTAGATAGATAGACAGACAGACAGACAGACAGACAGACAGACAGACAGACAGACAGACAGATAGATAGACAGACAGACAGACAGACAGACAGACAGACAGACAGACAGACAGACAGACAGACAGACAGACAGACAGACAGATAGATAGATAGATAGATAGATAGATAGATAGATAGATAGATAGATAGATAGATAGATAGATAGATAGATAGATAGACGGATGGACAGACAGATAGATAGACAGACAGATAGATAGATAGACAGATAGATAGATAGATAGATAGATAGATAGATAGATAGATAGATAGATAGATAGATAGATAGATAGATAGATAGATAGATAGAAAGATAGATTATTATTTTAATTATATTTTCTGTATATACTGTACAGTCATTAAAGATATATACTTAAGAAGCAGTGGATTTGGGGGAAAGTTAGAAAGTGTGATCAAGAAAAGCTTTGGGATGAATTCAATTGAAGTCAATCACAGATAAAGGCAGGAGATAGTCATTAGGGGACTGGAGCTAAACTATGCTCCTTAATGGTCTTCAACTTTGAATGGACTTCTGGGTTCAATTATGACATCAATATTGCATGTTTCAGAACTACAAGATGAGACCCTTCCAACCCTCCCAAAAAAAAATCAGACATATGCGTTTGGTGAGAAGAAGCTTTGAGGCTGTAAATCAGTAGAATATATCAGAGGCTTTGTATTATATGAGATTAGACCTGCCAGTTCTGGCCCCCTTCATTATAGTGGTCCCATAGAGAAGGACTGATTGATCAGTTTGTTTAAGGGAATGTAAATAATGAATTCCCTGGGATTAATTGTGGCCTGGTCGGTAATTGCTGGAGATCACAGTCCATAATTCTGAACTTCAAACTGCAAGCGTGAGGCCATAGAGTGAATAATGATGATTTTGATGGAAAGAAAAGGAATTGGGAAATGTAAAGAGGCAGGTAGGCAAGGAGAAAGAAGAACAGGGAAGAAAGAAAAAGCACAACTAATGAGGAACAAAGACCTAACCTGTTTGGTAGGGAAAATCAAGTGTTTCCAAAGTCATCTTTAAACTTGGCGAGATGAAACCAAAGTGCGGCAGTTGTTTTTGACAGCTGGGGATGAGTGGGGCCATAGCTCGGAGATAGGGGTAATTCCCTATTCCTTTTTTATCATCCCCCACCTCTGTCTCTCTGCTGGGAGCCCCTTCGTCTCTCTCCCGGTCCCAACACTGATTCTTGAATTAGACTGTTTTATTGAATAATTAATATGCCGCTCCTTGTGATGATTTGCATGGCTTGAATATTAGCTTTTCAATCAAACGCTGCTTGTTCTAATGTAATCATATTGAAAACATGTCAAGAAGTGTTTACCCACTTTGCATGTGATGTAATCTTTTGTAGCGCCACTGCCGCTGTACAATGCTCTTCAGTGGGGAATAGCCTCGTTCGATATGCACATGCTGGTGATTACACAAATCTTCAGCTCTGGCAGCTCAGAAAAAGGGCTGATGGATTTTTATATTTATTTATTTTTGTCCACCGAGAGCCATCATTTACTCTAAGAGTGCTGCTCACAGACAGAGAGAAGCAGTACTCATGTTGAGTGGCAGGACGGCATGACTGGGAATACAGAGTATGCAATGCATGTAGATAACGGCATGCCAAAATAAGCATCAAATGCATCAATGAGTCTGTATATGAATATCAAGAGCCCGCTTTAATTTGGGCCTATTGAAGTGGCGCACATTTGTTTGTTGTTTGGCGTCCATTTCTGTGAGTGTGTCAGCTCTCAACTGGGGCTTGAAAGCACTTTGCCTCATTGAGTGTCGGTTATGTTTAGACTTCTCCAAACATGTGCACAGCTAAATTATTTATGCCAAACACACTAATGACAGAGAGGGATCATGTAGAGCAAAGGAAGTGGTGATGAGTGATGATCAGGGACTGGGCCCGTCTGTTTGACTAATAATCACAACCATACAAGGCCCATTCTTTCCCCAAGTCTCAGCATTACAACTCACATGCTCCAAATAGTCACTAACACACACAGACACATCATGGTCATTCAAAATCGATGGGGAATGCAGATTTTGAATCCAACTTAACAAAATAAAAAATTAATAAAATTATATGGTTGATAGCACTATTACAGGTGAAGATATTGTATTATCTGAGAATAAAATAACCTACTTGATTAAGTATTTTAAGTATTTCAGATACTGTCTCTCAAAGTATTTAATAAAAAATTACATTTGTTTTTATTTTTGTCCAGCAAAATACAAATGTCCAAAATACTCAAAAGTAATTAAATACTTATTTGAAATATATTTCATTAAAATACTGCCCATCTCTGATTAAACAAATATTAAAAATATACTGTCTTTATGTTGTATCTACATTAACTTGAAGTTGTGAAATGATTGTAATATAAAAGCATTTGTAAAAACTTGATTACGATTAATTTCAGAAAAATTTGTAATTTTTGTAATCGATTGACAGCGCTAAAATAAATAAATCATCTACACTCCTAATTTAGAGTGCAATTATTGAATTTCCATTGTCTGTTAATGTGGCCAATGTAACCCCTCTCTCCTGGGTCCTCTCCGCCGCTCCGAGAGGGACTCAAACCCTGGTCTCCGGCATGGGGGGCAGACACACCAACAAGGAGGCTAAATGGCTACAGCCATTAACATCTGTCGCTATTGCGTCTCTTGAGATCGGGGAGTGAGGTTTACCAGCACAGCACTACTCGCTGGCCTCCGTTACACTCACCCCCTAAACCTCACTCCCATACGGGTCACGGCACCAATGTAACGGACGTTAACAAACAAGGAGGCTGAATGGCTACTAGCGTCTGTCGCTAGTGCATCTCTTGAGATCGGGGAGTGAGGTTTACCTGCACAGCACTACTTGTTGGCCTCCAAACTTTTACACCAAAACTGTTTTACACCAAACAGTTTTACACCAAACTGCAAGTTTGAAACATTGTCTTGTTATTGGGAAATCAGTGTGAATGATATTGCATCATAATCAATCTTAAACAAGTCTTGTGGCCAAATGCAATTACTAATGTGCCATATTATACTATTATACAATATGTTGTGTTGTTATCATGTCACTTTTAATGTCATGGCATATTGTTTTCATGACATATTATGTTAGTTCAGAATAAAAATTATAAAAAAGCCCCATGAAAACACAAAGCTCACTTACATTAAAGAAACCTTGAAGACAGGGGTCCGCACCCTGGGGCTTACTACATGTCTCTTATATTATGCAAAAAATCATTAGGCTAAATTAAAAAGCTGTTTGAGAGTAACCCGATCTTTTAATGAGGGGGAAAAATAAGCAACATTAAAACAGAACCCTAGAACAGAAACACAATACAGGCAGAGCGGGCAGCTATCGATTATCACTCGGCCAGGTCACTATCTCACTTTCTCTGGACACTGCTGCTGAGTCCATGAGAGGATGAGAAAGAGGCCAGCTTATATCACACAATCTGAACACTGTTCCAGACCTTTTCATTATCAGTCTCATATTATTGATGGCAAAGTACTGCAGGAGAGGATCGATATTAGCATTCAGCTACCCTGAGGAATGGAAACGATGAACAAATAAACAAGGAAAGAAACATTTATAGAAATCAAAAATAGGTTGGATTGGATATCATATTCCCTTTATATCACATTTTATGATTTTATTTCAGGTGTCTTGTCAATATCAGCCATAATTTAGCTTCACATACAGTACTAGCCATTTTCACCAGAAATGAGTAACAATGCTTATAGACTGACTTTACTGACTTTAAATACCAATTAGAGTAATAATATCTCCCTTTTCCTGCATCTATACAGCTACACCACAACTGGACAGGGCAGGTAGGCATTGCTGATATGATAATATTTAAATAGTACAATATTACGGTAGTTATTGCCAGTTCTTATGAGTTTCAGACAGACTGTCTATGCATTAGCCATTTAGACTCTCAGTGACTCTTTCTGTATGTTACAGTTTTATACCAAGTCACTGCCTTTATGAGTGAATCAATAATTCAGTGAACCAATTCATTCAAAAATGCTGATTGATTAATTAGATTATAAGTCAATGGGCCTGTCCTGTTTTACACCAAGGCCCAGTCAACATAGGGTGCTTCTCATTTGGAAGGATGCATCCTAGTAAGGTAAGTAAGTAATATCTCTGCTGCCATGTCATCAAGCTCCAATTAAGGACGTCTCAATTTGAAAAATCCTATAGTCTTAATTTTGTTCGCTTCATTTTGGCCTGTTTAGAAGGATACATCATTTGTACCAAACAATCTTTAATCACCCACAATCGTTTGCTCACATTGCAATTTGCACCAAATAATTAGCTGAGCTAATTACTGAGCTCATCCAATTTCATTGTTATGCAACACAAAAAAGCACTGAACTGCACTGAACCTGGACCATTATCCTCAAGTAACAAAAGACAAAATTACATTAACGATATCAGCAGTTTCGAGGTAGTCAAGTAGTATATTATGTATTATAAATTTATAAATATTTATAAACCTTTTGCTTACTATTTATTATTTTTCGTAGAATGATTTTTGATATCATAATGTTTATTCGTTATAATAACAGTTTATGGAAAGCCACAATAATTCAAAGATGAAAAATGTACCTTTTTTTCTTCACTTGGAAATGTCCTCGGATTACACATTCCAGAAATATTTGGAACATTATCCTAGAACACAGCAGAAGTTACTGATTAATAAACAAAATTAATGAAAATAAGTTTTATCAAGATATGAGTTAAATTTAAATCAAGCTGTTTTTAAATTCATTAAATGCATTCATTATGTCAAATCAGGAAATGCTATCTACAATCGTGACTATAATGCAAGCAATCTTTTCTTAACTCATGTAACCAACACCTAATTGGATGATCTAATTCTAGATCAAATCTTCATGTCAGACATAACAGCAATTTTGTTATTGGACAGAAGATAATACTTTGAATAGCATAGATGTGTGAGAGAATATATCATGTTTAAGTATGGTCATATTTTTGGCACAGGTTGAAGATACAGGTGACTGCAGCTGGCTGAAGTATGTCATTGATGGCTGAGACACACACATGCACTACAGGCAGTGGTGACTTTACACCCAACTGACAAGGTAATAGGAGAGAGTAGGAGTGAAAAGTCTGAGGGTGAGAAAGGGAGAAAGAGAGGGAGAGAATCAGAGTTTTGATCCTGGGGTTAGAGAAGTAATATGAACGCCACATGACATTCTGGTTTGGCTAACCCTGGCTGGAGGTGAAACAGGGTTTACGGTTTTAGTAAGTGGTGTGGTTGTCTCTTTAAGGCTCCTCTGCCAGAGATATCATCTCTTATTTGTCATATTCGGTCAGCAGAGGTGGCCTTATAAACCCCGCTGACACAAAGTGCACTGTCACTATAAAGTGTAATGTCAAACCCTTCCTCTCCACAAGACATGAAACCATGTGATATAGTTAGACAACAAGCCATGACATCCTTACGTACACACAGCTTGCACAACAAGTGTCTGAACACAACCTGTATCTGAACCAAGAGTCTGAAAACAAACAGCTTTGAATGAAATGCAGACAATGAGCTATGCAATAATTTTGTCAAATCAGGTAAAACAAACATTATAAAGTTCAGGCATCTAAACATTATAAAACATATTTTCAAACTGGCGTTCCAAAGGACATTCCCCGTGACTTAAATAAACATGTCTACTGTAAAAAAAATAGACGAAAGAAAAAAAAGTTACCTAGAACTGCAATTCATGAGGTAACAAAGAAATATGTTGGTCTTATTTAAATCAAAGGTGGTAGTTTCATTAGTAATTATATATATATAATATAAGTATTATTATTCTTATATCATCTGAAGATCGTCTAAGGTTACGTATGTAACCCTGGTTCCTCGAAGGAACGAGACGCTGCGTCGAGAACGTTTGGGGAACACGTCCAGCGTGACGTCTCTGAATAATGTTTATAATCAGTCCAAAGGAAGGGCGAGGCGTCATAGGCGGGTGACGTCAGAGACCAGGAAGCATAAAAGCATGAGCGGCGAAGCCGGTATCAGCCTCAAAGTATGAAGCAAGCGCCGGCCAGAGATGCCGGAAGTGTGGCACTGCGACGCAGCATCTCGTTTCTTCGAGGAACCAGGATTACATACGTAACCTTAGACGTTCCTCTTCAGGAACTCGAGCTGCGGCGAGAACGTTTGGGGAACGAGAATGCCCACGCTGCCAGACTTTCAAATCTCTGCCTAGTGTGGAAGAGCACAGCTAAAGCCAGAGAAGGAGCCTGACAGAACTCGGGGACAACCCGTCCAATGGCCAAACTTCAGAAGGAGTGAGTCTTGACCCCCAGGAGAGGGGAGATCAGAGGACTCGAGGCTTAGGAGAACATCCTGATCACCACTTAGCATAAGCTTCTTCTGGCCGGAGGCCTCAGCCTCAGCGCACCATGGAGGAAACATGTAACCAGAGGGTTTCTGCCCACTGACAGGCCACCGAGAGGGGCGCGGTAGGCCACCATGGCCGCCACGTAGACCTTCAGGGTGGAGTGGGCCAACCCTGCGGAGAGCCTGAAGGAACTCCAGCACTGTACCATACGGGCAGTTAACTGGGTCGAGCTGGCGGTCTCCGCACCAAGAAGTGAAAAGCTTCCACTTCAAGGCATACAGTTTCCTCATTGAGGGAGCTCTGGATTGGAGAACGGTCTTACAACTTAGGTTGAGAGACCGGAAGCTAAGAGTTGTGCCTCCTCAGAGACAGCACCTACAGTCTCTAAGCTCCATGCGGGGGCACACCCCCGCCTGCGAGAGGAGATCTCTTCTGACGGGAACCTCCCATGGAGTGCCGTCAAAAAGAGAAATCAGGCCCAGGAACCAACCCGGCCCGTCCAGAACGGGGCTACTAACAGCAGCCGGACTCCGTCCCAGTGCACTCTCTCCAGAACTCCCGAGAGCAGAGCAATCAGGGGAAAAATGTACAGATGAAGCCTCGGCCATGTCTGTACCATGGCATCCAGCCCCAGTGGAGCTGGATGAGTCAGAGGAAGCCAGAGGGGACAGTGCGATGTCTCTCGAGTCGCAAACAGATCCACCCGAGTCTGGCCAACATCTCTAACTATGCTTCATCACCTCAGTGTGAAGCCGCCATTCTCCGGGCCTCGACCCCTGCCTCAACAGGATGTCTGCTCCCATATTAAGATGCCCAGGAATGTGAACTGCTCTGAGCGAGAGGAATTCGTCCTGGGCCCACACAAGGATCTGGTACGCTAGTTATATAAACGGCGTGAGTGCAGACCTCCTTGGTGGTTGATGTAAGAGACCACCGCTGTTGCTGTCGGTGCGCACCAACACATGGTGACTTCTTAGGTCTGGGAGAAAATAACGAAGTGCACGAAGAACGGCCAGCATCTCCAGGCAGTTAAAGTGCCATGTCAGATGGCGACCACTCCACAGACCACGGGCAGGGTGGCCACTCATGATCGCACCCCAGCCGGTGAGGGACGCGTCCATCGCTAGCATCATGCGGCGACAAGGAGCTTCCAGCACCGGGCCCTGGGACAAGAACCAAGGCTCCCTCCATATATCCAGGGCACGTAGGCAGCGCCGCGTGACCTTTAGCATGTGAAGTGGGTTTCCCCTCAGGGAGAACCCCTTGGTCTTGAGCCACCACTGTAGGGGTCTCATGTACAGCAGGCCAATAGTATTCACGTTGGACGCAGCTGCCATCAGACCCAGCAATCTCCGTGACTGCTTGACAGTGAGTGACCGGCCTTCTCTCACTCTCGTGACTGCAGTGAGGATCGACTCGATCCGAGCAGGTGACATACGTGCCTGCATCATGGTCGAATCCCACACCATGCCCAGATAAGTGGTTCTCTGAACTGGAGACAGCACACTTTTCTTGGCGTTAAGTCTTAACCCCAGCTTTCCCCCCATTCGAATTCGAATTTCGAAAAAAAAAAAAAAAAAAAAAAAAAAGTTCACAATAAAACCTAATTTGGTCACTTTCTGTGATTCTCCACGGCATATTTGAAGGTGTATGCAAGCAAAAAATAATTAATGAATGATTAAGGGGCCATTCACATATCGCGCCTTATAAGGTGTGGAAAAGGCTATGCGCGCCGCTTTATCCTTCTTTCCAAAGCGCTCGGGCAGAAGCGCTCCTGAGGCGACGCGTTCTCTCCATGAAGACGCGGAAATTTCAGCCAAAGGATAAATGGATTTGCAGCACAAAAAACATCTCGATGCTCCGGTCTCGCCTTCTGAGCTTTTCGGTACCTCCATCGAGATGGTGGTCGAAAAGTTCAGGGAGGCAAGGGCGCGCTCAGCTGCTTTTAAATCCTTCATTCCACGAAGGTCCAGGTCCGAGCCCGAACAACAAAGGAGTCCTGGCCCATCTCGATCTGAGGGTCGTAGACGGGCGCAGAAGGCTAGTGTCGCGGCTCGCGCTCCTCCCCCGCCTAAGGGCAGGGGCAAGAGGAACCGCGGGTCACGGAGAGGTAAGCAGGGTCTGAGGGACGTGATTCAGACGAGGCAGCGTCCTCGCCCGGATCAGAGCGATAGAAAGACCTAGTAGCTCCGGATGTTTTTAACCTTTGTTTTAACTTCTGTTTTTATCCTCCCCTGCCTAATTCCCCTGTAGCCACCAGCTCTCCACCTGATCGAGGTTAGGTGGA
Organism: Carassius carassius; assembly: GCF_963082965.1. Lineage (NCBI taxonomy): Eukaryota > Metazoa > Chordata > Actinopteri > Cypriniformes > Cyprinidae > Carassius > Carassius carassius. The sequence continues at coordinate 23,630,610 of NC_081765.1, forward strand.
CAGTTTCTCACATAACAGTCTCCTTCCTGGACCTATGAGGTTTTGGTTGGTTCTATATTCATAGTAACCACCTTACTGACGGTCCGGACCAGAAGGGGGCGCCCCGCAAGCGGGACTCCAGTACAGGAGGGTGGGTGAGTACGTAACCCTTGCTTTACCTGTTTATGGATGTTATGTTGCTGGTGGTTATATGTCTACTAACAAACTCTGTGAGTTTCCTTTACAGTGCTCTGGAAATAGCTAGGTGGCCAAGATCACAGGCTTTCGGTAGGCGGCCGCACCGCGTGGGTTCCGCCCCCCCCGGGCCGCGACACCCACCGCGGAGTGAGACCCGCGCGTGGGAGGCAAGCACTCTGCGGTTGTCCATCCCACACCCCCTCCCGAGGAGCCTGGCTGATCATCAGAATTGGCACAGCACTGCAGGGAATTCCAGGGGAGGTGGTGGTTACGGAGTCCTCTGTATGTACTGCCTCAGGTGATGCTCCCCTCGCTTGAGGGTTGGAGCTCACCTCTCCCGTGCGATCCAGCGCCTCTGCGATGCTTGGGAACCTTTCTGTACACACGCTAAGCCTGTGTACTTTCTCAAAACCACATGGTGGTCAGTGTGCACGTGAACACTTTGCACACTGTCTGAAATCCACGTAAGTGGTAAGTGTGCACGCAAGACTTTGCGCACTTTCTAAAATCCTGTACGGTAGGGGTTACGCGCTCCGCTTCGTTCCCTTTCTTAAGATGGTTAGCCCTGGGTTCCATGGGCTTCATTCAACCAGTGTGTATTTGTTATACACCTCAAGCATCACTTCCCTCAACATGAGGGGCTGGGTGGACTCCCACATATTGTGGTTATCAGGTAGTAGGCTTCATCAGGCCTCTCTGATGGTGAGCTCCCACATACTGTGGTTGCCAGGTAGTAGGCCTCACCAGGCCTCCCTGGAGATTTAGCTCCCACATACTGTGCGTTTCCACTAAATAGCATATTGTGGTTTTCAGATAGTAGGCTTCACCAGGTCTCTCTGAAGGCGAGCTCCCACATACTGTGGTTGCCAGGTAGTAGGCCTCACCAGGCCTCCCTGGAGATTTAGCTCCCACATACTGTACGTTTCCACTAAATAGCATATTGTGGTTTTCAGATAGTAGGCTTCACCAGGTCTCTCTGAAGGCGAGCTCCCACATACTGTGGTTGTCAGGTAGTAGGCCTCACCAGGTCTCCTTGGAGATTTAGCTCCCACATACTGTGCGTTTCCACTAAATAGCATATTGTGGTTTTCAGATAGTAGGCTTCACCAGGTCTCTCGGAAGGCGAGCTCCCACATATTGTGGTTGCCAGGTAGTAGGCCTCACCAGGCCTCCCTGGAGATTTAGCTCCCACATACTGCGTTTCCACTTAAAAGCGAGCTCCCACGGTTTGTGGTTGTCAGGTAGTAGGCCTCACCAGGCCTCCCTGGAGTCGAGTTCCATATTACTTTCAGTTTCCACTTGAGGTGGTTATCTGGTAACAGGTAGTAGGCCTCTCTAGGCCTCTCTGTAGGTGAACTCCCACATATTGTGGTTATCAGGTAGCAGGCTTCACAGGTCTCTCTGAATGTGAGCTCCCACATACTGTGGTTGTCAGGTAACCTTTCAGTACACACGCTTAGCCTGTGTACTTTCTAAAAACCACATGGTGGTCAGTGTGCACGTTAACGCTTTGCGCACTGTCTGAAATCCACGTAAAGCGGTAAGTGTGCACACAAGACTCTGCGCACTTTCTAAAATCCTGTACGGTAAGGGTTACGCGCTCCGCTTAGTTCCCTTTTTTGAGATGATTAGCCCCGGTGTTCCTTGGGCTTCATCCAACCTGTGTGTACTTATTGTACACCTCAAGCCCCCTCAACACGGGGGGCTGTGTGGGCAATTCTCGAGGTAGTTTAGCAACGATCCCCTTTTCTGAAAGGGTCACCTATGAGCATGCTGCTCAGAGCTCTGAGTCCTCCTCTCTTGGGGGACTGATTCTCGGTTCTTTCAGAGCGCTCCAGTACTACATACTGTTTTGAGACGCACTGTGAGAGCAGACATCCTGCTGAGGCAGGGGCTGAGGCTCGGGGAATGGCGCCTTCACACCAAGGTGTTGAGGCAGAGTTAGAGAGGTTGGCCAGACTTGGGTGGATCGGTTTTGCGGCTCAAGAGAGCATCGCACTATCCCCTCTGGCTTCCTCTGACTCATCCAGCTCCATTGGGGGCTGGACGCCATGGTACAGGCGTGGCCGAGGCTTCATCTGTACGTTCCGTCCTCCAATTGCTCTGCTCCCGGGCCATTCCATCTACGAGCTGCTCTATCAGAGTTCCACGAGAGCCCCTCCTTAGAACAGTATTTGTAAATCCATGTTATGGTAAGTGTGCACGTGAAGTCTTTGCACACTTTCTGAAATCCAGACTGTGGTAAGTTCGCACGCTAGTACCCTGCGTTCTTTCTAAAACCCTATATGGTAAGGGCTTCGCGCTGCTGCTTCGTGCCCTTTCTTGAGTCGGTTTAAGCCCCGTTCATCTTGGGCACCACTCCACCTAGGTATCCTCTGATACCTATCTAGAACAGGGCGCCGCTACTAGAGTACTGTTGGGACAGCTCTTTCGGCAAGTTTTTGCGAAAGCTAGCAGTAGCCCCTGTGTGACAGGCAAAGACTTGGTAGAGGAAAGTGCCAGGCTCTTAGCCGTATCCCTTTAAAGGAGTCTTTTGTGATTCCAAGCCTTCAGCTCTACCCGGGCCAGGGCCCTACAGGTAAGTTGGGTATGTAGCTTAGGCCTTTGGCCGTAAGGGATAATGTCATAGAAAGCCCTCGAACCATCCCAGGGGCGACTCCCGGTGAAGCGGTAGAGTTGGTACTTAGTGTTTGCCATGATTCTGGTCTGCACTCCCCTCAGCATGGCGGCGTGGGTATACTGTGGGTATACTTTTCCCCAGTATCCTCAGAGGACGCAGTTCGAAGTTCCCTTGATAGGGAACGTCTCAGGTTACGAATGTAACCATGGTTCCCTGAGAGGGAACGAGACACTGCGTCCTCTAGCTCCCTGCCATTCTTCGGACGCAAGCTTCACGAAGAAGATAAAGTGACGGGTCCTACAGGCGCGTATTTATAGTCGTGCCGGTAGCGACGTCAGAGGCTGTCGCCGGCCAACACGTTGGCGTTTTTCAAAGTATGCTTCAGACACGGGTCACGACGAGGTGTTCCCCATAGTGTCCCCTCAGAGGACGCAGTGTCTCGTTCCCTCTCAGGGAACCATGGTTACATTCGTAACCTGAGACGATTTTTTATTTTATGCTACTCAGTCACACAAACAACATCAATCTCCTCAGAGAAAGATGGATGCTGCAGCGAGCTGTCTCAGAGGGCGAAGAAACCGCAGCGCTGGTTTCCAAGCCTCGAGAACGAGGTCTAGATCTAGTGAACACGGGTGGAGATATATATTTATATAAATTATTATAATATGATTTATATAAATCATATTATAATAATTTAATTAATATATATATATATATATTAATTAAATTAATTAAAACGGAATCGCACATGATCTGGCGTATGTTGTTTGTGTGACTGAGTAGCATAAAATAAAAAATCGTCTCAGGTTACGAATGTAACCATGGTTCCCTGAGAGGGAACGAGACACTGCGTCCTCTGAGGGGACACTATGGGGAACACCTCGTCGTGACCCGTGTCTGAAGCATACTTTGAAAAACGCCAACGTGTTGGCCGGCGACAGCCTCTGACGTCGCTACCGGCACGACTATAAATACGCGCCTGTAGGACCCGTCACTTTATCTTCTTCGTGAAGCTTGCGCATATATATATATATATTATTTTCTAAATTGTTCTTGTGTAAATTTACAGAATTTATCATTCTATCTATCTATTTGAATTATTATTATACATTGATTTACAAATGTAATAATAATAAAAAAACATTTTAACTGGTGTAATAAATCAGTCTAACTATAATTGAATTTATTATTATTATTATTATTATATTTAAATAAATAATAATAATAACAATTGAAATGCAAACATACTGGAGTTATAGATAGATTTTATTAAGTAATTCAATTAAACCAATGAAAATACTTTTTTAAGGCTCAAATTATAAAGTAATAGCTCCTTTAAATAATAACTGGATTAGTTATTAATCCTTTTTACAGTATATGTGGGACAGATATCCAACCCTTTTCATTTCAGCACATATCAGTAGGATGCCTCTGTAGGATGTCTCTGGCAGCATTTGTGTAAATTTAGCAAACTAAATGGATATAGTGCCACAGTTATATGAACATTGCATCAGTTCCATACACGTTAGAAACAGCAGCATGTTTTTAATGGCACATTCTGATACATTTGCTTTTGAATGAATTAAACCTTTTTTCATTCTTTAGGAAAGAGATAGTGTTTCAGCCGTGGGAGGGAGGCCTTCAGCTGCAGTTAATTTAAGCTCAATGTCATCCCTCATCACTGGCACACCACACTTGTTTTAAGTCAGTCACAGGCATGCGGTGCCACAGCAGGTAGTGAGTGGAGGGATTAGCACTGAAAATAACCCTGCCCCCTGATACGTCCACTCAATCACTGAGCCGCCCACCTCCTGACCCTGCACGGCTCTCTGTGCTTGCTGCTCCCATGGGGCCATGCCACTGCCCCCTGGTCCTGCTCAGGGGGGAAATCACACACCTGCCACAAAAGCTGAACTCTGACCCACTTCCTGTGCGTGAGCTCCCCATCCGGGGCGCTATCAAATGGGACTTTTGGTGTGGTTAAATCACATGTGATTATGGGCCTTGATCACGCCACTGTCAACAGAAAGCTAGGCAGAGAGCAGAATGCTGAATTATGGAAGATCTCTGCTGCACAAGAGACGTAACCTAAACACAGGGTCTAACCCCATGTGCCCTGGCACCCTGCTTGTTATTCAGCGCAACAGCAGAGATGTTCTTGAACGCGTGTTTTAGGGCAAGTGCAGAGACACTGGCAGATTTGCGTCTGATGGCTGTGCACGTGCAGGGGTGTGTTATTTATGGCGGCGCTGATAAAAACACAACGTCTTCATCAGAGACTAAAAGGGTCGTAGGAAAGCAACAGTTGACAGTTGATCTAACGCCGCTGATTTCAGCACCTGTTTGACTCGTGCGAGAGGGCCAGACTAAGGGCCTTGGACATCTGGAACACCCATCTCACACGTGTCGAACTCTGGGTCTTAATCACCACAGTGATAGCTTCTGGGTTCCGCAAGCTATTCCGTTTGGTCTTTTTCAGGCAGAAGAAATGGACAACCCGGGCCAATTAAATACCATCCCTGACACAGTTACCCCAGCGACAGTGAAAACACATCTCAGCCGTCATATTTCTATTCTTAAAATAGCTATATCAAGGAGCAATTTGGCAGGTGTATGATTGTGGGCCGGGACGCAAGGAATTTAAGAGGAGCTGATGGATTGCCTTGTGCTGGCAGGGTGTCTGGGTTCCGCGGACACATACGCCCGGGGTGGGACACAGAGCGGGCCAGTGTTTGATCCCAGAGCCCCTCCTCATTTGGTGGATAGGCCTGACAATTCTTAGTGGCCTCCTCTTGCGGCAGAGGAATGACTGTGTGTGTGTGTGTGTGTGTGTGTGTATAGCGAGAGACTAGGAGTGGCTGCTTTCCTGGGAGCACATTAATGACACATACTGCACATAGCCTGGCTTTGAGCTAACTTTTTCCCCATACATCTCACTCATGTATGTACATACTCATGTACAGGGCTAGCTAGCTAAGCTAACAGCTACTATAGAGAAAAATAAGCTTGGTGAGAGAGAAATTAGCTAGTTACATTGCCAAGCTAATACATGTTTATGAGAACACAAAAAATATTTTCAAAAGGGTTAAAAGATTAAAAACTACACTGCCAAATGCTTTGTGCATCTTGTTTATATGATATAACACACACTTCTGAAATTAATTTAATGATATGTCAAAGCACCACAGTATACCATCATTGTACCATGGAAACACCATAGGTTTGGGGTCAGTGAGATTTTTAAAATGTCTTATGCTCTGCAAAGCTGCATTTATTTGATCAAAAATGCAGTAAAAAGTCAGAGCCTATGGCCTCATGGGCAGTGTTTTAACAAAAAAAATAATAATAATAATAATAAAAAGGAGAAAAAAATGTATTGCAATTTTTAATAACTTTTCTATTTGAATATGTTTCGAAATATTTTAATATGTAATTTATTTCCATGAAGTCAGCAGCCATTACTCCAGTGTCACATGATTCTTCAGTAATTCCTCAAGAAACATTTATTCTTATTAACATGGTTGATACTACTACTAAATACATACATGCATATATACCTTTTCCTGGAATCTGCAATACTTTTTTCAGGGTTCTTTGATGATATATATAGATTATATTTATAAACTTTTAATCCAGCACTTGTTTTGTTCAACCCATTTGGCCAATTCAAAATTCAATTGAAAAGAACTGCCCTTGAAACTGTGCTAGTGAGAAATGTGGTTGAACTAATAGCTTAACTATGTATAGCCTCTCTACTACACTGTTCCCCCTGCTGGCAGATATTTTAACTTCGCCATCTGGCTGCAAGGGGCACTGCACCACCAATGACAGCCATTCAAAAATATTTGAATTCTGCCTAAATTATTTTTAGGAAGCAACAGTAATTCACACATATTTCATTACATCACAGTAGAAGTCTTACCAGTGTAGTACCAGTTTTTAGAGGGCTATAAAAGTGTGGAATGGACTTCCTCTGACCTCACTGCTCAGGATAGCTGCTAGCGAGATGTGCCATCAGCCAGTCAGGATTGTCATGATGTTATTTCTCCTGTAGTTGTAGAGTGATTAGTCACATGCATAAAAATAGCATGAGCAAAGATGGTAGATTTTTCAAATCACATACTTCCTGTTGAAATAAATTGTTATGCTAACAGATAAGTTTTCTCCATTATATACTGTATACATGTTTGCCCAACTGCATCATCTACATTCATCCTGCATATCATCTTGTGGCCAACATCACGACTACACTAAAACTCAGCAGCAGCGAGCATTTTAGCATGTGCAGTGTAGTGTGTGTGCATGTGTGTACTTTCCAATAAAACTCCAGCTAATGATCTACTAAGTGCTGGATCTTGGTACAGAGCCAATGATCCTGCCCTGCTCTCAAAGACTCCTCAGATCCTCTTAATATGGCACAGTAGGATGCAAACTTGCCACTGTGTGATATCACTTTCATGCAGCGGTGTAAAGTGATTTGTTGGCCAAACACTTGCAACGAGCGGAACTCTGACACAGGCCCTTTTCAAGGTACAAATACAGCACAGGAAAAATGTCACTTCATTTTTTGGGTGCAGCTCCTCTAACTGTAGGAGCCATGCTGTAATTAGCCACTGGAGACTTTTGCTGTTATAAATAAAGTGACTTGTTTGGTGTGAAATTAAGCAGAGTCGCATCAACGCGGGGGGCGTTAAACCAACACAAACAGCATCTTTACAAAGAAAGTAGTGCAGTTGCGATTTGTGTTGCCGTTTGATGTCGCGCTCAGAGGCGTTAGTTTGCCGAGGTGTTCCTTACAAAGCTTGCTTAAATGAAAACACATGTTCATTAGTTAGGATTACACCTATAATAAGCGCAAACAGCCGTATATAAGGTTTAAGACTCCAGGAAGATGGGAGATGAAGAGAGATGCTCTTGTACTTTCTTCCTCACGTCTCTTATCTGTCTCATGCATCTGTACGCCCCCACATCAGCGTTTCAATATGTGCATCAGTCTGAAAGTCTGAACTTCAACCAGTTGTTAAAACATGACACCCTTGTGGTTGCATCTGGCTTTGAAAAATAAAGATATTCTCGTCTTTGAAAGGAACAGAGAGAGTATAGTTTCAGAAGCAGTCAACCCACCAATACACACACACACACACACACACACACACACACACACACACACACACACACAAACACAAAACAAACTCATAAAGGGGAGGGGGGGAAAACAGACAGACACACTAATGCACATTTTGTTTTTCATTTTGAAATCAAAAGGTTTCTGTATCACTGTTTGCCCCAAAGCATCATGCAACTGCTTTGGTGCAAGACTGCAGGGGTGTAAACCCACACTTGTTTTGCAAAATGCTGTGCATCTTTTGCAGAATAAAAGAACTTGTATGGATGCGCTCAAAGAGAAGGCAGCATTTCTTCATCTGATCTGTACTACAGTTCATGCACTCTCACAGAAGCTTGCTTTAATCTCATCTCTTGTAACATAAATATTTGCAGAGCTGTGATCTCGTAAACGTCGTCTCATTGCCAAAGCACATGCCCCATTCGCACGAATTACGTTTTGCGCACTTAACAACCTGCCCTTCTTAGATCAAAACACTCACCATGATACAGGTGTCAAACGTCTTAAAGGAGATGTTCAGGCTTATGTTTCACCTTAAGCGACACGCAAGACTGCACAGGGCTCCAGTGGGTCATTTTCAACAGCTTAAATTCAAAATATACATATTTATTCTTTTTCAGCTGGAGGTAAAAGGCTTCACCTTGATTTGTGAGAAACACAAAATCGATCTTCTAATTTACAGCGATGCATTAGGCATGATATCAATGCCAGATTTAAATTGGATTACAAATTAATAGTGATAAGCCCACAGGAGCTCATTTATGTTTAGAAAAGTTTGACAGGTGACATCAAATTCTTGAGTTTGTAGTACATTTACGAGCTGCATTCAGAACCATTTGTTTTTGCACAATATTTCATAATTATAGTTTGTGTTCATACAATACACTAGAGTGCATTTCCAACAATTCAGTATGACATTGGTATGTAAGTAAGTTTGAAAAAGTGCAGCTATACCAATAGACATGAAAGTGACCAAAGTCAGTTCTGATAAACTGAATCACTCATCATTAAGCATACATGTGCAAGCAAGGTACATGTTTTCTTCAGGATATGGTTTGTATCCTTTTGATTTAAATTGTGCATGTCTCTTACATCAGCAAATATCACTATTATTCTCACACAGTTTGACTTCTGTTCAAGGGGAAACAGGGATGGAAGTAACAGAGTCATCATTTATGTCATCATCTATTTATCTCAGACTTTCATAAAGTTTTTTCAGATGTATTTTCTACAAATTTAAGTTGTTTTGAAATTTACAACTTATCCCTAAATAAATTACAAAGTACAAAAGTGATGTTTATACAACTCCACCATTACCTGGGTGAGATGTACCACTATAGATAACACTGACATGAGTTTAAATTCACGTATTCACGTGCAAGAATGTCTTCTACATCAATTTTTTTTTTTTTTTATTATTCCTTTATATTTCTACACATACTTAAAAAAATAAAATGATCATAATTAAAACATTATTATTATTATTTTTTGAGTGATTCATAACTTCTACTATCACTTCAGGAGGACGTCGGTCATGAACTGATATGGGTTATTTTATTTTTAAGTGGTCAAATTGTGTTACTATTTACTGTACCCCATGTTACAACCATCCATGGCCTCTCCTATAATGTTGTGGTTCCTAATAAAGTTACTGGCCTCTTGCAAACCCAATTTTACTTGCATTTGGTGCTTGACGGGTGTGAATTTTGGTCCCTGTAAACAATTTTATTTTCAAAACGAATCTGCTTCAGTAGTAGGGAATTAACACAAACCTGTGATAGCAGCTCAAAACCACTAGCTAAACAGCTCATAAACAATGAGAATTTGATAAAATGAAACTCATTCACACCACACACACAGAAAGAGAACAGCTGGAAACAGGGATGGGGATTCTGTACCACAGCCCCACCGTATAGGTGCATTTTTCATTTCGAAGAAAGTTGAAAAGATCAGGTAATTGAAAAAGAGAAGACAATCCCAACAGCTTGTTCTCTGCAGATGACAATGAAAAGCTTGAGGGATATTAAAGCATTATATTTTGGGGCTTTTCTTTGGGTTTCTTTCACCAGGGCTGTGGAGAAATGGCTTTTTAATGACAACACCTGAAAAGTGTTTTTCATCCCGCCATGCATCATTGTCAGCGGAGGAGATTAAACCGTATTGTTTCCTTTTGGAGGGCCGACAGAGAGGTGGAGAGTGGGACAGCCAAATGCAAAGTGCGCGGAGATGAAATAAAACAGAGGAGAGACCCCACCCCCCAGACACACCACCCTGAATACCATCACACCATTACATGTCTGCCAAAGTATGTCATTACCTGATCTTTGAAAAATTCAATTATTAAACCTGGTCAAATGATCCAGAGCTCATAGAATCCACCAGTGTATCTTGCAATAAAATGATTCAATAAAATGCTTATGAATATACTAAAATAGTAAACTGTGGATGGCCTAATCTATATAAATAATAATAATAATAATAAAAAAAAATATATATATATATATATATATATATATATATATGCATAAATACATTCAGTCTGCATGTTCAGTTTTTAGTATATTTTTATCTTCATGTTTAATTAAATGTTGTGCAGTGTGCAGCACAAATGGTCATTTTCCACATTCATATACGTGGATTATGCTGGGAAAAAGTAAAGCCAATTTTACATGATATTTCACAAAACTGGGATGAGATTTATGACATTATGTGGCGATAATATATCTTCCATTTCTAACCCATATTTCTTGTTCCCCATCAAATGGCACATCATTTCTTTGGACCCGCATCTGTCTGTTATTAATAGTTTTATGATTTATAGGCAGAAGCTGGATGCAGGTCTGAACAGCCACATATACAATTATCAATGCTCAGCCTATATGAATGCCATTTTCCTGCTGATCTCTACCTAAAAAAGACAAGACAATTTCTCTCTCTTTCTCCACAGCTCTGCTAATAATAAGCCATCTGGTGGATTTAAACATGAAAGATTAAAATGATATACTGTATGAAAGCTCTCTATTCAATTGCTAATGTCCAAGATTCAGGATCCAGAGGCCAAAGCTGTCTTCTCTCTCTCTCTCTCTCTCTCTCTCTCTCTCTGAGAGAAAGAGAGAGAGGGTTAATTATAAGAATTCCTCATCGAGATGTCCCGACTTTGGCCCGTGCCGCATGCGACTGGCGAAACTCATTTACGGCTAGAGAACAATGCCTACCAAATGTCTCATGGGCTAATCCCCTCAATCCTTTGTATTCATTGACGCCTGTTCGCGTGTGCTTTGGGACAGGGCTGACTCCGGGGCTCGGTGGGTCAAAATCAAGCCCTGGTGCCATGGGCTAGCTGTGCTCCAGTGTAATTATTTCACTTTCCATCGTTAAATCTTTACGTGGGCTGCTGAGGGAGGGGGTATACATAAACAGAGATATTTGAAAGACAGAAGGGTGAAACTGGGAGATGAGGGAGTTTGATCTCCATCTAAGCTGCAGATAAAGCGGGACCAAATTGGCCACGCTGTCTGAGTGGACAAACACTTATTTCGGCAAGCACATTGATTAAACTGACCCATGCTGAGGGAGAGTCAACAAAGTATGTTGTGTTGAGAAAACGGAAGATTCAAGTGTGCATTAAAAAAATACTATTAGTTAAAAATAAACTGAAATGATTCTTTACTGTAAAAAGTATTATACATATTTATTGTTGTCAATTTGTAGAATCAGTGATAATAGTATTGTGATTGCATGCATTGTTGACCTTATAAAGCTGGTTAACTGTGCAAACCCTTGACCTTATGTCTGCCATTATCTGCAGTTAAATCAAACTTTGACACAGCAGGAAAAAACATGCGTGAGACTGGGAAAAAGAATCGTTGCAGAAAAATAGGTTAGAAAGAAAATAATTCATTCTGGAAGTTTTCCTTTTTTCTGATTTTCATTGAGATCAAAGCCTTGTTTCAGCTCTAATTAACAAAACTAATGCAGATTCCAGACCTTCTGGCACTGGGTAAGGCCTTGGAGGAATAGAGCTGGAAATTTTCTGCAGATTTAAATAATTAATATGACACCTTGAGCTCCACGAAGAAAGAGGAGCGCCATGTTCGTATTTAGAACAATGTCATTGCCAAGTGTAATGCCATTTGTTCAGATGAAAATGAGCTGGGTGGACCGCAGCTAGTTCATTGTCTGCCATTCTGGTTGATCGTGAATCGTTGGGCCCTTTGTCATGGAAAGAAGGGCCTTTGAGAGTAACTTTGTAAACCAGCCTCAGGTCCATCCCTGGACTGGGGCGCTGGGAAGGCCCAGGCTGCTCAGGGAGTTTGCGCTTGGTCATTTTCTGGTGTATAATCCCCTTAATCCCCGTTAGAAGGGGGTTTGTGAGAGACAAATCCACTCCCTAAGGTCCTTAGGATTCAAACGCTGTGGTTGAGCAACTGTATCATTTGATAACAACAAGAGCTGAAGAGGTAGACAGATAAAGGGTCTGGAATATGTCTTACGATCAGGATCTATCTTTTTTAAGATAGATCATCAGTTTATTCTTGTAGTGTTTTTGAGTTGTACATGAAACTTGGTGGAGATGGTTGATGAGATCTGGATGGGAAACCTACACACAAATTGTCTGACCTTCATGCAAATGGACCTTATGTTCGTCTTTGGCCAGTTTGGTTTCTCCGCATGCAGGCAAGACCTGCTCTAATCCACCCTTTTCTATTGAAATAAATGCACCTCTGGTGACATAATCTCCAGCATGCCACTATATCATTAGTTAATTATTACTGCATATGAAGAGGTGGACCAGACGAGTCTATGGCCCAAAGTTTACTGATTGGAGCCACAAAACCAACAGGGAATAAGAGGGTGCTTTAATACAGGCTACTGTAGAATGATATGGGTTAAATGAGACTTTAAATGTCTCACTTCTCAAGCTCAATGTAATTAATAATGAGAGTATGTAAAAAGAGTTGTCTGACTCTAGCTAAACATGAGATTCTGGCCTTGAATGGGAAGCGTAGTAATTTATGATTAGAAAACCTTTTTTAAAAGAATATGCATGGTTACTTCAAGCCACTGGGGTTGTGCACCATTTAGAATTGAATTGAGAATGCCAGTTCTGAATTTAAATAGAATTTAAACTGAGGTAGCAAACCGCAAACCATTTAAAAATGTATGTATGGAATGGATGAATGTACAGAACAATTAAGATGAATTAAACAGAAGGACTCTTCCTGTCAACTTTTTCAACTTCCTGTTGGGCGGAGCCAATTAATTTCAAACGTCAACTGCCAAGGGCACCTCTTTTGGCTTTTGAATTATAAAATATGACAGTTCAGAAAAAAAAAAAAGAAAAAAAAAACATAGAGCATAGAGCACACAGATATCAACTCACAAGTTAAAAACAACGACCGCAAACACAGACTATCTTTGGGGTGCCAGAGATGGTTAGTGGTTTGATGTCTTCGAGATGCAAAGACAAATCACTGTCATCTATGCAAAAGAGTAGAAAGAGTCAGTTCTGCCATTATAAATAAGTGCAAACTGGTTAAAAAAGTATCATTCAGCTCTTCTTTCATCTGTATGCCATACTCACAGTTCTATCTGCTGTGTTAAATATCTCTCTCCATGTTCGGTTCCATCAACCAAATCATACAGCAATCCTGGACTTGGGTTTCCAAATTTTTCCACTAAAAATCACTTTGTCCATGTAAGAGGATAAATCACTGCAGGAAAAGATTATATAAAGGGGTTCATTATTGGTGTAGTGAATACAGGGGTACTGTAATTGATAGTGACAGCATTCAACAGACCGCAGAAATAAAAGTATGCCCTGGCATATTGCTATGAAAATTCAGGCAAAGTCTTTTGGTAAATAGTTAAGGTCAGTTCTGGTCTCTATTAAGGCAACATTGCATGTTGAGAGCCAAGATGTGGATTGTCTAATATTTGAGAGCAAGAGAAAATTTTTATATTTTGTGAGAAATGTGGTTCAAAAGTTTGAGGTCAATAAGATTGTTTAATGTTTTGAAAGAAGTATCGTATGCTTAAGTTGATGAAAAACAGTAAAAACAGTAATACTGTGAAAAATGAATACAGTTTATTGGAGCCATTAATCCAGTCTTCAATATCAAATAATCCTTTAGAAATCATTCTGACACACTTATTTGATGCTCAAGAAACATTTCTTATTATTATCAGTGTTGAATATTTATTATTTTTGTGGAAACAATTCTAATCATTTTCTATAGGATTCTTTGATGAATAAAATGTTCAAAAGAACAGCATTTATTTGAAATTTGTTCTGTAACAATGTAAAATTCTTTACTGTTACTTTTGATCCATTTTAATTCAATTCAATTCAATTCAATTCAAGTTTATTTGTATAGCGCTTTTTACAATACAAATCGTTACAAAGCAACTTTACAGAAAATTATGTTTCTACAATATTTAGTAGTAGCTAGTAGTTTGTGCACGTTTGACAGGATTTTAGAAAAATAAAAATAATAATAATAATACAAGACGTAGTCAGCTAGATGATGAACTATCAATATTATTAATTAATAGTAATTATATGATGCAGTCACACATGTAGCAATAATTGTTAGTTCTGTTTGTTGATTCAAGGTTAGGATCATCTGGGGTCCTCTGAGGGTCAGCATCATCTCTTCTCAGGTGTTCTGGATCCAGACTGGAGCTTGTGTAAATCCTAGTTACCACGGGATGTAAATCCCGTGGCAAAACATAGAAACAAAATAGAGACATCATTAGCTTAGCTGCTGATCCAACAAAGTAAAATTAGTTTAACCCAAGCTAAAGAATAAAAATGCAGATGCAACTACACTCACAATTTAAGAGATACATTATTCGAATGCTTGGCGAAAGAGATGCGTTTTTAATCTAGATTTAAACAGAGTGTGTCCGAACCCCGAACATTATCAGGAAGGCTATTCCAGAGTTTGGGAGCCAAATGTGAAAAAGCTCTACCTCCTTTAGTGGACTTTGCTATCCTAGGAACTACCAAAAGTCCAGCGTTTTGTGACCTTAGGGTGCGTGATGGGTTGTAGCGTGGTAGAAGGCTAGTTAGGTACGCAGGAGCTAAACCATTTAGGGCCTTATAGGTAAGTAATGATAATTTGTAACAGATACGGAACTTAATAGGTAGCCAGTGCAGAGACTGTAAAATTGGGGTAATATGATCATATTTTCTTGACCTGGTAAGGACTCTAGCTGCTGCATTTTGGACTACCTGTAGCTTGTTTATTGACGAAGCAGGACAACCACCTAGAAGTGCATTACAATAGTCCAGTCTAGAGGTCATGAATGCATGAACTAGCTTTTCTGCATCAGAAACAGATAACATGTTTCGTAGCTTGGCAATGTTTCTAAGATGGAAGAATGCAGTTTTTGTAACATTGGAAATATGATTTTCAAAAGACAAATTGCTGTCTAATATAACACCCAGATTTCTGACTGTAGAGGAAGTAACAGTACATCCGTCTAGTTGCAGATTGTAATCTACAAGATTCTGTGTGGTGTTTTTTGGTCCAATAATTAATATCTCTGTCTTATCCGAATTTAATTGGAGAAAATTATTTGTCATCCAATCTTTTACATTTTTAACACACTCTGTTAGCTTAGATAATTGGGAAGTTTCATCTGGTCTCGTTGAAATATATAGCTGAGTATCATCAGCATAACAGTGGAAGCTTATTCCGTATTTTCTAATAATATTACCAAGGGGCAACATGTATATTGAAAATAGAAGGGGACCTAGGACGGATCCTTGTGGCACTCCATATTTTACTGATGAAAAATGAGATGACACCCCATTTAAGTAAACAAAATGGTAGCGATCGGACAGGTAGGATCTAAACCATCTTAGAGCCTGCCCTTGAATACCTGTATAGTTTTGTAATCGATCTATGAGTATGTCATGATCTATGGTGTCGAACGCAGCACTAAGATCAAGTAAGACTAGAAATGAGATGCAGCCTTGATCTGACGCAAGAAGCAGGTCATTTGTAATTTTAACAAGTGCAGTTTCTGTGCTATGGTGGGGCCTAAAACCTGACTGAAATTCTTCATACAGATCATTTTTATGCAGGAAGGTGCTCAATTGAGCAGACACAACTTTTTCTAAAATTTTAGACATAAATGGAAGATTTGAAATAGGCCTATAATTTGCCAGTACACTAGGATCTAGTTTTGGTTTCTTAATAAGAGGCTTGATAACCGCCAGCTTGAATGGTTTTGGGACGTGACCTAAAGATAACGACGAGTTAATGATATTGAGAAGCGGTTCTTCGGCTACAGGTAACAGCTCTTTTAGTAATTTAGTGGGTACAGGATCTAATAAACATGTTGTTGGTTTAGATACAGTGATAAGTTTATTTAGCTCTTCCTGTCCTATATTTGTAAAGCACTGCAGTTTATCTTTGGGTGCGATGGATGAAACTGAAGTGTTAGACGCTGTAGAATCTACATTCGCTATTGTATTTCTAATGTTATCTATTTTATCAGTGAAGAAATTCATAAAGTCATTACTATTTAACGTTGGTGGAATATTTGAATCAGGTGGCGTCTGGTAATTTGTTAATTTAGCCACTGTGCTAAATAAAAACCTTGGATTGTTTTGGTTATTTTCAATGAGTTTGTGGATATGCTCTGCCCTAGCAGTTTTTAGAGCCTGTCTATAGCTGGACATACTGTTTTTCCATGCAATTTTAAAAACTTCCAAGTTAGTTTTTCTCCATTTGGGTTCAAGACTACGAGTTACTTTCTTGAGAGAGTGAGTATTACTGTTATACCATGGCACAGTACGTTTTTCTCTAACCTTTTTCAATTTGATGGGGGCAACAGCTTCTAATGTATTAGAGAAAATAGTGCCCATGTTGTCAGTAATTTCGTCTAATTCATGTGTATTTTTGGGTACAAATAGCAGTTGAGATAGATCAGGCAGGTTATTTGCGAATCTGTCTTTGGTGGCTGGAACAATAGTTCTGCCCAGACGGTAACACTGAGACATATAGTTAATATCAGTTATACGCAGCATGCACGATACAAGGAAATGGTCTGTGATATCATCACATTGGGGTACAATATCTATAGCAGTAAGATCGATTCCATGCGATATAATTAGATCTAGTGTATGATTAAAACGATGAGTGGGCCCGGTGACATTTTGCTTGACTCCAAAGGAGTTTATTAGGTCAGTAAACGCAAGTCCTAATGTATCATTTGCATTATCAACGTGAATATTAAAATCTCCCATGATTAGCGCCTTATCAACTGTAACTAGAAGGTCTGAGAGGAAATCTGCAAATTCTTTTAGGAATTCTGTATACGGCCCTGGTGGTCTATACACAGTAGCCAGAGCAAGAGATACATTAGATTTCTTTTGCATGTCTGACAGTGTAACATTTAGCAGAAGTATTTCAAAAGAGTTAAACCTGTATCCTGTTTTCTGGGTAACATTGAGAATATCACTATATATTGTTGCAACACCTCCTCCACGACCAGTCTGACGGGGCTCATGCTTATAACAGTAGTTTGGTGGAGTAGACTCATTTAGACCAAAATAATCATTTGGTTTTAGCCAGGTTTCAGTCAAGCAGAGTACATCAAAACTATTTTCTGTGATCATTTCATTTACAATAACTGCTTTGGGTGTGAGTGATCTAATATTTATGAGCCCAAACTTTAAAAATTGTTTTTGTTCATTTACTTTACATTTTTCTGGTTTAATTACGATAAGATTTTTTCTAGATCCTACATTATATTTTGACCTCACTATTCGGGGAACAGAAACAGTCTTAATAGTTTTTACAGCACAAGTACTTTTATCATTTAAGCGGGTGGAACAAAACTCATCATAATAGTTATTAGAGAATTGTCTTACTAGTCACATGGAGCGAAGTGTCCTGGAGATTTAAAGCATTCTTGCAGAATAAAAGTATTAAAGATCTCCCCCTTACGCCCTGTATGTTTATGTGTATTCATATACAAACACACACACACACACTTGCATTTGTGGTTTACAGGGACTCTCCATGGTTTTTATACTGTACAAACTGTATTTTCCATCACCCTATACCTACCCCTTATAGAAAACTACTGGCAATTTTTAATTTATAAAACACCATTTTGTATGTTCTTAAGCCTTTTATTTTACGGGGACACAGGAAGTGTATATAAACCATATATACCAGCACACACACACACACACACACACACACACACACACACACACACACACACACACACACACACACACACACATACAAACAATATATATATAAGAATTCCTTTATTGTTAACATATTAGTTATTTGCTGTGTTATTGAAATCATGAAATGTTGTATTGTAGTGCTGTTTTGGGAACACAGTGATGGTTTCTTTTCCTTGGTTATTTTTCTTTCAATAAGACCAACACTGAGATGAAAAAGTACATAATGAGCATGGTGTAAACCCATGTGTGTTTCAACTGCTCAACCTTTACAGGGAGTGCAACTGAGAGCAAACCAGCAGTGTTTGTGTTGACAGTCTTTGAGCCAGGCTCTGTCTTCACGAAAATTCTCAGGACACAAAGGAATCTTCCCCTCATCTGTGTACACACATCCCATTCTAAAGTCTGTCAGGAACTGAAGGTAAATTCAAAAGACATCCTGACACATTCTGAGAAAAGCGGTTTTGATGGAGGAAAATGGACCACTTTGCAGTATACAAATAACAGGAAAAATGTCAACAGAACAGGCAAGTCCGATGGGGAAAGAAAAACAAGCTAGTTTCAGATTAAATTACTGGAAACAAAACATGAGCCTGAATTACTCGAAACCCCCCTTCCCTACAAAGACTCAAACACACCAGCAAAATAAAAGATCCTTACTTATATGGGTGAGAAAGCTAATGGAACTGTTTGTTTTGCAAATAAACCTTAGCCATCAACATCATTCCTTCCCCCTCTTTTGCCGCTGTCCATGTTTAGCTTGCAATCATCACGGTGCCCGCGAGCTCCAAACACATTCTAATTCAGGCGCCAGCAGCAGGGGTCAGGCCCAGTGATCCACAGGGCGATGAATTTATTCACTTAATCTGGGCTACACCTGTAGGTCACGCCAGGGGAATGCTAATCGCTCTGAGGGGAGGGCTGTCCAGCTCCTAATAGTGATCATCTGCATCTGAGGCCCATTCCCTAGGGTCCAGTGGGGCTGCGGGCCATCAGCAACAGCCCTGTCAACAGCGAGGCCAGGTAACCGGTGGCTGCTACCACATGTCTTCGCTGTCTAATGGGAGAAGGGCCCTTTCTTGATCGTTTTTGCTGCACCAAACACTCCGTTCTCAGACAGAATAATTTGTTCCCAATTTGCATGGTCACATGTTTTGGAGGAAAGGCTCAGGGACTTGTTGGAGCAGGTGGCATTCAGACCCACTGCCAGATGCAGCTCGGTTTGGCCTTGAATCACAACAGAGAGAGCTACTTGCAACACATCTCCCCTTTTTTCCCTATAAAACAAAAATCGCAATCACCACTGTTTAGGACACTGGCAGCCATCCCTGCTGGTTAATATGCATGGAAAATTTATCATGAAGACCAACAAAAGAGGATGTCTTCCCTCTGGTTCCTGCTTATTTTCCTGCAGTAATGCAGTAGATCAACAACAACAAAAAATTCTTTCAACAAAAACATTTTTAACAAAAAATTTCGTCTCTGGAATACAAAACATGATTTTTTTTTTAAATATCCGTATGTATCTATCCATCCATCCTTCCCTGGACAAAACCTGCTCTTCATCATTCTACAAAATGTTGGCTTTTTAGTGCAAACAATAGTGTATTACGCTAGCAAAGTAAATAAAAGAGATAAAATGCATCTACAAAACGAAATGTAAGTCACATAAAGGTATCTACTAAAACATAAATGTTAATTATTAACAGAGATTTATAGTGCAAATAATCTTAACAATCTATATGTTACTCCTGAGAGGTTTCTAGTATCCTGTCACCATGTCAAGACACAATACCCACAGACAGACCTTTGAATCAGTAAGTCAGGTCTATAAAAGGCCTCATATTTTCCATAAGAGCCCTGCCGGTCTGGACAGCCCCAAATGGTTTGTGCGTCGCACATATGACACCAAGCCCTCAAATCCTCAACAAGGTGCCCAATAACTTGTGAGCGGGAGCCAAATGACTACAGTATATGGCAGAAGAATAAACATTCTCTCTTTAGCCTGAGGTCCCACTTTTCATCTGTCAAGCATGTTTTAATAATTAATCTGTTTAATACACAATCAGCATCTGCCGGAGACAACTTGAAGCCTTCCACTCCAACCAGCAGTCTCCTACTGAAGCTCCGCTCTGAGTTAAAGCATACAGGCTAAAATTCACAAGCTGGATTCTGCCTCCCAAAACATTTTGCGCTAACTGTATGAATCCTTAGCATGTTAGACACACATATGGATGCCTCCCCTGTGTGTACTGTATGAGGCAGATGGAAAGAGTGTAAATTGAATGCATTTCTTTTCCCCATGCCATAGAAATAATGCGAGATTAAGCCCATGAATATATACATGGGCCAGCGGTGACCTGTCTGGAGATCACTGATTTCCCAGTGGGCCCAGGCTGACATGGCGGGGGCTCGAGCCTTGACGGAGTTGGGAAATCCAAGAACAGGTCCAAATTGAACTTAATCTCATTGCTCATTGTGCTTAGGAAGACATGAAATTATACAATGGCCTTAATCGACCAGGAGCCATCCGCCAAGACTTCCACAGGCTTCCCTTGCATCATGTTTACAGTCGTCATGCTGAAAGAGAGATGATTAAGAATGTAATTTTTTTCTCAGGAAGCCTTTATTAATGTCTTCTTGAACAATCAGAGGGTTAATGTGGAACAATCACAAACCAATAAGGCTCATCCGGTGTGCCCATCCTCGAGTAATCCAGGAAGATCCTTTTCCAGTGACCCTGGGTGGAGGCGGCATTGCGCTGAAGTGCATCTCCACCGTCAGAAGGAAGGATTCAATCAGTCCCCCGGGGTTGATTACACCCTTCTCCAAGTTTGGGCTCCCCCGCTAACAGGTGCTTCTTATTATGTTGATAGGAAGCCGTCACTGAAACGGTCATTAGCCATGTGACTGACATGGGCCTTGCTGAGCTGACTGTGCTGGGAAACCTCATCCTCTGTGATTGAATGCCCACAGGCGTCCGTCATAGACTTCACTCTGCCTCTGTAAAAAAAAAACAATCCAAATTAAAACCACCACATGCACCAGTATAAGCTATTTTCATCATGGATCTGTGCTCTGCCAGATCGGTTGATAGCATGTGCTTATATTCAGAAGATTCTGTGGTAAAGAATATTTTTATACGTTGTTTTCGTAAACCTAAGAGAGCAGTTGCACGGAGAGAGATCATCAGGACAGATAGGATTTTTTTTTGGTTATTCCCTATATATAAACTCTGTATTTATGGCCCTTTGGTCCGATAAACATTTGGGGCTTGATAATCTCAAAGCAACACAGAAATGTTTGGAATTTAGAAAAACACAAAGGCATGAGTACACTAGAGGTTCTATAGGCCATCTTGTATCAGGAAATGTCCTCATTATGGGTGGCAATTATGGGTTTGCTTACCACTGAGCATCTTTTCAGGAAACCAATGAAACCATTGTGACCTACAACGCATTGGCCGCTACAAGGCTGTCAAGTCCAAAAATAATTAGGCATCAAGATGAGGCCTTTTTTTATTCATGTCAAGGAACTCGAGAGACTCTGTAATGTAGTTAACATGCACGCATCATGAATTTTCATCACATCAGAACACGGGTACAAGTGTGCACAGCAGAACAGAGCAACAGAGCTATGGAGAGGGCATATCTTTTGCAATCAATTACATGCACACATTATAGCTACCCATTGCCCAATACAAACCTATTCATATTTATCCAGCACCTGTGATAGGCCTGTTAATTAACATGGCTGTTATGTGAATGTAGCTGTTTCATGGTTTCCCTGCACTGTTTGTTGTGTTGTTTTTCCCACTATTGTTATGACAGACAGGTGGGCCATTATACACAAAGCCGAATTTCCCATCTGTCAGCCTTTAAGATGTTTTGCACTTCAAATGAGTCAGAAGTTCTACATTAAGCTGCCTGTGCTCACAGGGTTACACACAATTCAGAATTAAATTTGTTTCAATTTATATGTTGGAATTTGGATTGGATCTGCCACATCCTATAGGAAGTTAAATTGGAATTTTAACTGGAATGAGTTCTGCAGTTGATTCACCCTGGTCCACATAAATTAATTTGTTGAATATAATGAAACACACAAGCTAAATACACATTTCTGTAGGTTCCATACATCCATCCATCAACCTTCAAACATCTGGCCTTCTAAAACTTTTTCTGAAAAATTTTAAACAAGGTTTTGCCAAGCCATCATCCAAGGTTCAAGACATAAATTTGATTCATTTTAACCTTCATTAATTTCAGTTTAATTAGTTAAAATTTGTTTAATTATTCTTCATCCTGTTTGCTACCTCAAATCAAATTCAAAGTTTTTAAATCTGGAATGTAGAAGGCATTCTCAATTCAATTCTAAATGCAGCACAACCCTGTGTGCAAAAGGAAAAGCAAATTTTTACACAGACCAGCATTAACAGGGTTAGTATACTTTAACTGTTTATCTATTGAGCTGCTGTAATTATACACACATTTAAGTTTTATTAATTGTCCACATGCTTTAATCTGGTCATAATAAGAAATGGGTAGGGAATATTGATATTTTAATGTTTTTTTTTTTTTTGGTTCTAATACTAGGCTGGCCCTCACCTCTACTGACCCTGACATTCCATTCAGCAAAGTGTCTGATATAAAAAAAGAATAATGAAAGTAATAAATAAAGTAATAAATAAAGTAATATCATATGCTTCACATCAGAGCATGCTCCGGCTAGTCGAATACCAATGTATGGTAACTCAACTGACTCAACGTGGCACACATGCCTGTGGTCCTCACACTCACTCTCTTTCTCTTTCACACACACATATAGACACCCCACACTCCCACAATCACTCCCAGCACTTTCCCCCATTTACAGGAATGTCTTCAATTGTTTTCATTGACTTTTTTTTCTATCAGTAACAGAACCCCTAATACAATTTTTGGATGCATATTTTAAGAGCTCAGTTTGAATAGGCTCACACTTCCCACCAAGCTCAGAATATATCAGCACCGATAGTTTTATCACCCTGTTAAAAGGGTTTTATATTGCTGCAGTGAACATGTTCAATTACCCAGACTCCCTGGGGCATGGGGGAAAACACACATCAGTTGGGCCTGATTTATTTCACTGTCCCACTGAAACCCCAAATTAAGAGACACCCTCTGTAACCAGTGAAGTATAACACAACAGTCTGTCTGAGAGGATGTCTTCATTATATTAGCATCATCTCTTGACTAGCACTTACAGTCCAGGCTTGAAATATTTCCTACAGGATGCATCCCATTTATTCAATGATCTTCAAGATTCATTCTTTTTTGTTTTCACCAGGGAACAATGACATCCACTTAAATCACAGATCATGTAGCCTAAGTCTATTTAAAGACCCCATTTTGTGGCTTTTAATTCACATCGGTTACCTTTGAGGTCATCTACATTTACGCATTTGGCAGATGCTTTCATCCAAAGCGACTTACGTTGCATTTAAGATACATTTTATCAGTTCATGTTCCTGGCTATCAAACTCAAGACCTTGTCACTGTGAGGGCCTTACTACAGTGTCTCAGATGGAAAACAGACCACAAATGCGAATAACTCCTGCTCTTACAGGCGTATGCACATCGTTATTAGGGATGCACAATATAATGGTTATCATACAATATCAGAGATCAGTATCAGTCGATATTGGATATTTAATTGTGCATGCTTATTTTCCCTCTTTTTACAGTTAGATAACCTTTGCTGTCATCTAATACTGACATAAAGTTAATCTTTAACAACAGTAATAATTTCATAACATTGCTAAATGTAATATTCAGCTAATCTTAAAATATAAATTTTTCATACTGTACATTATAATATGATGCCCAAAATGAAATGTAGCATTTCTGTTTTAGTTTTTAGTGCCTAATTTATATAAACAAAATAGTTATGAATTTTAATATTGGCCATTTATTGATTATCAACCATACTATGAAAGAAATTATTGGCTTATCGCTATTGGTCAAAATAATAATAATAATAATAATAATTGCTGTCCAGTCAAATGGTCTTTAGAATAAGAATGTCCATCTTTCTATACAAGCTGCATGTGACTAGCAATGGCAAGAAATCATGATTCATGGCTATAATTTAATTACAGGCTATTGGCTATTTTAAAATAATTGACAAGCCATTCAGTATATCAGTGTATCCCTGTTTTAAAAGGAAATGCATTAACACAGGAAGAAAAAACTGCTCGTCAAGCTGCTTAATGGGTTCTTAAGTGCAGCTTTCCAACTTCCAAATTTATTAGATGTATTACATTAACAGTGAGTATAAATCTGCTAATGACTTTACAAAACCTGACCTAAATAATCATCAGTGACACTAAGTTAACAAGTATCTCATCTACATACAGTAGGCTACATGCAGTAGAGACCTTAAAGTTTTCATAAACAAAGTTCGGGTCAACACACAGGAACGCCACATGCTTAGATGTGAGCAGTGCATGAACTCAGGATGTGCTCTATGACGTGTGGCCCAAGGAACATGTGCACAGGGACACACGCACACCCTTGTGATGCGGAATACATTTCTCTGCACTTTGTTAGCTTGCCAAGACCCTGCAGCTCTGTGCCATTCCTGCCTTCATTACAATGCTCTGGTGTCTGCTGTCATCTTCTGCATCTCTTATGACATATTTATTGATTCTTATTAATAGACTCTTGACTTAAAGTGTGACCCCATTAGATCATTCTATCTAAAGGCAGTCATGAGACTGCTCTGGTTCCCAGGAGAGATGCCAGGACCCTTCAGTGCTAACCAGCTGGAGTTCACAGCCAGCCAAGAGGGGAAGGGGCGAGAAGGAGAAGAAGAGAGAGAGAGTGGCAGAGGAGAGGTGGATCAATGAAGCCTCGGTGAACACAGACCCCTGCTTAGGGAAGTTGAGAAATCATTCCTGTTTCATGATCACAGCGGGACAAATTGTAGCATGGACAGCTTTCAAGACTTGTTGCTAAAAGAAGTCAGTAGTTTTCAAAATTCAGAAAAGAATATGACATGACATCGCCTTTATATCAAATTAAGTCCATATATATTTACAAAAATTAAATGTTTAAATGTTATACAAGAGTTTTTTTGGAATAAACTGCATTTATGAGGAAACTGCTTATCACTTAATTAACTACAGCCTTTCAGCTAATCTACAACAGGTTTGACATTTATCCCAAATAAAAAAAGCTGTTTTACCTGAGAAGTCAAAAAATTTTGCAACAGGTAGTATTAAGTTTATTAAGCACTATAGGATAGGATTAAGCACTTTTCATTCATTTCTATGGTATCCCCCAACAATTGTACAATTGTACAACTCCAGCAACTGGTCAGCAATTCAGCAACATATAATGTGGTTGGCTATCAAAGCACACAGGACTTTAGTTGACTCTTACACTTTATCAGTGAAGGCTGGTACTATCAGCATTTACTGGACAAGACCAATACATTCCAGACCTTCCATCCCAAGCACACATTTATATGCATATGCAGAGTGTAATTGGGAGTGTTTTATAAATGTACAGATTATAAGCAATTCATCTGTCAGATAGGTTTGGGGAATTGGTGATGGATTACATGTTTTTATGTTATGTGCATTGACAACACCTGGCATGTTTCACTCTGATATCGCCATCATTAGAATGAGCACAGCCCAGCTTTAACCAACATCTGTCATTCAACTGCTCAGCCGACTTCACCAGTAGGGGTTGCTTTTCACTGTTGTTTCTAGAGAGAGTCTGTTCATGCATTTTCTCTTGCACACAAAATTTACAGTATATTCAGAAGGATACAATCATATTAATTATGTTCTGTATATACTGCACATTACTGAATGTCAAGATGAAAAAGGCAAATTGTACAGTTTACAATCAGAATGCTTTGCATGAAATAACATATACCAAAATTCTATATTCTTGACTGGACCTTCCCTTTAGTGTGATGAATGACCTATTATTTGATCAGACTGTCAAAAATGTACTAAACAAAATGTGTAAATATTGTAGTCATTGTTATAGTATTGTAGTATTCCATTTCAAACATAGCCAAATTACAATAAAATATATAAAATATACTATATTTGTTCCCCTGTTCTTCTGCTCACTGGAGACTAGCTATAAAACCAGCATGCTATTTTAAGGTTCTCATAACTAGAAAGTGCAGCATAAATATAGCTGTCTGATTTTAGTGAACGTGAGTGTGCGTGTGGTAAACTGACCTATAATATGGTTCATCAGTGCAGTTGACTGCCTTTGTTGAATCTCTCTGGTGAATGTGTCACATCAAATGCCTTCATTATCTCCCTCTGTCATTATCATTTAGCGCTGGTACTTTAAAACACTGTGCTCTCTCTGTCAGTGGCTCAACAATATGGAATAACAATCCCTCCCCTCTCGTTGCTCTTCAAACACGGCTCTTTTTTAATAACAGATGTCTCACCTGAAGGAGGACAGGAGAAGAAAGCCTCTCTCAAGGATAATGAATGCTCTCATAAAAGTGAGACAGACCATTAGAACTGCCTTACCTAAATCATTCTCAGCTCGATCCTAGCCCTTTCACACATGGCAATATGCAACATCCTGTCAGCAGATTATACCGGAGACAGTTGTTTCAGCTTAGGAGGAGTGAAGTCATGATAGAGTCACAAGGTTTACTGCAGGCGGAGACATCTTATTTTAAGGGGCTACCAAATAAAAGGACTTCCTTTTTTAAATTTTTTAAATTATATATATATATATATATATATATATATATATATATATATACACACACACACATACTGTATATCCATACGGTGAGCGTGATTTCACCAAATACAACATGTTCCTGGATCAACATCCTTGTTGATCCTGGAACAACATTCCAATCAACCAGTCAGAATTCAGATATAACTTTTCAGGAAATATCTGTTTTAGGTTTAAAATCAGGTTTAGGTGCTTCTACACTCTTGTTAATCAGCTATAATTTCCCACTGATTTTAGGAATAAATTATGGGTAGGGTTAGGTTTAGGGGTAGGGATTGGGTTAAATCTATATTTTTAATAATAATGTTGATCCAGGATCATCAAAAGATGTTGATCATACATAGCTTCTGAGTGATATTATTTCTCCACCTCACAATGCAATGTTAAAAGCATCACATGGTGCAAAACTCTCTCTCCCAGGCCACTTCATCACCAATACAGGAAATTAGCTGAACTACTGGCCACTGCTGAGTCACAGGTTATGACTCTTTCCTCATTAAAGGCCTGGTACAGCTCTCACTCTCACATACAAACATAGCTGAAATCCAGGTGTGTAACACCACTCATAGCTCTCAGCACATGCATCATAAGCAGCTGTAGATGTTTAGAGGAGCAGGGCCATCTCAAGAGGACTTAAAGCACAATGGATGCAAAACCGTAGGAGGGGAGTAAGAGTTTCAGTGCGGCATGCTTTTCCCCTCCATGCTATCTAACACAGAGTCACAGAGAGGCACTCTCCTCCCTCGATCTCTCAAAGAGGATAGAAATGTTGCCGGTGAAGGTGATAACCCTTTTGTTTTGTCTGTAATCCATCACACAGGCTGTCAGGCTCAACAGCCACAGCGGGCTCCACAACAGCCCTTAATCTGACAGCTTCATGCAGCAGAAAGCAAAGTGTGGAATTAGATCAAAGTGGAGGGAGTCAGTGGCGGATTGATGCGCTTTGCAATCTTGTTTGTATCTTCATACTGGCTGTGACGTGTGGCACGGCTGGAACTTTAAAAGTGAGGTGGCTACAGGGAGGCCTGCTTCTGGGACTCCTACTGACTGACATAAATGCATGTTACCTTTGTAAAGGTAGAGACGGACTGACACGCCAGATTACGCTAAAGAATATTTAACCGGGTGTTTATGTGTTTGTGTTGAGAGGGATCAGGAGATGACAGCTGCTCTCTGTGCATATCTCCATGCATCATGGCCAATTCACATGAAGGCGGCAGGGCTGCAGGGGGCGTACACTGCAGCACATTAAACTCGGCTGTAATTAGTTCTTCGGCCCACAGAGAAGAACGGAGGAGGTGATTTAAATAAGGGCAATGGATGAACTGGCTGAACGGCTGGAAACGTATATCATGTAAAGTAACATTTCAGAGCATCCAAAGTCTGTGAGAAGTACGACCTACACAGTTAACACAATATCTTGAGAGCAAAGTGTGCTTGCATTGCATATTAAACACAATATATGATTATATATATACAGTATATACCCAAAAGTCTGAGACCACGTTATAAAATTAGGATTCAAATTCTAACGTAAACCTGAAATTTGATTCAAATTAAACAAGTTCAAATGAGAAATAAATATTTAATATTTTAATATTTTTTTTATATTTCATATTTTCAAAATAGCATAATGTAATATAATATCAATTTTAAGTTGTAATTGAAAAATGCAAAATAAAAGCCATTACCGGTATATTTATTTTACACAATACTTGAATTTACTGTAAAACAATACAACTGTGTAAAAAATTCTGAGACAACACCAAACTAATTGCATTGAAATCTAATTTAAACCTGGAAATAAATATAGCTTATGAAATGTAAGAAAAAAGAAAGTAATATTTAAGAATCTATAATCAGTAAATCAAAATAGCAAATAACATAAACTAATATATAATATAATATAATATAATATAATATAATATAATATAATATAATATAATATAATATAATATAATATAATATAATATAATATAATATAATATAATATAATAAAATTTGAAAAATGCAAATTACAAGAATTTTCACTAGTGGACTCAGACTTTTGGACGTATTTTATACATGTTTTTTACTTATGGACATGTATTTTTATCAGAATCAGAATCAGAAATCAGAAATCAGAAAGAGCTTTATTGCCAAGTATGCTTGCGCATACAAGGAATTTGTTTTAGTGACATAAACTTCCAGTAAACAGAGACAACAACACACAGACAAAAAAAAAAAAAAAAATTTACAGGAGAATTACAAATTGGCAAATAAATAAGTGTATAAACAATTGTGCTATAAATGATAATGGAATAGGATTGAGTGAGATGCAGGAATGTTCTAGGATGGAGGGGTAACAAATAAATATAAGGATATTATTTAATGTATCTAATATAATATAATGTAATGTAATGTAATGTAATGTAATGTAATGTAATATAATATAATACAATACTTATTCATTGTAACATTTTATAAAATAGAAAAAAAAAGGTCAAACTTCAGTTTCAGATAATTAATCTGATAATTAATCGACAATAGAGAATACCTGAATCACTCTCACTAGCTGAGAGTACTGCTGTACAATAAATATAATTATGTGTGTATTGCTAAAACAATACAAAATAATATAAATAAAAAAGAACCCCAGAGAGGGATAAATGTCATCCAACCCCCTTGAGATGTCGTATGTAAACAATAAATATTCAAATGCTTTGCTGTGGTACTGTAGATGCAACATGCTGTGAGGTGTGTACTATACAACACAAGATTCCTATATGGGCTAAAATTCCCAGTCCTCTGCCTGATTATAACAATACCTTAATTCAGTTACAGCCATATGTCTGCATACCCAGACATATTGATACAGCAAAATGACCCTCTAATTGCACCTTAATACAAAACATATCCTAGCCCCCTCTGCCTCTAGGTCAGCCCAGCACACTTGTGCGGCCAGTTAAAAAATATTCTGAAAAGATTAATCTTAATCACAGGTTTGGGCCATGTGTGGCTGGGCATATCCTTCTCATTACCGAGCACGGATGGTTGCTACCTGACTTCTCAGACACAATGTTCCCTACTCCCGCTTTCAAAGCGAAACACAGGCGCTACATTCTTAATAAAGCACAAACCTGTTATTCCAATTGACCTTCTTCACATCAAGCTGTCAATGATCTCAGTCTAGGACTCAAAGTTTCGCTCATTGAGGCAGACTTCATGGTAATGGGCATTTGTTTTAGTATATGGCCTTTAGGAAATGGCTGCAGCATTTGGCAAAAACGCAAATGATGTGACAGGGCATTTAGCCCAAGTGCATTTAAAAATAGTAATGGCGAGACAGCCGCGAGCGCTTATGGAAATGCTCAAATGCTCAGGCATCCACTTGTGCTGCAACTGTTAAAACCCATTCAAAATTATAACAGCGGCTGATGGTTCAGCTCATTCCGATTGCATGTCATTTGACCTTTAATTGCAATGAATGTTGCTGAACCTGTCAAATGTCTTGACATTCCTGTACATTTATGCAGAAACAAATGCAGCAAAAATGCTCAAATGAGGCCCTGCTGCCGAATCCTACCAAACCAGGCCTAAACAAACAAGGATCAAAATATGCTGTTTTGAAACAGCACATTACAGCAATATATGGACAGATATTTTATAGCAAGGGCGAGTTCTCCTGCAGCTCTCTCATTATGTTTATATCTAATGTTTATGAGATGAGAGTTACACGTGATTGATGTAACCATCTGTACACATTGTACCGCTCCATTAGTGTAACTGAGCTTGCCAGCATGGATTATTGGGACTGAGGTGTTTATGAGACGGATTGAGAACGTTGCAGTTTAGATCAATTTGAATCCTTCAGATGTGTCATGAGCAGATGACCCCAAAAGCTCCGGTGTCCAGTTTAATTCCATAACTGCCCATTCAGTGGAAGACTCTATGTCCACAGGAAGGTGTTTAGATATCATAAGGTTTAGAAGAACGAAGTGTCAGAGGCTCGCAAAAATGACTCCTAATGAAATAAATACAAGCATGTTGGGCTACTGATTTCTGCACACTTTAAAGAAACTTTTAGACCAATAGAAAATGTAAATGATCCACACAAGTCCTAACTTTTATGGTTAAAACAAAAATTTTTTTTGGAGTTTTTGAATTCTTCTAGACATTAACAGAGGCTTTTGAAAGTAAGAGTTTGTGATGCCATGTTTCCGCATCCTCAAAAAGGCCTAAGCTGTAAAAGTCTGATTCTGAGCACTGTAGTCTGTCATTAACAGTGTTAATATCCCTGCCGTTTCAAAGGTTTCTTTGCTCCATTTGGTAAAAACATTAAGGATGTCTTGGCTGTCTCTCGCTCCAGAGAGCCATGTTTTAAGACACAGCCAAAGCTAATAAATAAACCATACAGCAAACCTCAGCTCATAGTTTCACAGCTTGGGTCGGAGGTGTTAAGCCAACTCACAAATGTGTGAACCTGCTACAGCTTTTCAGTTTTTCTCATTTGTTTTCCTCACAACAGTGTTTAAGAGCCTGAACCCATAGGGGAACCTTATTATGCTCTGTGTTTCTTCAGAAAACAAGATAAGTGAGACCAGGAAGAGTGGTTATGCATTTTCTTTCAGCATCTGTAAATATTTTTTTATTTGTCTCTAATTTGACATGTATACCCTGTAATATTCTCATATTTATCTGCTAAAAATTAAAGTTATTGAACAAATTAGTGTAAAGTACAAAGGCTGGCTACAACCAAGTGCAACTAAGTCTACTTTCAAAACAATAATTTAGCAATCTCCATTCATTACACCAAATAAAGTCACTCTTGTTATTATATCAAATGTGGTCTATATACAGTATGGTCTCATTGTTTTGTCTTTGTGGGTCCAGTAGATGTGCAATTGAAAGCAGTGTTATGACACTATATGATATTTATATTTTTTAAACATACACTATCGTTCAAAAGTTTGGAGCTCGTAAGATTTCTTTGAAAGAAGTCACTTATACTCAGTAAAGCTGCATTAATGTGATAAAAAATTCAGTTGTAAAACAATAATATTGTGGGGGGAAAAAAACAAATAAAAAAAATTGTTTACTATTATTATATTTTATATTGTCAGTTACTCCTAGGATGGCAAACTACTAGGATCAGCAGCCATTACTTCAACCTTCAGAAATCATTGTAATATGCTGATCTGGTGCTCCAAAAAAACATTTCTTTTTACTGATCAATGTTGAAAACACTTGTGGCGTTTAACATCTTTGTGGAAATGGTGATTGCTTTTCAGGATTTTTTTTTGATGAATATAAACTTCAAAAGAACAGCATTTATTTGATATAGAGATCCTTTGTAACATTATAAATTACAATTTACTGTCACTTTTTATTAATTTTATGCATCCTTGCTGAATAATAAAAAAAAAATATATATATATTTTTTTTAAAAGCTTGTGTGGATATTATATATCAAATTAAACCAGATAACTTGATGATTCGGATGACACTAGTGACAATTAACATTCATGAGCAGGATCACGGATCGAATTAAAACTATACATGAATTGTTACTTTTACCTCAATATTGCTTTCTGGCTTAAAAATGTGTAATATTTATAGTCTTATGATTTCTACGTATGTGTGTATTGATTTCACCCCCATTTCTAAAGCATAATTGATTAATCAGATATTACAACTCACCCACACAGGATTATAACACTCCCTAGTCTCCGAAAAGGCTTCACTTCCTTCAGATCTGAAGAACCTATAATTCTAACATCAATAACTTTTATTATGCAAAGAGCAATATAGCAAAAAGATAGTGTTTAAGATTGACATGTCTGTGCATTTTATCAAGTAGTGTCACAATTAATCACAGTTGCAACAAAAATCTTCATATTGTACTGGTAAGTATTGTTATCCCCCTTGGTATGCTGGAACTTTTCGACTTCCTTCCACAGAATGCTGAATGTCAGTGATCTGCCTTGATCCTGTTAGGGCAATATAAGTGTAGGAGAAAGGAGACAGACAAGCACAAAGAGCGGTTGTCGAAGTTTAAGGCAAACAGACTGCTGGTAGAGGGGCTCTGGTCGCCTGAGTCTTTCTGAAATTTAGATGATGCATCAGAACGCCACAAGAGTTTCTTTGATAGTGGAACTATGGCTGAAAAATTCGTCAGTCATCATCTTAAGCTATGTGAGGCGAGAAGCACAAAGCATGCGCAGACAGTCACACAGCCTGTCTTCTTCACCCCATGTGTCTGGAGACAGGCTGATAGAGCTCCCCAGTGTCATTTCCAATTGCTGTGATCTAAATGTATAAGAATTGATGGTGCCTTCCACCAAATGCTGTTATAGGGAACCTGGTTTGTTTATTTAATGAAGACCGTGTCACTGTGAATCTGTGTCCTTGTGTTTGAAATGGTGGCAGGTGTTGGTGGCAGATTTTCCTGAGACAGGGGCACTGAATTAACAAATTCAATTTACATAATACTTGCAAAGGAGGACTGGCCTCTTCCAGGCGAAGTGTTCCACCCGCCAGTGTTAGTGTGTGAGAGCGTGTCTATGTGAATGTGACTATATCTTGCTGGGCCCAGATGTCCAGACCCCAGTAGGTTTGACAAACAGACTAAGATGATGTATTTACTCTTTGACAGAGAGCTGAGGAAGGAAGAAGAAGAAGAAAAATACAAAAATACAAATTTGGTAACAATTTGCAGAAAGGTTAAATTCGTTCAAATGAATTAATGCATTGGGTGTCATGAATTAATAATTTGTTAAAACTTTTATTAATCAATGTTGATAAAAAATGTACAGAAATATCTATCTGTGTATAAACTATTGTTGATAATAATGAATCTTTCATTTAAAATTAATCACAAGTTATATTAGGGTTAATCAAATATTAAAGAAATATTTTTTTTAAATATATAACTATTGTTGTTAATAATGATAAAAAATTTTAAATTAACAATAAATTCTATAAAAATGTTGTAGGTTGACAGATATAACGATAGATGGAACGATATACACTTTTAAGAATTTTATTTTATTAGAATGCAGTAATCTGTAATCTATAGAATAACCCATAATAACCCATCAAATGTTATTTTTAATGGTAAAAACTGTTTCTTTTATGTTAGTACAGCCTGCATACCTGGAATTGTTGTTTGGGATGACATTCACTAGATACAAAATAGTTTTTTTGACATGACATTTATGCAGTGAGAGAAAGTAAATAATATTTTTACAGGTCTGTATGTGTATATACCAATGCAAAATTTTATATAAATGTCCCATACACTGCCTGCCACATATTCAGTGTACTGGAGATTATTATTTGTGCAAACATATGCACTCTTGCAAGCACACACACACATATCTCAGCTGCCATATTGGCTGCTCCAAAGCCCTACTGTGTACATTTCAAATGATTCAATCGGATGAATGAACATATGCTCACCCCTGAATCATAAGTTAAATTATGCATGGCGTAATTTGATTTAATCAAGTTTATCGAGTTTGAAACAGAGCAAAATGCAATATGAAACAGACTTTTAATTTATGACCTTTCCTTCAAAATTGTTTGCACCGGTCAATTAGGATGTATCATCTGTTCAAGTCAGAGCATTTTGGATTAAACCAGTGAGGCCTTCCAGAAGTCCTAATCACAGTTAGATCGTTTCATTACCAGAGTTACTCGATTATTCTGTGTAATAAAATTAATGCTTACAGCTCACCTAAGCTGTAATCATGCTGAAAATGAAATGTTTTAAACACATAATAATGCATGCCCTTATGTTTTAACTAAAACACACTGTCAGTCATTCTGAGTAGAGTTGGAGCGTGTTGGCAGATATTTACCTACAGTGCTTTGCCACACCACTCATTCATCTGCCACATTGTGATGCACGTTTGTGATGTTTACTGCTAAATATTGATGGGCATCTGGTGTTCCATTCATCCCCAATCAAAAATGAGCCACTCAGTGAAAACGCTCCATCTTTCTCTCTCTCGCCCTTCTTATGTGAGGGCAAGTCAGTTGGCTTCACTATAAATCAACACACTGGCTAAAATATACCCTTTCCCTCATTTTCCAAGAATAAATGCCTTGAAGGCATGCTTTTTTGGCATGTCACTAGACACATATTAGCTGGACTGCTGCGAGGAGACGAATTAGTGCTCACCCGATATATATTTGTTAATTCAGAAGTGGGCAGAGAGTCCAGGGTAGTGAAGTTCTCCTGCAGAGGAACAATTGTGACCTTGTTTGGTCTACGGTTTGAAATAGCAAGCACTCAGCACCTTGTTTTTAAAGGAAAGAGTGTTGAAAAAGAGGCGCTTGGCACAAGAGTCCAACTTTTCTAAAAGAAAGGAGATTTAAATCAAGCACTGCTTTAATAATTTTTAAAATTGCAAATTTTTTATACATTTCATATAATACATCAAGAAATTTTAGTGCTTGATGGTTTTCCATGAATCGTTTTGACTGACTCATTTAAAAGAACCTGTTCATAAAGAATGAATCATGAATCAGATTTAAATCCAAATGCCAAATGCTTTAATAATTATATAATTATAAATTAAAATATTTTGATTATTTGTTTTATGTTAGATAACGATATTCTTCAGCAGCTTGTAGCAAGAAGTAAAAGCCTCTGTGTGTGTATATATATGTGTGTTTGTGTGTGTGTACATGTTTTTTTCCCTCCAAAAACAATAAAAAAAAAATCTGCATACTATCATATTACTATATTTCATATTATTCAGGGTTATGGTCATGCTCAAACTGAAAACATGTCGAGAGAGGATTTACTATTAACCTTAAAAAAAGACATTGCCAGTGAGCAGAAGCATCTGTCAACTTGGTCAGGCTATTGATGAATAAAAACAGGACGTTACCTCTCTAAATTACACATGGCTGCTAGGTATCTTGTTGTTGCGAGGTGACACATTTATATGAAATAAATCTAGACAGTGTGTGTGTGTGTTTGTGTGTGTGTGTGTGTGTATACTTGTGTGAGTGACACAGCCCCAGCTGTGGAGCAGGAAGAAACAGCTTTTTTCTGGGTGCAAATCAAAGTTACAAGAGCACAATAACCCACAGGTTTGAAATGATGAGGCTCTTTAGATTAGGGGAAAAAACAACAGTGTAACGGCGACCCTGCACATGGCTCTAATCGCTTCAAATGAAGTAATGAAGGAGACACCGGCGTTGCCAGATCTCCTCTCCTGTTCTGCAAGGTGCAGCGCTTGTTTGTGCGAATGTCTGGCAATTAAAAATAATTGGGAAGCAGGTTTGCCTCTAAATCTTCCAAGAATGCCAGTTATGATCTAATGAAGCTTCATTAGCCATGCTGAAAGCTGAGAGCTCTGTATGACAACGGCAATTAGACAGGATCATAGGCAAAATCATAAAAAAAATACTCTGGCTAAGATTAGCTTTTCACTTAATGACCAATTCATTAGCTAATTGATTTCTTATTAGTTACAGGCAAAAAAGCCTGTTTGGGCTTCTGTACAGCTAATTAACAGCATTTTACACCATTAGTCAATTGCCTAATTTTCAGGAAAAACAACATTTGAAAGGAGCATGGCTGAAAGGCAATGGGCCATTTGCTTCATTTTTTTTCTTTTCCTCAGTATTGCTTGCTATCTTATGCCATGTATGCGATCATTAATGTTTCTAATATTAAATGATAGCATTCGTGATCATGTGTCAACACTGTATCCCATGGCTCAGGCAACAGAGATGTTGTTCTATAATGAGAGCTCTTATATATATTCTGAGCCAATTTATTAAGACTACAAAAATGACTTGGGAACCACTGGCTCCTGAAATGAAATATTTAGAAGCTAAGATTTATTTTTCATTCTCTCAAATCTAATACATACATTAACAGTTCCAGGTTAATTTTGAATGGGACTTAAATGAACACTGCATTGCGTTTCAGTAAGGGAGTCATTGTGCCCACAGTAATGGCTTTGAATGATTCAGTCAAACCACTGAATCACAAGCAAGTGGTTCTCAACAAAGGGCCGGGACTTACTAGAAGGTCTCAGCAAACTACTAATGTGCCACAGTGTGATTTAAAATAATTAAATAAAAAGGTAATATTAATATTAACACAATTTATATATTTTTAATAAATTAAAATGATCTAACCCAATTTACATGCTAAAACAACATAATATCATATAAAATCAGAAAACAGTCGTCCCCATATAACTATTATCTTTTACTATTATACTTTTTTTTTTTACAGTTTGTGTTTATTAAAAAAGCACCTTTGTCATAATAATTGTCAAAATATCTTATATAGGGAGGATTCCATAGAAAACTCTGTTAGACAAGAAGAGGCCTTCGAGTACGTAGAAAAACGTAGAGAACAACTATTCTATATCACTTCTTTAAACACTGACTGACTTATTACAAAGAATCGGTTCTTATATGTTCATGAATCGGTCTTCCCAGCTTGCGCTGTGTTCTTTGTTTTGGGAAAACTGACACACTCAAACAAAAATACATTTAACAAATTTTTATTGCAAATTTGTATTTTTCTGTTGCATTTGTGATCATGGACCCTTTTCATGGACTATGATGACACGTTTCCACAGTTATTAACACAATACTGTGTAGGTGTTTCTTACACAAAGTCTGATGGAGTAATGGCAAATTACATCTTTTTCTCTTCTAACCAACATAATCAATCTCTCAATATTTTATCCTCTTTTTGTAAAGTAATGAACACTATCGTGTTTATCTAACTAACTTCTGCTTAGTTGGATAAACTTCTACTTCTGAGAACCCCAGAAAAAGATCCATTTTACTCACAGTCTGGAGCCCTGTCGCATCCTGAAGCAACTATAAAGCTTAAGTTTAAGACACATTGTTAGCTGTCACTGTGTGATTATGACCAAGACCTTAGCTTCTTTTCCCCACTTACTACAGATGTCAGCTTTTGTTTTGAGCACATGTAAAATGAATCACCTTATATGACAGCTTGAATGTACACAGCCTCAGGAAAACAGCAGCATGTACACTGACAGGTGGTCTGATTGAAGGGCAGTAGTATCCTCTGTCACCTAACAAGGTTGCCCAGTCCATATCTCTGTGGTGTGGGGAAGTAAAGTGAAGACTCAGAATTCATTGGTCTCTAACAGGGGGTAGCTGCGGCTGAAACAAAAGGAGACATGTTGGAGATGAGAGGCAGTCATTTGGCCCTTCAAAACCTGGGTCCTCTCCAACAGACACTGCCCTAAGGTACTTCCTGATTGTTGCAACTGTTACAGTGAGCTCCACACAAATAATAATAATATATATATATATATATATATATATATATATATATATATAGCTACATTTAGCTCGAAAAGCCACAAAAAAAAACATATTTAATAAAAAAAACCCTGACAAAGTAATTAAAATACATATACACAGGGTAAATTCAGGAAAATTGCCACTGAGACCAGGAAACACACACACACACACACACACACACACAGAGACAAATATATATTTAAAAGGGGGTTATTCTGAAGAATCTTTGCATATAGTACTTATAAAATACAAAAATAGTACAACACAGCGATAATAAAGAGCATTAATAACAGTCGAACAAAGTTTGTATTTTATAGATACTGTATTTTACATTATTATTATTATTATTATTAACACCAATAATAATAATAATACTTAAAATAGTATGCCCTGCATATTCAAACTGTTGTCAACAATTATGCTTTTGTATTATTACCAGGTAGCTTATTAGAATCAGGTATGGACAAACATTAGGATGAGTAAAAAATGAAGGATTTTCATATCTGGGCGAATTATCCCTGAATGTCTTTTATGTCGGTTCTACCCATTTGTCTGCCAGCGTTTCAGTTAGGTAGGTTTTACTGAAGGGTTAGCGTTTGTGTGCTGGAGAGCTCCTGATCTTTGTCCAGTGCCGGTTCTGTTAGTGGTTGAATAGCTTGGCCCAGGGGGACGGGGGACGGGGAATGGAGGGGGGGCTGGTGTTGGGACACTGCGTGACAGATGGGGGTGACTAGTAACTCTGCTGAGGGACTTGTCTACAGATGGTGCGCCTCGCTTCTCCCTTTCCTTACTCAGTCCCTCCCCCCTTCCATCAAAACCCTCTGGCTGTAAGCGAAGAGAGAGAGAAAGAGAGAGATAAGCCTGAAGAACCGCTCGCCTCACCTTGGCAGTGCTGGCCATTTCCTGCGCCTCTTCATCAGCCATGCCACTCTGTGGCCCATCACTAATTAATCTTAATGAGCCAGCAGATCAGTGACTTCTCCTTCTTAAGATGAGTACATAAATCACCCTCAACAAACGGACGCAGTCCACGTCTTTAGCTAAAGCCGGATGAATTTAAAAAATGCTGCTGTTTTGAAACAGTTTTTAATTGCATGATTGATCAACTGCAGGATGCGGCATAAAAGCTTGTCTGTATTCATGCTAAATGAGCCTGCAATGTCCGAAAGACACTAGAGACCCAGAGACTGAAAATATAATGTGGATGGCATACATTTAACCGCTCATTTACTGTAAGTGAAATCCTGCCAGTCTACTTTCAGGGGGATGGTTGAGCAGGATGAAAATGATACATGTCCGCATTAAAGCAAATTAATGTGTGCTATCAGCAACTGTGAGCAAGCTAGGTCTTCGGCTTTGACCACAAGCTACAACCAGCCCTCGCTCCCCTCATATATTATTTTCTCAACACATGCAATGAGCCGAGCTTCTAAACTACATTGCAGGCGGAATGACCTCATAAACATGAACAAATGTGTTATTTTCTTTGTCTGCCAGAAGTAGCTGTGAGAAGAGTTGATATACTCCACATAGAACAGCCTAATTAAGACTGTTTGCAAAGGGAATATGTATCTTGGGAGTATGTCTTACTGTTTTTTTTTAGAATATTTAATTTAAAATAGTACAAATAATTTGGGCACAAAATTATTCTCTATGAGCACTTTTAGGAAGTCAGCTAAACTAGACTGTGTAGCCTTGTAGCACTGAGGTTGACAACATTTCATGAACCAGGACCCACAATCAGACTCTTAACCAATTAAACTAGAAAAAATAAAAATACATTTTTTCAGTAACACTAAAAGGTACTTACATTTGTTGTGATGTAACAGAAGCATAGCCACAGATATTTGTTTCTGTATTGTTATGTACTGTATACTCAAATAAACGGATATTGGAAAAAAATAAAATGCATGGGAACTTGATTCAGTCCATTAGTTGTTGATCGGGTGGAGGCTGATCTAAATGAGAACTTGCAGTGGATTGTAGAAAGGGGTGGAATTTAAGCAGACTAAATATTTGGAAAAATCATATTACGACATTTTGATTATAAATTACAAGATCATGCACACACTATTTTAATATTTTAAGATCAATAAACTGGCCTACCTTTACATCCTTTGCCATATCCTGAATTCATCATGCCACTGTACTGTCAGACAGAGAAAGAAATATACATTTATTTAATAATAATTTTACCTCAAGAAAAACAAACACAACAACAAAAGATTAAGTAATAGGTTGTTTCTCAGACAAACTGCAGACCTCAAGTCCAAACTCATGGTTTTTGCATCTTCGGTTTGAAAATTATTTTGCATTACAGAGTTTGGGCCAGCTGGTTTTGAACCATTAATACTCTTTGGGTGCTAGTCTAACCATTATAACCATGCTGTTTACCAGCAGAACTTGAATGGCTGAATTTCTTTACCAGGGCAGTCTTGCTGATTAAGCTGGTAAGAAAGCCCGATGGGACCACCAGCACATCAACTGCAGAGACAGCATTTCTTTCCCCATTAGAATGGTCGTCACAACATCTCCAGATTTCCAAAAACATCTGAGCTTTCGCAGATGACACTCAGCATGGTGCTTATCTGTGAATGGGAGGATAAAATGCCTCATTGTGCATCTTTCATAAATTATTTTTTATAGTATTGATTTGAGCTTATTGTGCGGAGGCATTTTATTTCCCATGGGTCCCAAGCTATTAACTCTGATATGATCAGGAAAGATCCTCTTACACAAATTCCCTTGTCACATCTCGGCTGGCAAGCTACATGCACGCTTGACCTCCGACAGATACACGGTTGTGGCCATGTAGATCATGGTTTACAAACACGTCTCATTACAGTCGCTTGAAGATCTACTTCGTGGTGCACTGAGTCAGATATACTGTAAAGAATTGGTGTAACTTAAGTGTGAAGCTGTTCAGAATCTTTCAGAATTTCATCAAAGATAACAGTTCATACATTACTTGCAAGACTATAGTGTTTGGACAGTATAACGTCATCAAAATATCGTCAACAGTTTTATATTTTTTCCTAAGAATATAAGATTATTGCTTCATGACTTTAAAAACTGTCTTTCCTACAGAGTTACTCACTCTCAGCTGTCCATATTGTCTTATTCTCAAATAGACTCGAAGTCCCTCCTTTCTGGTCTCCTTGCAAGTGCTAAACGGCTAGTCCAAAATGCTGCTGCCTGATCTGGATTGAAATTGTTTCAGCTTTGCTCAGTCTCCTCACAAGCTTCAGGGGTGACGTTAGAATCAAATCTAAAACATAGTCTCTGACCAACAATGCAGCCAATTGTTTGGCTCTGTTATCAGCACACCACGATAAAAACAAACTCCTCAACCTGGCTGCTACAATCAGCTGTATCTAGAATAAAAAGCCAGGAAGAGCTTGTTCAGGGTGCGATTGGAGAGGTGGAGGGCTCGGGCGGTAGGTTTGTCAGAGTACTCTGTGGATTAATATGTTTCAAGGATAAAGTCAATTTAATACCATCAGCCTATGGGAAAAAAAGCAGCAGGGAAAAGTAAGAGAAAAATGTGGTCTCATGCTTCAGGGTTTCAACACTCGGGACCTTTGGCTTTAAGCCATAATTTTGTTGATAATCAATTTTTGGACATATCTCACTTCAACGGTTATAAACACACACACACACACACACACACACACACACACACACACACACACACACACACACACACACACAAATGTACTAGATTGAAATAAATTCAGGACCTATATGTCACAGGTCTGAGGTATTATTAGTACTCATTTGTAAATAAACAGTGATTTTAAAAACACAGAATCTGCAGATATAGTACAAAGAGATAAATTATTATGTGTAAGAATTTTTTAACCTTGTAAAAAAAATTCTGAGGTTAAATGCAAAATACAGCAAGTGTAATGAGAGACAGGAGGAAGCCTGTTAGGGTTAACTACGCCTCATTATCTTCCCTACATGCATGCCTGTGCATAACACTCAAAACTGTCTGCTACTGGGGGTCGGCCATTGCACTTAATTGGGGCTTTAAACCCTGAAGTAATCAGCACGACTCAAAACAACACCAAATAGCCACCATTTTTTATATGAATTTCAAATGCATTGGTCTTGCGAACATAAGGGATTAATCTGAGTGAATGAGCAAGTTCAAATGCTGTTATGGCATTTGTCAGAATAGGTCTGGACTTCCTGCAGAAAGGTCTTGGGTCTCCTTTCCCCTCCACTTTATTAACAAGCTGCCTAACCCTTGTAAGAATGAGTGCTGCTTGAAGAATCACGGCACACATATAGCTCAGCTGAAAGCAGGGACTGATTCACTGGCTGAATGATTAAATGGACTGCTGCCAATATAGACACAAATTTTACATCACAGCTCTTAACTTTATTTTTAAGGGGCCACATGGTTCAGGGCTCTCTCAAATGGCACCAAACTTAATAAAGCCGTTTATTTGCTAATAATGTGCCAAAAGGTAATCAAAGGTAGAAGAGGAGGATGAACTTTACCATCACACAATTACAAGCAGTAAGGCATAATTACATTTACGTTTTGCATAACTGGAAGCAGGATCCTGCCTGCTTGTCTCTGCAGTCTGATTAAGGGAATGCAAATAATTTAGAGCAATTATTTCTTAAAGTGACAGTATGCAGCCACCTGCCTGCTTTTGACATTAACTGAATCTGACTTAATAAAAATAGGCCTACAGGAGCTGCTGTAGAGCGCAAACGGACATAGAAAGAATTATTTACATGTGTTGAGATATATATTTAGTTTATTTCCAAAAAGGCGATTTGTGTGTGTGTGTGTGTGTGTGTGTGTGTGTGTGTGTTTCTTCGACTAAGACAATAATGTCATACATTTTCATGGACATCGCCGGTGGCTTCAGATGTAAAATTGTTATCGACATTTCACTTGACGATTTATTTATTTCTTTACAACCCAGATATAGACTGTAATCAATCAACCTCTCCGACCTTAATTCAGTGACTTGAAACCTTTTAGAGCTTAATTGAGATTTAATTGTGTCCCCACTACCCTTAAAGTCATACCAGAAAACACGAGCAAGATAAAAAAAAATTATAAAAACACATCTATGCAGAAACATATTGTTTAGCCTACTAAAATAACATTTAAAACGAGAATATACGGAGCGAAGAAGATGTGATAAAATAATGACTGAATTTATTCGTTTCCTAC
This sequence comes from Carassius carassius, assembly GCF_963082965.1. Lineage (NCBI taxonomy): Eukaryota > Metazoa > Chordata > Actinopteri > Cypriniformes > Cyprinidae > Carassius > Carassius carassius. The sequence goes on from NC_081765.1 coordinate 23,674,017, forward strand.
ACTGCGATTTTAAGTAGCTGGCTAGCTGTTTATTCTGCTGTTGTTATGGGGTATTTATATTGTAGGCTACTGCGTTGTGTTTAATGCTGGTAGCAAAACAAAAAGCTAGCTCGTGCGCATTCTTACTTGGCCAATAAACTTCACCCAAACAAGCGGCACCAAATCCGAGAGAGAGAGAGAGATTGGAAACATAATTCCTGCGCCTTTAAGAATTGTCTGCTACTAAACTTCAGCGACACTAGTGAAGCAGAGTCGATTTGCTCACATGTGTATAGCATATATTGCCTATCGATCCACTGGAGGCTGCTGTTGATAGTGAACCGCACTTGGATAGGTGTAGGTTAGGCTACTAACTAGAAAACATCTGCACCAGCCACTTTGAAGTCCTACAATCCGTTAAAGTGAGCTAAATTTTTAAAAAAAGGGCTTCTAGAAGGTATCACAGCTGACGTTAAAAAATATTAGGGCCTACCGTCTGCTGCTATAATAAAAACTGAGAACGGAGTAATCCAATCATAGGCAGCGGTGTTTCAGCTTACTCTTGGAATCTCCCGGAATCAAAGGTGCACCTGACACACTTTATCCTTCCTTTGACGTGACCCTACAAACGAGTTTCCATCCAGCATCATTGCTTAAATATAGCCAACACTATTGCGCAAAAATAATACCTTAGAAGAGTGACAACAATTTGAATTGTGAGAATATGAATTAGCCTACTTTTTTCCAGGACAAAAATAAATAAATAAAAATTAAAAGATCAACAATAACATGAAAAAATAATCTCATTTATGCTATCTAATGCTCGTTTGGGAATAAAAAAAATATTTATTTAACTGAAAACAGAGATTAGAAAAAATGAACCACAAAGTCATGCGTTAGAAAAATATTCAAATATGGGGCTGCAGCCTTAAATGAGGATGGATTTAATAAATAAAGCGCTATCAAACACGTCATCTGTGAGGTTTACATGAGCGATTTCACACCACGGTGCTCAATATTCAGAGGGGATCATATCATCCCTTTGATTCTGCCCTTTTTATTCTCGCCCTTCACTGTGATAATATCATAGCACCATATCCGAGTCTAATGTATTTTTAAAATAACCACACTAGAAATGAATGATCATGATTATCTCACTGATGGATTTAGCTATCGATTTTATCTCACACTTTAAGAATTAAAAAACTAATCAATATTATTAAAAATATATATAAAAAATATTGAGAGCATATTTAGTACACAGTTTTAAATAAAGCCCAAAATATGAAGATAAACATACGCCTTGCATGTTTTTACATACAATATGGTATTAAGATCAAAGGTAGGCTTTAGCATGACTTGCGTCGTGCAACTGCGACATATAGGCTACAAAATTAGCCTAAACAATTATTGCAAAGAGTTTTGGTCAGTTTGTGCTACAATCACACTAATTGTTTTCTTATCTTTACACGTGGGCTTAAAATGTTTATAAAAGTTATAAATGTTTTATATGTATTTGAATGTTTACAATTTGGGATAAAAACAATGTTTTTAAATTGTTGAATAAAATACGTTTTCTAATAAAATAAAAGCACATGTGGGAAAATGATAGCATATTGGAATAGCTATTAACTACGAAAGCGGCCAGTTTACGATATTATTTATAGCTACCAGTAATATCTTAAAATATCAGGATTAATATTATATTAAAATGTAGGCCTATTAATGTAAATTGCTATATAGGAATATGATAAATTAATATAAAAACATGCAATGAACTACTTCTTAAAAATACTTTATTTGTATTTGATAGGCTATATCAGACAAACTAGCTAAATAACACACTCAACATAATGACTGACGAAGAAAACATCGAAAAGTTTTCAACAAATTGGACGATCGTGTGCAAGTTACCACTGACTATTTTCGCTCGACTAGTTTTTCTAATTTCCATCATCAGATTCTCGATAGCCTCCGTCCATGTTAACGTCAATATACCAGAATGAACTGATAATGTCATGCTGCAATATTCATATCCTCTAATTGCGTCAGTGAAATTATCACGGAATTAATTAAACACGGTTCCCATTTCCAATTGACCACACGGCACTGTAGGAATCCTAATTAATTATAATTAAATTAAGAGGACTCCATGCAGTACAGCATTGATTTGAGGAAAAGCCGCTGAAAGTTGGATTCAGAAGCGCCTGTAATGACTCCAGACATGATGGCGATGGGGGCCGGGCTGAGGTGGCCGTGTATAAATAGTGTGATCTGAAAAACACAGACATAACAGCAGGAGTGTTATAAACCTTCTACACGCAAACATATCGACGAATGCATTGTTGAGCAGACAAAAAGATTCGCGTTAGATACATTTTAAAGTGGATTTCTGTAATCAACCATGGAAGAACTCACGGCGTTCGTGTCGAAATCCTTCGATAAGAAAAGCAAGGAGAGCAGCAAAGAGAGCATCACGTACAGGGAAGTTTTGGAGAGTGGTTTAGCCCGAGCCAGAGAGCTGGGAAACTCGGAGACCAGCCTTCAGGAAATTACAGAAACCAACAACAACCATTGTCCGATACACCTTTACAAGGAGCACGTAGAGCTGGAAAAGGAGAAATTGAAGGAGTTTAACGTGACACGGGCTACTGACGGTGAGTTACACTTTCGCAAAGTGTAGGCTAATAACGTGTTTCGCCGCAGACGCGTTTACAATTAGATTTTCGCGCGAATACGTTGTTAAAATAGCTATACAATCTGAATACATTGTATATTGAGGTCATTTTGATAATCTTATAGAGAGATTTCGATCGCCTTGAGAGGCTAACTAGCATGCGAATGCGTGGAGAAATTCAAGCTTTTATTCAGCTGATGCAGTGGGCACTTGTTCGTGCTGTGCAGAGAACCGTTTTCTTTTGAAAAGAACAGCAATGCAAGATTAATTTCAAGTAAAATAATCTCAGTAAATGTTAAACAAACAAAACAAAAAAGAAGTCCGTACTCACATTTGAAGTAGCCTATTAAAGTCAAAACATTAGGCCCTTGTCAAATCTGAAAGGATGATCAATTAATTTGCGTAAGCGTTCCTTAAATTGTCAGCAAATGAGTAGACACTTATTTTCTCTTAATTTAAAAAAAAAAAATGTCTAAATAAAGTTAAACAGGCTGTCATTTAACACCGAACCATATGGGTGATAATATTTTAAAAGTGAGATTTAATTTAAAACGTGTTTGCTTCACAAACTGCGAAGAAAGCAGACGAAGAAAGACGATAATCATGGGAGGCCCATGACATCTTGTTTTGGAATGAAACACCTCATTAATAATAATGCCTACTACTATTACTACTACTGCTAATAATAATAACAATAATGATAATAATTGAGTAAATTTAAATGCCATTGATAATATACTGCACTGAAAACTAAAGAAAGCGAGAAAACTATTGCAGTAAGACAAAGTTGTGTAAGTTTACATTTTATTTCCAGAATTTGCAAACATTTTATTAATACTGCTGGAATTAAGTTATTATATATATATATATATATATATATATATATATATATATATATATATATATATATATATATATATACTAAACGGTGAATTTTCTTTACTAATTTTTTTACATTTTTACTAATATCTTGTAATATCTTGTAATATCTCTTTATCTATGTATCTTAAATATAAGAATCTGCCCAATTACAATTCATAGGCCTGCATATTAAAAGAAATGTAATGTAATGTAAGTGTTTATTTGTAAGTCAGTGTTATTTGTAAAACGATTTCCACAATGTATGCTATTACGTTTTTTTTCAAAGCAGCAGCAATTTCTCACTGTTTATCTTGGTTTCATTTTTAATTTTTAAGATATATCTTCGAGAAAAAAAGTGTTCCCTGTTGACATGTCGTATAGGCTTCTATTAATTAGATGTATTTACTTCCAGATTATTTCTGAGCCGCCATCTGCACGCTCTTTATACACTCGTGTAATAAATGAACGCTTTAAAAGAAATACTTTGTTGATGCGTTTATGCTGTATTTTCACAGGAATTTATGATTGCAAAGACAAGAAGGAGGATGTGAAGTCAGAGGACGAGGACGCACAGAGTAAACTGAAGCAGAGACGGAGCAGGACAAATTTTACCTTAGAGCAGCTGAATGAACTGGAGCGCTTATTTGATGAGACGCATTACCCGGACGCCTTCATGCGCGAGGAGCTGAGTCAGAGGCTCGGGCTGTCAGAGGCCCGCGTGCAGGTAAGAGCCCATTCTTCCAAACACTTCAGTGATTCTTTTTATTATTTAAAAAAAATCTAAAAAGAAAAAAAAGAAAAAAGCAAACAAACAAACAAATAGAACAGACAAATCAGGCAAATATTAAACATGAATACATAAATAAATAAATAAATTTAAAAAAAAATCATTCATTTTTAAACGAATGCATCACGAATGCACCTTTTAGTGGAAACGCAAATAACCCTGATGTCAAACGGGGGATCTGTGTCACTCATTTTTCAATGTTTTATGTAGGCCTATGTTCACGAAATAGGTTTAAAGTAGGCCAGTGTGTGAAAATAGGCAACAACACAATCAGCATAGCATAATTGAGAAAAATAATGTCCACGGAGATTATTCATAATGTTTCTTGCTTTTATATTTGATTTTAGCAAGTAATACTAAGTCTCCTATAATAGCGCTGCTGTGGTGTAGATATATATTTATATGCCTAGAGGACTTTATGACGCTGATAACTTAATGTAGCCCTACAGGTAAAACTAAAGGGCTTTTGTTAGCAGTTTTTAAAGGTAGAAATAATAGGCAATCTATTAGTATTAAAGTACTGTTAAGCCCTTCTTAGGAAGACGTACGTGTTATAGCCTATAGAGAAGTGAACTGGCAAGGAGAAAATAATCAAATAAATAATACAGATAGTAAGTGTGATGCTAGGCCTTCATTTCTCCTACACATTTGCTTAAGTAATTTGTATATCATAGCCTATACCCTGCGCCTGAGATGTTTACCATTTGGACACGGTTGTTGTTCTGTTCACTCATAGCCTACACAAAACATTTCTGTTATCTATCTGTTATTCAGAAAGATCTAACCACATCATTAACATTAATGAAGAGATTGAACCGCTGCTGCAGGGATACCTTCTTATGTCACTCACCTCATTTTCTCTAACCTTATCTTTGTTATATCTGCCCATTGCCTTGATATACTGTTCCTATAAAAATGTATTAGGAATAATCAAATTCCGTTTTAACACCTACAGTGGCACAGGCCGTGTTACAAAACGTAATGGGAAAATAAGTAACATTGTTTGCCAGTGTGACAGCTTGCAACATATTTTTAATGTTTCAGAGGCGGAATCAGATTAAGAGAGGAGAACAAAGAATGGGTCAATCTGTGATTTGATGCAACCAAAAAATCATACTGCCTTAAAAAGACGCCTCTGTATAATGCATCACAACGGCATTTTCGTATCACATTTCAATTTTCGCAGAAAATTCAGAGTTAAATGCAATGGACGTGAGCTAGCCTAGTTGATATGGACCTGCTACTATACTGTCCTATATAAGCCCTACGCCGACCAGCTGTCAAGAATCTAATTGAAAGTTATGAGACCTCGGTGAGGAGAAGGCAGTAATTCAATTACGACTAATATCTTTCGGTTTTTGGTGCAGGGCTAAATTAAATGTCATTATTCACTGTCTCTAATAAAAATCAAAAGGAAATCAGATTAGGGTATTTGTGAACCGCATCATTGAGTGGTCCTTAATGAAGAAATAACTGTCGAAACCAGTGTAGCTCACTTTCCCTATAGCATAGTGCTGGATAATTACAATCGATCAAAGACTGAAGTATGATGCATTCATTTTGGCGCTCTAAAAGTCACACACTGAATAATAATAATAATAATAATAATAATAGATTCTATAATTCAAAATCCGAGTGTCTTACAAAAACAAAACAAGACAAGAAAAAAAAAAAAACAGATTGACAGACGTTTCCTTTTAAATTTTAATGAGTGAGTCTGAGAGTTGAAAAAGCAGCGCTAATAGCCTGATTCAACTGAAACGACCAAAGTGAGTAATGATAGAAAACTGTAGCCGTAGATTACTCTTGCACTGTTCATAATTCATATTTTCATTCATGTTTTCTCAAGCACCTGTGATAAAGCAAATTAATTTTATTGGAGAAAAAAATAGACAAAGGCCTACATTTTAGCAATGTAAAATTGTCAGTTAGTTTAGATGGTGCTTTGACAAGAGCTCGTAGGCCTACATTATTTAGCTAATTTAAAGAAAAATAAATAAATACGAAAACTAAAATGTTTTACTTATAGGCTAGACAAAGCCAAATAATATACAGATAATTCATTGGTGTAAAAGACGAAAATTGGAATATTAATTATGAAAAAGATTTGTGGAACAATGAATAACTGAACTCGCTTTTCCAACTGAAATGTCTAATGAAATAATAAACTTCACCGATTATCAGAGGCAACAGAAATCGGCATAGTTTTTCTCTAAAGTTGGTTGCATGGACAAAATAAATATAACAAATATGCAGATTTCTGTCATTTAAGTTGTGGTGAACACGATATTTTTTTCTGTTTTAGGTATGGTTTCAGAACAGAAGAGCGAAATGCCGAAAACAGGAAAATCAAATGCACAAAGGTAAAAAGGATAAATAATATTTTAATAAATAACCTAATTATTAAATGTTATGTGTAATATTAGATTTTAATATTTCAAGCATATTTAATTTCATTTATAAAGGGGCATGACCCAAGTCAGAGTAGAACTGGGTGCTCGTGAGCTGTAGCAGCTCTTATTTGTCCACTTCATCAACACACCATTTAATAACTCATTACATTTTAAACTTGATGTAAATGGTGAAATCATCTACATAAAAAATCATTATGACTATCTTTGCTCATTTATTATTCCTTTCTATTCAGGTGTTATTTTGGGCACCGCCAGTCACCTGGACGCGTGCAGGGTCGCTCCTTACGTGAATATGGGCGCGCTAAGAATGCCATTTCAACAGGTAGGAGTAACGAAGCTGAAATGGCTTCGTTCTTTATATTGGTGTTCTGTGATGTGCAAACGTGCAGTTCAGTCGACTAAATAAATCACATAAAAGTAGCCCACTGCCCGAGAAATGTTTAGGCTTTGACAAACAATCTGATGTGATGCTAGTCATGCGTTGCGCAAAGGGCGCGAACCTTTCACCTCCGGGGCCCGATGAGAGACGAATGAGATAAGAGGGACCGAGAGACATTTCATCTGGTGGTGAAGAACTGTCTGAATCAGCCAGACGAGAGAGCAACCATAATTAAGCTAATAGCACAGCTAGGGAAAGGCAGATAAAAGAGATTATGAAAGAGAGGAATAACGCACTGATGGTTATTGGCACTGAGCAGCATTGGCAGGGCTGAGGCATGAGGATTGCATACTGAACACCACAAATGTCCACCACCTGTTGTTCTGACTGCTCCTGTAGAGGGGTTGCACAGTCCAGTCTGACTGATTTGTGGAGACGCTGGAGCAAGGGGCTGCTTTAATTTTTATGAGTATTTTCACACAGAGATATTAAAATAAATGCAAGTGCCAGGAATAAAGTCAGAAGGCCTGTGGTTAGAAATTGTGAGCAGCAAAGAAACTCGGATGCGACAGGCCATATTCATACCTGATTATTTTCCAAAAATAACTGACTACCAGGTCTGACGTTATTTATCTTCCTTTCAAAGTAATCTCCCTATGTTTGTATTCATGTGGAAAACAGAAAAAAGAAACATTGGTAAAACATTCTTTCCCACTGTCAAAAACTTGTGTAGCTTGTCAGATGTTGTATTTTAGTTGGACTGCAAAATGTAAAGCTTTGGAATATTTATGATCTCTGTGCAGAGAAAGATACATGAGAAGAATACTAAAAAGAAAATAAAAAATAAGTCACTTTTTAAGTCAGTGGATGTCTAATTTTCACCTCATCTTACTGAAATAATTGCCAAGAATCCGCAACCTGATATTTTATGCTGCCTGCTTACATCTTCCCTTCCACCCCTAGGAACCATGTGAATAAATATTTATATATATGAGAATGAATATTTTGGGTGCAAAATTGTTTATTTATGCCATTGAATATATAATTAAGATTACATGATGTTGCAGCTTTTAACGGTTGTATGGCAAGATTCAGTGTGGATCAAACTAATATACTGAGATGTGAGATTTGCAGCTGTTGAAAGTTCTTTGACTATTAAGCTGTATGAGCTGATTGCATAATAATTTAGCTCAAGAGCAGATGAAAAAGAATGCACTGAGCAAGTGACTGTTTTTACTGAAAGCAAACAGTTTGCGAAAACCTTCAGAGGGGTGTCCGAGCCTGAAACCGGATCCCTGTTGCTCCTCGAGCTGACCCCGTGGCCGCTGACTAACTCCATGTTTGTTTTTGCCTGTCCCACAGGTCCAAGCTCAGTTACAGTTGGAGGGGGTCGGAACACACTCCCATCCTCACCTGCACCCACACCTCGCAGCCCACGCTCCCTATCTGATGTTCCCGCCCCCGCCTTTTGGATTACCAATCGCGTCGCTGGCAGACTCGGCGTCTGCGGCGGCCGCCGTGGTAGCTGCTGCCAAGAGCAATAGCAAGAACTCCAGCATCGCTGACCTGCGACTCAAGGCAAGAAAACATGCCGAGGCGTTGGGACTCTGACCCCCATGGGCTTCTCTGCTGCTCTGAACTGATAATTGCTTCTAACACAAGACTAAGCCTGTGAAAAGGCCGTGACACTCACAGTTAAAACAAAACAAAATAAAAACAAAAGAGAAAAAAGGGGTGTAAGGGGAGAGAATGAGAGCGAGAGAGAGAAAAAAAGTCACAAAAAACCAGCTGCCAAAACAAACCACTTGTAGAGAAAGGTAATTAAATACCAATGAATCACCTTTTACTTTTCGTCCAACAGGCAGGACTTCTTGGAGGCCACTGGCTCAGCCCTTTCCAGGCACAGATCACAGCTCCAGGACCATACAAAAATATCTGGATGTCTGTCTGAAAACCAACTAGGAGTGAAGACTTTTTAAAAAAGCAAAAGGCAGACACAAAGTGAGGCTAGAGATTGTGTTTTTATGGACAGACACTGAGACTTTGGAATCTCAACCTCAAAGTGAAAAGAAAGAGACGGGCATTTTTGCCTCCTACCACTGTGCCACTGCCTAGTGCACGTGCTCAAATGAAGGATTGACCTATTGGGGCTGGCCTCCATTGTAACTGACATACATCTATGTTGATCACTGCCATGATAAGCCTCCACTACAATTAATATCTAAAGCAGTTATTTGCATTTTTATTTTGTTTTTCATTGTTCATTCTGCTGTGGACAAAGACTGGAAACAGCAATAACATCAATGGTACAATCTCCTGGTTTTTAGTGGAATTCTTATGATTCTTTCTGTTTTGGGAGGAAATGTTCAATTGCTGTTACTTCCTTCTGGGCATGTGTATGGACTTTAGCTTTCATTCTCATATTTTGTGCTCTCTTTTTTATGTGATGTGTCCTGGAATAGAAGTGAACCTATAGCTTTTGCACTTCAGGTCTTGCTCTTAAGGGGTTTACAATCCTTCATGCAAGATATACTACTATGTAAGGGGGAAACAAATTTGGCTTTCGTTTTGCTGAAATACATTGAAATGACTTGTTTTTGTTTGTTTGTTTCGAAAAGGATAAAAGGTAACCGTGTAATTTAACATTTTAAGGAACATCAGTTTAACTGAAATGCAATTATGTGCAGTTAAGTGCAATACTGTAAATATGGAAAATGTAATATAGCGGTTGATGTTTGCTAATTAAACAATGATTTTGAAGTTGGTGGGTTTTTGGCACTGATGTTCGCCACAAACACATCTTTAAAAGCTGTGTAAAAATTATTTGCATACTCTTTTGCAATGTGCCATACCTCCCCGAAGTTCAATGGTATTCAAATATAGTTTTGTACACGTGCATTTAAAGAGATGTTGAATTCCCCTGTAACTGACACTGTACAAAAATGCTCTAGGTTTATAAATCATAAACATGTCTGGGTTTTAACATAACAATTAATCCACCAAAGACAACAATTTGATCGCATTAGTAAAGGTAGAATTATTTAATTTAAAGTTCCAAAGTCATTTACAGTACGACATGAATTTCAGCAACTGGATCCAGAGTCTTTTTTCCCCATATAAACAAGAACCTGTCTACAGTTTCCTGAATTGAATATAGCAAGCTTAAGAATTTGTTACCAAGATAACAAAAGCAGTATTATTTCCATGACTGTCCTATGAAATAGATTCAGTTCAGACATCAATTGCCTTTGAACTACGGTAGTAGATCTTGGTCAGGTCTACCTCGAACAATAAACGCTACATTGTTGGCTGTTTTCATTGTTCACCATTACAGTTGTTTAGGAATGTTTCCGTTTCTTTAATTGACGTCATTGGTGCTTTTATTTATTATTTTATCTGAAAGTTTATAAATGTTAAATAGTCGAATTTCAAGTGTACATATTTACATGGCTTTGCATTTATTTTTATATATTTTTTAAATGTTAACGTTTGGAACAGTTTTACGCAAAGGTGTGACTGCAGTACATGTGTTTGACTAAAATGTAGCGTGTTTGAGTTTACAAACATTTCAGGGATGGTGGATGAAACCATAATACTTTGTGTTGAGATGTTCTTGATGCTCCAAGGAATTTGTTGTATCCCGTCATATTGCATATGCAAGCATGCCCAAACATGATTCACCATTGATTTGTTTTACTTCTGTTGTTTCACACACAAAAAAAGAATGTACATCTTGTACAAGTAATCTATCAATAAAAGTTATAAATATTTGTAATAGAGTTTGTAAAACTTGTGGCCCTCTGCAATTTTCTGAATAAAGGATGCTCTAGTTCAGACACGTTCGTATATTATATGCTCATATTATCATTTGTTAAAATTACTACAAGACTCTACTCTATATAGAGGAGCCACAATGAAATGAAAATGTATTTACCATCAAAATGTACTAGATGTTGATCCTTGAGTCTATTGAGACAAATTCATGCCTCTTTGTCATGTATGAGGTGCAATATGGATCTGTACCCCCCATTTATCTAAAATAACATCACAGTCACATCTGACTTTAGCAAGCCGTTTTTGGAGGCCTTTTTGCATCTGGAAACCCAAATCCAGATGTGTGTACACAAAGTAATTGCAGGCAACATAGTGGCTTTTTGTCTAAATTGCATGTAGAAATTAGTCCAAATGGCGTCCTGTTGAGCAAGTACCCTCTAAAAGGTCGGAGCACATTTCATTTGTAGCTTAGCACTCATACATCAAGATGAAGTGATATAGGCAGAGGCTGATACTCGCAAATTTAGGCACTGACCTCTGGCTGGGGTCTGCTGGATGAAGCAGAACATAACAGCATCCTTTTATGTACTCTAATAATTGGCAACATAGGACCACCATCAATCAACCCACAAGGCTTATTTTTAACATGTACAAACACACAAAGGTATTTATACTGGCCGCAAGTCACTAATAAAGACAAGCAAATGGCCTATGAAAAGGCTTAATTAAAAGTAAATCAAATTAAACTTTTTTTTTATAAATGTTATTACTTGCATTAAAAGTGACTTGAAGTTTATTGTAGTCATATGACTGACAATACTAAAGCTGATGTCCATTTAAAATGTTCTTTTTTGTAGCATGAAAGAAACTTCAGAAAATACTCCCCTCTTGTACATTCAAGAGACACTTACTTGTAACATCTAACAACTTATGAGAGTATTACACTTCTTATGAAATGCTGAATTATATTCTGCATAGGAAAATGAAATGGTTTTGAGTGAGAAAAGGCAAAAACATGACATTCTTCCCCACTTTGTGCCATTCCTGCTGAAACCAGAAGAACTTAACACGTGCTACCGATTCATGTGAGCCTTATCAATATCAGCCAAACTATATGTCCATGCATAACTTACGTAAATATTGTTTTTCTCTGTAAGTGCAAGGAAATGTTTTAATCTTTTCACCAAGGCTCTAAAGAAGAAAGACGTACAAGAGGTGTTGGGAATTCTAGTTGGAAAAGTTCTTAGCGTCCACACTTTAGGTCTTCAGGAGCTTGAGTGCATTTTCAACTTTAAGATATGTAAGCTTCAGTCTTTGACATCCTCTTTCATTAGCTTTTGGCAAAATTAACAAGGAGCTAGGCTTCAGTGACTGGAAAACATTCATCTGTTCATCCACCATAAACTTTCTCCTCCACAGCAAAATTAAAGAGAGCGAATAAAGTAAGTAACCCGGAATCTTAAGAACTTTTTAAAAATTAAAGGTGTTGTGCTGAATTCAAGCAGTGACAAAAAACAAGAAATGCTCTGGAGCTGGATTTCAGTCGTATATGTATATGTTAACTCAATGCATTGGCAATAGCTAATATCTCCTGATTCGATCAACAATTAAGTCTTATTTGACACATCTGTGGCCAATTATTTGGTTCTAAAATCAAGTTGTGGAAGAAAACGTTGCAAAACTTCACAGTGTTCAACTATCAGCCACTTAAATCTCAACGAATAAGCTAGCCGTTTTCTTGGTCTGGGATTGCTTTCTTATTCAGTCTAAATCTGTTGTATTTTGAAGCATCATACTAAAACCCTACAGGACCTGGATCTAACAGAATAGTAAAGTAGCAAGACTCTTCTTTAGGTGCCATTTCTCTTGCAGCATAAAAGTTACAATTCAAAATCTGTTAGCCTCCACTTTGAGAGACAAGTTACAGTACCTTCGTGGTTTTACCTGTAAGAAGCGAGAAACCATTTGAAAGTTCAAAAACCTGATCTTCTCACGATAAAAAGTGGTCAAAAAGGCCAACATTTCTGAAAAGGTGAGACATTACAAACAAATCACTGTGAATCCATTTGTTAAAACACAAAACAACATACAATATTTTTTATGTATATGTGTGTGAATATATATATATATATATGTATGTATATATATGTATATATATATATATGTATATGTGTATATAAAACACTAAAATGTGTTCAATGATTATTCAATCATGTTTAATAATGTTTATTTTGATTGCTAAAACAGAAATTACTTATAAAATCATTAAAAATCAAATCTACAATAAATCTGACATTGCATAACAATGAAAACAGTTTCTGTTTACCTTTCAGAGAAAAGTGTTTCCTGTTTATTCCAATTTCCAACAAAAGGCTTAAACGGGATGCTTGTATGTATTTTGTGAAAGCACTTGTTGTTTAAATTAAATTATGCCTTCAGTTAGACATAACTAAAATATATTGATTCTGAGATCATGCCCTTCCAGACAGAAAATCAGATAAAACCAAACATTTATCTCTTGTTAAAATGCTTTGAGTTATAATTATTTTTTCCATGTTGACTATTGTAAAATATTTCACTTGCAGATAATAACTGAGACCAGATTTCTTAAAAACTCTGAAGCTTAACAACTTGAATAGAAAATTTCAGGAATATTTTGATTGGAATTGATAACCAGCGCTGTTTTGATGTTTTCACTAGTGATCAATGCTGGTTTCATTTCTGATTACTAGAAGTGATAAACAAACAATGGAGTCATGTCTCTCTGGCATTCCCACTGCTTTCAGATAAGCTTTATGATTGAATGGCTGGCGACAGTGAAAATCTTTTCTTACTAGTGGGAATCAAAGTCAGATGCTTCAGAGGCAACTGATTTTTCAATGCCCTTAGTCTATCTCGCTCTACTGGGAGATAAAACCAGATAAGCGTTCTCATGTGAATGCATTGCAGCCATGCAATATTGAATGATGAAAATTTTGAAATCCATTTCACTGTTTACCACATTTATCTAACACTATTTCACACTCATTAAGTTAATGTCATTCAAGATGTGAACAGATGCCACTGTCTGAGATGACTTCATAGTGTCAGTTACTTTAAAAGATATTTTACGCTTATTCTCTACAAGCGACTAAACAATACTTTTTTAAACAAAAACCATGGGAAAAAAGTGAATATTAATAAAGTAAATGCTTGAAATGGCTTTACCAAAGAAACGAGTCAGATCAAAACCAATCTGAAGCACTTTTTCATAACAGCAGGAGCTGTTTTTTGACTAGTCTCATAAAAATGTATCTAAAATTGCATATGAAGAAAGACCAGACATGTTTTATAACCTTTATCATAATATTTAATTTACCACACCAGTATGCAAAATTATTTATTGAGACAAATTCAACATGCATCCCTGCTGTGTTTAAAAAAAACCCCACTAATTCCAAGTGTTTGTCCATATGGGAAAAACTGTTTGTCTGGTTGTTTTTTTTTGTGATAATCTACAGTGATTTTTTGCTGTGTATAATTTAAACCGCACATTAAGCTTTGTGTAAATCATGGCCCAGTCCTTCAGTTTCTGTGTTGTCACTGTTAATTTTATTTAAAGTCCAATGTGGAGTCCCGTATTGTGCAAAAAATTACTTCCTTAACCCTTACAGTCAGCAACATGAAGAGAGTTTACAGAACATCAATAGAAAACTTTTTCAAAAGGACTTTTCCACACACACACACGCACACGCACACACACACACACACACACACACACAAGAATTGTAGAGAAAGGCATTACATGCTATTATGATAAACTGGTAACAATGAAGCACAATGTCAAAATAAATCCAGCATCTCTAGTTGTCTGAAAATATCAAACCACCATAAATCTGATGAGAAAACAATGAAGGCGAAACAAGAATTCTAAACATTTCAGTGAATTCCTAAAGCGATCCCTCCACTCCTACAAATAAAGAGCACTTGAGGGGAAAATAATTACATGCCAATTCCTGACTTAGGGTCAAATGCATTATAATGTAAATGCAAACATCTTGTACTTCTTTTTTTACAACAAAATGTTAATAAGAGGGACAGTGCCTGAAACAACATCTTTTACCTAAGAAGATCTGATTAATATTAGGCATAAGCACTGAAGGTTTAACAAACAAGGCATGCGATCGCATGACATGAAGCAAATGTGAAATTTCACATTTAGATTATGGGTATTTTCAGGATTGTCAAGGCCTCAAAGGATTTCTTACGGGGTTACCACATGGCAACTGGGCTAAGCTATGGTCTCACACCCTACATTCTAAGAGCAAGAGGTCAAAGTGGCTGAATACATTTCAGTGCTATCCTGAGGGGAACTTTAAAATCAGGCATTCCGAAAAACACTCTTGAAAAGTATTGTTTGTGTGAGTACAGTTACGACTGAAATTCTTAATCGAAGCAGTGCTTTGAGAGTGTGGTCACATGATATGAGATCAATATTGTCAATGAAACAGACCACACTCATTTCTGTGAGACATATCATAATCATCATAATAATCATAATAAAGTCTGTTTTGACCTATTTTATTACTGAGGCCACCCTTCGCCAGTTATTATAGAGAGCTGAATATACATAAGGTTTGCAACTATCTTTACAACTACCATAAAAGTCACTGCACATGCTAGCTTACCATGATAGGATATTAGCAATGTTAGCATAGTAAAGGAGAGTATCCATGTAATGAATGGGTGGAAGCAATTATTCTAATTATTGAACCAATCAAAGAAAGTAAAATCCTACAAAACCAAAGTAGAAACATGAACACAGGGGAAAAAAAATAGATGAAAAAAATTTGGACCACTAATGTCGCTGCAATATTGATAAGGTTCATAATAAAACAATGCAATAAACCAAACCATAGCACTCACAATTAATCATAGTTAGCTGGGGGCACTTCCAAGAAAAATGATTTCATTTCAAGGGACAGTCTCAAGCGGTCTATAATGAGATTGACTTCTCAAGCTGTTCATTTTGCTGTAAGTTGGCCACTTTGACCAGCTCAGACGTTTACGAGTGCTGTGAGAAAATGGCTGATGAAAGACAAAACAAGATTCCCGATTCTGCCAACATTATCTGCCAGGTCGGGTTCTCAGCCACAAGTCAACCCCATCAATTTGGACTAAACCAATTGCCTAGCACATCAGTCTTTTGGTGCTTAACACAATTTTGGAAAATATCCTTAACATTATGTTGTATTATAAAGCAATATATTTCACAAAAACACATAACGATTCTATGACAAAAGAGAGCTTAAACAATATTTGGTGCTGTCAGATGAAAAAATAAACTGTAAATCAACTGAAGAGATGATCTTTAACCAGTCAATGAGAAATAGGGACAGCGATTTCCAACTTCCTGATGGTGCCCACCAGCTCACGCTTACTGTAGAGCTCAGAAATTCTTCTGAGGTAAAAATGTTAACTTTCTTAAGGCTAAGGGCACTTGGGTCTGTAAATAGCCAGAGGGAATGTAACATAGTCTGATTATAGCCCATCTCTACATTTCCCAAATGTTTTACAGTTCCTGACCATTAATCAATAGCAGCAAAAAAAAAAAACTTCTCCAGCTTGAACTGCTGCAGTTCACTGAGGTGGTGGATTTCTAAGAGCTGTGGAAAGATCTAGGTCTTATCGTGACCAGTTCGCAACTACTGAATGCAACTGTATAATTTTTCACAATGAATCAGTGTGTGTTGTTACTGTGCAGCAGCAACCTCCCATAAACCCAATCAGTCAAATTATACATCTAAATGATGAATGAAGATTGGGTTAAAAGTGAGCATATGTCTGAAATTCCCTTTCAAATGCTGTGTTTTTAGGACAAAACAGATAAAAACGACAACAAAACTAAATTATTTCGCCTTCAGTTACCTGTTAATAATGAATCAGACCTTTCCAAGATCCAGTTAAATCAAAAAAAGAGTGTCTTGTGTAATAGTAACCTGAAATCAAAGGAAGCCAGTCCTGTTCTTTGAAGCTTGGACACTGTAGCCTATTGTGTGCAGAGCGAAGTGGTAAAGTAGGAAAATATTGATGCCTATAAACCCACGTGGACGACTCGAAGAGGCGAATCTTCACAGGGCATAATAAACATTAGCTCTCAGCACAGTCTCCATGACTACATACGCTGTTACACAAAATGAGTTATTGCACGCGCGATAACAGACTCTCAGTTTTAGCGTCCTCGTAGTAAAGCTAATAAATGTCATAGGTACATAATCCCCTACACGTTTATGGAAACAGATCTCTCCTGTTTAGTTCTTTTACACTCTGTCCCCCGGGGCCCAGATATACTATATTGATGAGCACATTAAGAAAGCATGATTTGACTAGAGAACGCTTGCATTAGATGAAGCTGTGAAAGATGAATTCAATTGTAATTTGAATAACCGGCCGGGACCAGATTACTCAAAATGGGTGGCAGGGAATCGTCTGCTCGGAAATTGAGTTGTGCTTGTTAAGTCGAGCGCTCATCACCGAAAATAGCATTTGGTATCATATCTAGTGTTAATACAAAGACTCATTGATAAACCACTTCAGAGGCAAATCCTGTTTGCATGGCTAACCTCTTTAAACCCTCTTAATTTCATCCTCTCATTTATCATCGTGCCACCAGAGCACATTTTCAATAAGTTTGTCAGATAGCTCATAAGCACCACACCGCCTTTCTAGTACGGTGCTGAAGGGCCAAAGAAAATAAGGCTGTTCCAAAAGGTAGGAAGCTTAATTATGCTGCCTCCTAAGATACCTCGCCACCGCCAAATTCTTAAACATAAACTTCTATTTCATTCAGTGCTGGAAAGTGTCAATAAAAATGCATGAATAAAGTTACTTTAAAAAGACTAATAAACAAATAGATTTATTTTTCCCCTTAACACAGAACTATGTTCTGTGATTAGACATAATGCTTCTCTAGAATGATCTGTGTGATAATGGATATAAATGTAATAATAATTAATAATATAAAATGTTATTTTAAATAAACATTGATTAAGTAGAAGGCATTTCCTGAATGTATTGCTATGAGTTTAGTGGAAAAATTAAATCTAAGATGGCAGGGCTCGCAAAATTTCAAAATCCCTGATAGTCCTTCAGACAGGCATTCTTCAGATTTCGGTAGCCGAAAATAAATTTAACTAGCCCAAATAAAAAAAGACATTGGCTGAACTTCACTGCAGACAAATCAGCATGATCAGAAACTTCAGTGATTGTATTTTGTCTTCAAATAAGACATGTGAGTAGGTGTGCAAAGGATCACAAAACTCATGGCTTGGATCATATTACAGATTTTGAGTCACCATTTTAAGGATGAGCAAAAAATATGGTTCTTTATCATTTAAAAAAAAACACTTCTTCGATACCACAGCAAAAGAATAGTAGCATAGGGATGTTAACGATTCACTTAACTCAAGATGTGATACAATTCTTGATACTGATTTCATGATACAATTTTCCTCACCGTTCTCTGTGTGCACACAAATAACAGTGCGAGCACCGAATTGAATTCTCTTTAGCCTCATTATGTGCTTTAATGCATTAGAACGCTTCACCCCTACAAGCGAAACAAACGTGAAACAAGAAACAAATTTTATATTACTATTCAAGATAGCCCATCAGGCAGGGTGGTGATGCATTTTGGTAGCCCGACTGAAAAACATAATACCTCCGGGACCTTGGGATAGCTATTTTGCAAGCCCTGTATGGTAACTCCTATTAATTTTTTAAATTACAAAATAAGACACCACACACCATATACACACACATACTGATGTGGAATAGAGCAGTGTATCAGTAAACACATTAAGTGACGTCCTAATGAACACACAGTTGCTTACCATGAAACATGAGCGGTCTGTAACAAAGTGCACTGGCCTGAGTGAGTTTTCTAACAGCTGTTTTCAGCATGCGTATGAAGTCCCACATTAAACCACAGACATTGGAAAGACAATGCTGTCAAAATGTCTCTAGGAAATTATTGCATACATACAACAGATACACCAATATGGCTGACAAATGGCACGTTAAAAGTGTTAAGTGTACACCATGGCTGGGCCTCTTCCAAGATGGCTGATTAATGGAGCCCTGCCTTGTGTAATATGTGCAGAGGGTCTGATCGCAGTTACTGCTCTCCAGAACACTGGGCCGACACGCAGTGGGCGAATGACATGGCTGATCTGGAATGTAATGTCTTAGGAGTGAATCTGACCTCAGCATTATGGGTGCACGCTAAAAGAGACTTCCTGTGAGTTTTTTTTTTAATCTTCATTCAGTCTGAATAACACATAAAACGTCAGTCATAGGCTGCATACTGCATCACTGCATATTGGATCATTAAACAATGAATATTAATTCCATTTAGTCTTTTATGCTTTCCAAGGCTGCAGTAATTTGTTCAGTAAAAATATAGTATTGTTGAATATTATTACAATTTAAAATAACTTTTCTATTTTAATATATTTTAAAATGTAGTGGAAAAGCAGAATTTTTAGCGCCACTACTCTGGGTCTTCGATGTCACACTAATTTGGTGCTCATGAAACATTTCTTATTAATATAAATATTGAAAACAGTTGGGCTGCCTAACATTGTTGTGAAAAGAGTTTATAAATGTACATTTTACATTTAGCCATTTAGCAGACGCTTTTATCCAAATTTACTTACAAATGAAATATAATATATAAATGGTTTTAAAAATTATATATATTTTTAGTGTGTATGTGTGTGTGTGTGTGTGTGTGTGTATATATATATATATATATATATATATATATATATATATACAGCGTATACACACACCCCCACAAGTTTTTTTTTCCAGCCTTTTTTTTCTTCTTCTTTCTTTTTTTAATCACAAATCTATAGATTTACCCACATAGATATACATTAGGCCATTTTGTTTTGTAAATGAGTCTACAGTACATATGAGAGAGAGAACAGTTTAGGAGGGCACTTTTGTTTATAAAAATAATTTTCTTGGATTTGAAGCTGTGTACAATGCAAAGACCCTTTTGTCAAGCTAGTCCCCTGTTTGTTGAAAATGTAGCTCATTAATGGAGAAACTACACACATTTTGAAAACAGCTGAACAACTGTCAGCCTACAGAGAATACAAAAAGTTATTTTAACACTATCGGTTCTTTTTACAGTTAGTTACTCTCCAACACTGGAAGCATCTAATTATAGAGCCATTCTATTCTCAATGTCAAAGTTAAGGGTCAAAAAGCGTACTCATATCTACTTGAGAAGTGTGTGGGAGAAAACAAATTCTATTGCACCAGACCGCTCACAGTTCATTTCAATATATAGACATAGAACACTACTGTACCTCCAGGTATTCCTCTTTAGATCTGAGGAAGATCAACGCAAAGGTTGTTTCATCTTTTATGTATCTCGTTGGAAATAAGAGATCGCCTTGAAAAGTCTGAATGGAGGACAAAGAGTTAGAGGGAGCAGAAAAGGCAGCAGCCGCAGAGCAGCACTGTTTGCTATGAGGCAGTGCTCTTTTGAAACTGTTTATATGGGAATAGATCCCCATGGCCGGCTAATCGCATGGTTTAAGCAATCCCTATGGAGGCCTAGGCTTTCTGAAGCTTCTCTTGTTTGTGATAGCCTCTGTGATATTGCCCGAAAGGCTTAAGAACTAAGGAGTAATTTTCTGGATAGATGTTGTCATGAAAGCAGACAATTATGAGGTCTCTAAGGGTTGTGGTTTTAGTCATATTATTTGTTTTATGTACTTTTTGTAGCATTAGCTTTTAAGTTAAACAGCTGAAGGGTCCTTCTCCCTTCACCATTGTGGGGTTATGATAATTATCGACTGTCTGTGGGCACATATAAACTGGTTTTTAATTAAAGGTTTTTCCGTGACACAGATCGAGATTTAAGTGCATAAAGCCACGTGGGTGACTGCAACACCATATGACCCAACCGACGCAAGAGCACACAGAGAGGACAGATCAGGCAGAACAAAGGAGATGCTCCAGAATCTTAATTAGCAAGCATCAAGGGAACGAAGCACTGCCTTGGCTGGTGATTGCTGTCGATCAATAGAACAACAAGTCCTGAAGAAGAGACTGGAGCAGCAGATATTATTGCTTAAGGACTTACCATAAATCAAACAAACTAATAACAGTCAGCCGATTGAGACAAGTGGTGAAACACAACTGAAAGCAGCTTCATTGTCAAAGATTATCTACGAAAAGCTAGCCATTTGTTTTTATTATTATTACTAAATCTCTTGATAAGATTTTTTGCCTCATGTTGTCATTACTTCCACTTCTAATTACAAAAAGCTACATTTTAAAAGCATACACAAGTGCTTGTTGACTAGCTGCTAGCCACTGGAACATTGTGAAAATTATAGGCTAAAGAGTGTTGATGGTCTGCTGGTCTCCTGTCCATGAGAGTTAGTTACTTAATCAGGCTTTCTTTCCGATTTAAAAGTGTGATCTGGTCATTATAATTCTATTGGAAAAATATGATATCCGTAAATGCCAATTCTCATAAGTCAGATACCCAAATTTGTGATTTTCATGCATGATTCTGCTTTAGTATGTTTACTTTTAAAGCAATTAATAATAGAAAAAAGTATAAAAACTAAAGTTTCTTGACGAATTAGTGAATAGTTCATAATTATATATTTAAACAAAATAAAATATTTGTAATATTTAATAATAACATCTATAATATTTAATACTGAATGTGTATAACCATAAAAAAGACATCTGACAAAGACATCGCACAAAAGAAAAATATTGGCAATAACAGTGTTAGTCTTTGATGCTCGAACTGCAGATTTTGCAACATGTACTTACATTAATTAGTGAAGAATTGCATATGAAAATGATTGCTGTATAGGTGACTGAAGGCTAGAGAAGGGCAGAGTTTCTACAGAAAAGTCTAGCTCAAAGCAAAAACAGAAGTAGTTTATTGATTATGAAAATGCATCTACTCCTTTGAACTATAAAAATACACTGATGATATATAGTGCGTCTTATGTGAAGTCATACTAGAGTTATTCCACTCACTTGAGCAAATGAATGATATCATTTACCACAATCATGGAGGAGGAAAAAATCAATCAATCTATGTAATTATATTCAAATTGTGGACCTCTGGATCTTGTATGGATTTGATATGTTTCTTTGGCTGGGTGGATTCTTAATAGATGCAGTGACTTGCTTCCAGTTAAGCTTAGAATAATAACATTTTCTCTGCAATCAGCATAGTAACTTTCTCAGTGAGTGCCTGATGTCTGCTGCAATTACTGTGTCTTTCTATAATATACATTTCCCCTTAAATGGAATCAAGCTGGATAATTCGTAGTAGATGCAGAAAAATGAAGAAATATAATAGGGGAAATTCAGTTTGTTTCAAAATTTCAACAGCAAACAGAAAACAGCCATGAGCATCAGCATTTCCATTGTTGTACCCAGATAATGATATTCACTGCTTGCTAAGCGAAGCCTTCTATAATGCCACCGAATTATTATAATAACAATCTCTAACATTAATCTGATTGCAGTAATTCATTCTTGGAGGCAGATTTTTTACATCCGGACTGCTGACTACCTGTGGCAGGGTCCTAAACGAATTAAATTAGGTTTATTCAAAATCAAGAATTTTCCACACTCTGCTGTCATCTCTTACATACATTACTGACATAAGAGCTAATAAAACACAATGTTGTTCACATGGGAGCTCATATTTACAGGTAGGTAAATAATTACAATCATATGGATAATAATAGGCTTTATCACACAAAAATTCAGTAGCTCGGGGCAGTGCTGCAATCTGAGTGGCTTTGTTCTCAAATTGAGTTTTACTTGTGATTACTGAGTGAAATGCCCCATCAGTCTTCCCCATTAAAAGCCCCAGGGATAACTAAGCAGGCCTACTGAAACATGAGTGCTCATTTAAGTCTAAAACCTTGGTCTTAAAATATCTGATTCTGATACAAGATTTCATAATGTACTTTCACTCAAAGAGTTATAATAAATGAATATTGGAAGCACAAACATTATTGGGAATCAAGAATTGATTCTTAACCAAACGATTTTTGGTTCCAATAATATATATATATATATATAGAATTAAGATTGTAATAATTTAATTTTAAATCACAGCCACCACAAAACTTTAGCACTTTTTTTTTTACTTTGATATGGTTCTTGGGTTAAATACAGATTTAAAGTCATAACAAGATATAGTTTGATAGGTAGAGTCCATTTGAAATTACATCTCTAGCTATAACAGGAAACACTGGCATCTAACAATGCCTCAGAAAAAAAAAATCTTAATAAATAAATCACTGAAATGCATTTTTATCACTTGCCATGTTGGCATATGTCAAATAGGTCGTTGCTTAAAGCTTTCAATGGCAGTGTGGATTGATGGCAGACTTGGTGCATTGCAAATTCAAACAAGAAAACCAATCAAAAGTATCAGAATAGCAGAATAGCTTTACTAAATGGATATAGTGTACATCAAAAACAGTCAAAGCAACACATTTCTATTATTCAACATATCCTAGCTTTTTACAGAAAATATTCAGATGTAACCCTCTTTTTAATCATTAACAGTTTCATTTGTAACTGTAATTTAATTACAGTTACTTTATTTTAACGCCAGTACAACGCCATGACCTTTCATGCATATTACATGCTAGTCTAGCAGACCTGCTAGTGGCACTGAAGATGAATCGTGCATGTTATTTTTGAATAAGTACAAGAGCAGGTTATGAAAGTGCAGGCTCATACGCTATAGGAACAATAATGAGCCCTAATGGTATATTTTTGCTGCGTGTGAATTCACTCATGTTTTACACAATTTATTCTCCCCAAAGTGTTCTAGTGTTCAAAGTGTCCAACAGATCTAACACAGTTCTGTCATGGATTTGCCATACATTAATGCTAGATCTGTCAACAGAGCCATGGCCTGTAGGATAATGGCCACATAGTTTATGAATGCAAAATATTCTGACCCCCCCCCCCCCCATTCTTGAATGAGATAGCATTTATAACCCATTCTGCAAGCCAGCGACCCAGTAAACATCGTGACATGCTATCAGCAAATATTATTTGCTCCATTAATAAGCAAATCAATTTCCCGGAAAGAAATATAACAAGACACAAGGGGAGCGGGAAAGGGGGGCGAAGCATGCCAAGTGTGTGATGGACATTTTGTGCAAAACAACCCAATAGTCCAAGCAATGTTTTCCAGCACACTTTGTTCTGCAGACTGATCTTGTCCCTGGAAGTACATAATTACAGTCTGTTAGAGCTGGCTGCCTGTTTCTAAATGATAACACGGCATTCACGCTCGTTTTCTGGGCATCACAAGACATCAGTGTGCTGAGGAACAGAGCATGGAGAAAAGCATTTGGGGAAATGCTAATTATTCTGCCAATATGCTGCCAGATGTCCATCAACCCCCCCCCCCCCCCCCCCCCGCACCTAATAATAATAATAATAATAAAAAAACTGAACTAAGCACAAATCAGATGTAATGTAAAAAGGTTTCTGTCTTGTTATCACAATGTATGGATGAAATAAGCACATTTACTATGGTGCAACCAATCTGGCATTTTCACAAAAAGTGGCAAGCAACACACAACTACAGCAACTACACAAAGACAATGGCATTAAAATGGAGGAAAATAATGTCTTCACAGACTGAAAGACAGACAGGCATACAAACAATCCTCACACTTAAGCATTTGCAAATGCTCTTGAGGAAAAAAAAATCCAAGTAAAATTCAATTGCAGACAATTCTTAGATACTTGACAATGGATCTAAGAAAGATCCCCAAGAAGAGAATGTCGAAGGCTTCTAATATCTTTGATAGTCTAGTTATGATAATGACAAGAGGTAATGTAAAATTCATGAAGTGTACCTAGCAGATGAAGATCGTTAATAATTGTTCGGCAGGCAGGAGAAAATATGTTTCAGAAGCCATACATAAAGACACTGCTGCATTTTACGGTAATTGTTTTTAGACAGTTAAGTGCAACTAAATTACTTTCATCTGTTGGAACATGTGCAGGGGACGGCTTCAGTTTTACCTTTCCCAGCAGATGTCTGGCAAGAACAGGCTGCAAGCTTGTCATGCTAATTAAAAAGATCCTTTGTCTTGTAATTACAGTACCCTACCGATTAGACATATTCTTTTATCCAACAACAACAACAACAAAAAATCTACGGCAGACACTAAACCAACATGATGCACGAAAGCCTCTTGAGATGTTGGGTATAATGCCTTCAGAGCTTATTATGAATGTCTGCATGTCTGAAAATCAGGTTTGGTCAACCATGTCCCATCAGGAGATAACTTCAAAAGTATCATTGACAGTTATGTGTTTCTGTGACTTCTTCTGTGATGCTTTTTTGAGCCTTGTGCGTGTAGTTGTGTAGATGTCTCCAAAAAAAAAAAAAAAAAGAGATGGCAGAATCTCACAAACATGCTGAACCTCACTGTAAGGAAATCATGCTCAGATCAGATTAACCTATACAAGAGACTGAATATCTGAAAAGCAATTACCCTGCACTCACATGCGGATATATAATAAGGTGTACCAATCTGATTTTAAACTTACAATGGGGCGCAGAACCAAGCAATTTTTATCAATTACATCTCAGCTTTGATGGCTGAGAGACGCTGTCAGTAGATGTTAAAATTGTTGGACGGCTATCAAAACATGGCTGAGGTCTCCTTCGGTTGACATCCACGATGTGGTAAAGATTTTACCGGGCCTGACCTCTTCACATGTTGGCAGTTTCAGCCTAAAGCATCCTGAGAACCCCCGTTGACAGGCTGATGTCTATCTTCGCAAAGAGACGTCTGTGGTCGAGCCCCACACCTGTGTGCCATTTCACCACACTGATCTCAGCCTTGGCAAGCTCCAACGGACAGCTGCAATTCAAAGATCTAAGCGGCTGTTTTTCTCCCAGGCATTGTCTGTTATGGTGGGAGAAGGGGGGGTCAGTAGCAATGGGGCCAATTTGGATGATTGGTCGTCAAATCTGCGATAAAATGAGTTTTCCTGTGTTCTTTAAAAGTGACCTATGCCTGCCGGAGTAGTGTAAAATTAGACACGGTGTGTTTGTGTCGTGTCAGATGTGGTGACTGGCAGAAACTGTTAATAATTGACTAAGTGCTCTGGAGTGTCAGAGCTGTCCATCACTCTTCGTTCCTCTCGTTCTTCAAGCTCTCATAATATTTTCACTGAACTGCAGAGGACAAACATACTTTCGTTGACGGCCTTGTCACTTTAGCGCTTCAAGTTGTAAAAATATTTTAACTTCACGCAAGACGAGTGTCTCATGTTATAGGAGCCAATTCCCAGCTTCTTCTGTCTCTTATATATATATTTGAAAAAAAAAGTTAACAAAAAAAGACATAAACAGTTTTGGGGAAAGTTACTTTTTAAAAGTAATACTTTACAATATGCCGTTACTCCCTAAAAAAGTAATTCATTGTGTTAGTTACATTTTTATGGAACATAATGCATTATGTTACTTTTGCGTTACATTTTTATCATCTGGGCTGGGTTTTTTTGTTTAATAAAATGGGATTAAATACATTAAAGATATTTGTGTTATTTAACATATTTAATTATTGCAGGTTTGTGCGATATTCTCAGTTTGCATTTCACTGTTTTTATTCATTTTGAGGAATACTGAATCTTTTTTTGTGCAGATGAGATAAGTATATTAATCTTTACATTAGAACTACAGTAACCATCATGTTTATACAGTGCACACAACACTTCTGCACTTACTCCCCATTTCTTTAAACATGGGGACAGGAGAGCTGTCAGTCACTAAATGGGAAAACGAAGTAAATTTTTTTAATTATTTGAAAACGTAACTCAGATATTTTAAAATCTAAAAGTAATGCGTTACTTTACTAGTTACTTGAAGAAAAGTAATCTGATTACGTAACTCTTGTTATTTATAATGCGTTACCCCAAAACTGATTATAAAGAAACTATATTCATATACACACAATACTATCCAAAATATTGAGGTCAGTATGATTTTTTTAAGGAAGAGCATTTTAAATAAGTAAAGACTTTTTCATTGTTATAAAATTTAATTTTAAATAAATGCTGTTCTTTTGAACTGCTCAGGAAAGAATCTTGAAATATTTAACAATATTACTGTTTTTACTATATTTTTGATTAAATATCTGCAGCCTTATAAGAAATAAGAGAAAACAAAAACAAAGTTGCAGACTCCAAACTTTTGAATGGTAGTGTATTTATATACATATACTGTATACATACACACACACACACACACACACTCTCTCTCTCTCTCTCTCTCTCTCTCTCACACACACACACACACACACACACACACAGACACAGTTATGAAATTTCTGAATTTTATCTCCAGCTGTTTTACAAATTAAGCAGTGCTGGGATTCTTATCTTAATTAACTGAAGATTAAGTGCTGGAAGTTGTGGCTTTTATCGAATCATATCCCTATTAGCGCGACTACATTGTCATTGCCGGCAGCCCATAAACAGTATTTTAAACTATTTGAATGCAGGCGACTATAACCTATTGTGCACCTTCATTCAGCACAGTAATTTGTTATGTCATGTGTTACTTCAGGGCCCCTGCTGGGTTGCAATGAAAGAACAGCATGAGGCATTAAGGGCCTTTCGCGGTCCAAATAGAGTTTCTTTCACTTCTCTGAGCGAGCAGAAACTCATTCATTATTTTAATGGTTGTCAAATTTGCTTTCCAAATATACTAAAAGGTTATCGTGGTTACATGCGGACAAGTGGTTATATCTGAATCAATGTTAACTTTGTTACCAGGGTAATTTACTGCTCTCCTCTGACCACATTGCACAAACTTAATCTCTGTATTTTTACAAAGCACCAGGTGAGGGAGATTTATGCCCGCTACATGAACTAACCTTTCTTTGATTAAAAAACGGATTGGGGAGGGTGGGGGTCAAATCATAAAAGATCGCAAAATGCATAAATGATCCTTTATAACTGATTAATATGCTACACGTGCCTCAGTAATGTATTATAACAAGCTTGGTCAAGGTTGTGGTCTATATGATTTAGGGCTCCCTATGCATTTTCCGCCGCTTGCTATGACTGTAAAGGCTAATGACTTTTAAGAGAAATTATGTGCTCTCTCTGTGGGTGGCTCAATCCCTATGGACTCTACAGTGCTCCATGTCAGAAACAAATATGAGGGCACGTTCATTAGCATGTATAATTGCTCATGATTGGCTGAGCTTCTCTGTGATATGCCACCATGGGCACTCGGAGCGGGAAATGTCACAAGATTTACAGTGAAAGAGTGAGACTGTGAGAGTTAAGAGATCTCATTTTTCTCAGGCAAGTTATCTTTATCGAATAAAATGTCCTCTATTAAGATGGATTCCGCTAGCAGTCTTTTGTTTACACAATAACTGTAAAGGGAGGAAGAATTCGCACATTCTGCACAGGCAATTTATTATTAATAAGCACATCAGTGAGCAAGAGATGACCCAGGGACCAGAACAGTCATGGAAGGAGCATTTATCAAACATACACAAATAACACTCAACACAAGATACACTGCTTCCAATATTAGCAAACAAAAGATAAATGTGTCATACTGCATAAGGGCTTCTTTTGATATATCTTTTGACCCTACAATCCATCCTTCCATGGGAAAACTATTGAAGCGTTCCGTCAAAGCAGTCATCAGCATAATCTAAAGATTATGCATTCTGCAAACGGGTTTGTAATGGCACCGAAAAAATTAGTTTGCATTATTAGCTGACGTCTATCGCATACCTGTCTGATAAAAGGACCCACCATGGTACCATGATCAAGAACATCCTGTTCCACAATGAGCCAATCCTTCTCATTATCAGTGCGTCTGGATGTTCGTGTTCATTGATCTCCTAATTAACGAGCATAACAGGGAGAGGTGTTCCTACACGTAGGGGTAAGGATAGCGAAATGTCTCTGATATCGTCTCTCCTGGGGGCAGACGCTCTCTCAGATTGGAGAGGACAGATGGGATTGACAGCCTTATTAGGGATCGGCACACCAGGCCTTCCATCCCAGACTCGATATTGGATTTCTTGCGGTCCATATCAGCGCAGACACATGTAGATGTAGTAGCTGCATCGGGCAGAAATTAAATCAATACCACTAGCTTCTCAACAAGCTTTACTACATTACAGCAGCTGGGGCTACAGGACCATCTGGCTGGCTCTCAAGAGCTCCAAAGTCCAGTGCACATCTCTGTCAGTGAAGTCACTCTTATTTGGTTAACACTAATTAACTGCAGCAAAACAGTGCAATTCCTCTCGCAGAGAGCCTTAACTTGATTTTTTTTTTCTTTCAGGGGTGGCGGAAACATCTGTCCTGCCCGACGAACTGGGACCAGTGTCAAGGTTCTGGATGAACTGGTGTGAACTGATTGGTTATGACAGATGACATCTAATGTGAGAAGAAGAGTTATTTCCTTTTTTTTGTCCAAACCCAGTCTTTTCCTTAAAGCTATGGGGACAGATTAGCCATTTTTTTCTCCTTCTCAGAAGAAAACTTTAAATAAACTGATTTTTCTTTTCTTTTTTTTTTTCTTTTTTAAAATGTGCCATTCAATAAAGTTTGAATAATTAACTTCCCATTTCCCAGACCTTTTTTACATCCTGCCTTCAAACAATGCACTGCATCCATCTGGATGATATTAACACTCCGACTGCACGTAACTACCAACCACAGCAATGCAAGAAATCCAATGCTTCTGAACACACAGAGAGAGGAGAAAAAATCACATAAATAAACAGAGTAAGAAAAACTGTGTTCCGCCAACAATAACATTAACATCTGACATGCAAAGCATCTAAAAAAAACCAGTACCTTATCATAGAAACTAGAGACGACCTTTGAAGTGTTTGTGTGAATGGATCATATTAAAGCTTCAAAGATCCCTTTTAAAATTCCCACCAAAGAAATAACCCCTGACACGCCAACAAACAAACCAAGGCGAAAACATTTCAACAGCGCAACTCGGCAAAGTCTGAAAGCAAAGTAAGTTTCAGGTTGTTTTCCGTTTCATCCGATGGCACCGAGCTTGGAGGGGAGCAGGGAGGCATCTATTATTTGGGGGCTGATTAAAGCATCATGACTGGTGTCCGTTCTGTTTTCCAGGGGAGGACTTGACAGCACGCAGCTCTCCGCCTGGTGCCTCTACATCATGCTAGGTGATTTACAACTGACTTGCTCGGTTTATGTAGTGCCGTATTTTCATTTCTTCCCCGCTGAGTACCGGGTTTAGAACTCCTGAAGAAATATTATGCTTTGCTGACAAAATACAGTGACAGTCGTCTCTAGCAAAAAAAAAAGTGTGCCACGGTGTTAAACACTATGAAAGCGGGGAGACAAGTCAGGGTTGGAGGTATCTGTAGCAGCCCACTGCTGTTTGATCTGAATCAGCACTGATTGAGCGGAATAATGTTTATAGCTGACTTTAAAAACAACTTTCAATTTAAAAAAATGACGCAATGAAGAGGAAAGGTCTGTAAAACAGACGGTGAAATATATTGAAAAACTTTTATGAGGGTCTTGCCAAAGAAACATGTGGCAGACAAACAAATTGTTTGTTTCAATGGCTTTACCCCTAGACGCACAAGTGAATCAATGCTTGGGACATTTTCATTAACCTCCGGTTTGAGCTGTATTGTTTGATGAAGGCTTTGCAGGTGAACAACTTGATTTAGAGTGAGAATAATAGAAGTATACCATGCTTTTCCACACATTTAGATCCCTTTAAGGGATAGGTCACCAAAAAATGAAATTGTGTAATTTATTCACTCTTGTGTTGTTCCAAACTTGTATGACTGACTTTCTTTCTGTGAAACACAAATGAAGACATGATGAATAACAGTGGGGTTCAGATATCATTGGGGTTCACCCCATTGACATTCATTGTATAGAGACTTTTGTGTTTCACAAATTAAAGAAAGTCAACATAACAGTGACACAAAAGTGTCATTTTTTTGGTGAACTAACCCATTAAATTATTGCAAGCATTAGCGTGTTGTAGTATTAAAATTACTGTTGTATTTTAAATTAATTACTGATATTATTCTCATACTCTTATGGATAAACGTGCTTGTCTTTGTGTGGGAGCCTGACCTCTTGCAAAATGGGGGGGAGTTATAGCACAGACCTAATGAAGCGACTGCACTTTCCGCCATAAGAAATGGATGGACATTCTGTAGGCTGTAATTACCCCTAGTTACATGAACACTTGTTTGTTTGTATTTGGAATGCCATGGTAAGACAAGCAGAAGTTAATTTGGATTCGTCACTACAAAAGCTTCCACCCCCTGCATCTGAGGAGCACTATAAATAAAGATTGTCATTGTAACCTAATCAAATTATGTGAAATATTTTGGTCGGGCTGTCAGTGTCTGAGTGCTCTCAGAAGACGACACACACAAATCCCCAGAGGTCATTTCATCTCACTTCAGGAGCTGCCAGGTTGCTTTGCTTCCTACTGCACGCAGATGTATTAAGCATAAATGGCACTCGCATTATTTCAATGAGCACGAGACAAGAACTGGTCTTTCAGCACATTAGCTTTTGTTCTGAAAACACAAAGTAAAAGCTGGAGCTAGGAGAAGAAAAAGATAGAAGGCAAAAATCCTGATAATAATAATAGTGGACTGTGGCTACGCTTGAGAAAATGGAATTCCACCGGCCCCAAACAGGCTATAAGTGGTGATGCCAGCTGTAATTGGCTCAAATTAGATGCAAACCTGATGTGACGCGTCGAATGGGGACCAGCGACAGGGCAGATAAAGTCATTCTGAGGGGAATTAGTATGATATCACAATGGGTTCATAAAGATGTCCAAGTTTTGTCAGTAATAACTGCAAGCTTTGATACAGTCTTCTCTCATGGCCAATAAGCTTTGTAATATTCACCAATCATAGTCCATAAAGCTGCCATTACGGGAAGCTCTCTCGGACTTCCCAGTGAAATTTATTGATACTGTTTTATCCAATCTGGCCCTTCAATAGATGGAGTCTGTGCTCTTATTAAAACCTTTCAATTCTACATAAATTTCAAGTGGAAAAAAAAATAATATACATTTTATAACTGGCTTTCTGGCTTTGAATGTTTACAGAAATAGGAGGAGACTGTATTAATTTCTACAATTTATTCATTAAATATATTTTTGTATGTTATCTTTTATATTTTTGCTGCATCATTATTTTCATTGTGTTTAACAACTATTTTATATTTGCTATTTAGCTGGAAAGCCTATAATTGTATGTTTAATGGTAGGTTCCATTGTAACAACGCATATTATAAGTTATATTTTATATATTTGAACGTAAAATGGATATAGATATATTAACCCAAAAATGTTTTTTTGCCCAATAAATAAATACAGGCTCATCTGCAAAATGTAAAAAGAAAAACATAGCAAATTTTTGATTAGTCTCATTAATTAAAGAAAATGTTAATACATAAATAAATCATAATAATTCCCCTCATAATAACTTAAAGCTGTATGTGTGTATATACTGTATACAAACATTCACATATTCATATACACATATGTATTTATATACGTACCCACATAGATAGATAGATAGGTACTGGAAAGGGCTGTATAATAGTGCTTCTATGCGATTTCATTCACACTGATATGCCTAATAACAGCCATGATCCGTTACGCACTGCAAACCAGTAACAAAAACAGAGCAGTGGGTGAGAGTGCTCAGAAACTCACTTAGCCCAGCTGGACAAAGCAAATCCAAACAAAACTCTCGGCTTTAGCACTCGTCGCAGTGAGCTGCCAGCACAGCAATCAGCCCCCGCTGCACCGCCACTGCCCCGTGTCCTCTTAACTCTGCTTCCTCAGTGATTTTTCATCTGCCTTGTTGGAGCGTTTTATTCATGGTTTCCCAGATGTAGTGATTGATGTTCTACTCTCTTAATCTGTGTGAATGATAAGAGCCGGGGTGCAGAGACAGAGCGTGCGTGATACGGGCCGTGCATCCGGGGTCGGTGTTGACTGCTCGCTCCCTCAGACTCATTTACATTTCAATCTCAGCCTCATGAATGCAAAGACTCCAGCCCAAAATTAATAACGCCACAAGTTGGAGGTGGGCACCACCAGGAGAGTGACAGAGAGCACGATTGAGAGAGAGAAAGAGGGAGAGGGAGAAAATGAAGGGGGTCCTCCTATCTAGCTTCTTTTGTTCTTTACCAAAAGTGCCCCTTTCTTTTTACTTCCCCTCTTTATCTTTTCTTCAAGTCTCCAATGAATGGCATTACAGACAATGGCATATCTGGAGTGACACAAATTTATTTCGGTTGCACCGCCATAGTATATTGTCATAGAACCAGGGGCGATTTGTCTGGGGACAATTTAGTTTCCATAAAGGATTTAAATGGTTTCTGTGGAGATAGTAGGGAGAAATTTAATTTGTTTCTCATTTACTACAGCAGGTATGAAAAGGAGAAAAATTGGATGGCTGATGGGCTAAAAATTGGTCCTGTCCCTCTGCTGTATCCCCTAAAGGATAGAAACCTTGCATCATATAGATTGAGTTCGACCCCCCTGCTGCCACCACACCTCCTCCGCCCCCAACCCAAGCTGCCACACGTCACCCCCACCACCCCGCCTCAAGCCCTCCCCGAGTGGTAACCTTAAACCAACTTAAAAAGTAACCTCTGGGGTGGCTGCCAATCACTCTAAAAACAACGTTTCCATCGATCTGTCTGTCCCTGTGATTTATGGCTTCATTTTACAGTAATTGAGAATTAGAGGGAAGATTAGCAAGCCTCAACACTTCGCCTTGATATGCTCTCTGAGCGCTGTAATTTGTCACGTTGGGATGTCGGACACTCTCTTACTCACAAAGGGGGGTTCCCTGCTAATTGAATTTCCCGAATAAGCCTGGAATTAATTTGACAAGGGTGAAATCTGAATACAGCCCTCATGCCTCCCCTTCGGTATGGGCTGGAGCCCTGTCGTGCACATGTACGTACGTACAAATGCTATTGATCCAAATCACTTTGAGTTGAAGCCAACTGAAGTATGGAATCGCTAAATCTTATTTACACTCATATTGGAGGAGTTCATCCGCAGCTATCCCGAGAAGATAAAGAATATTATCTTTCATTTTGTTTGACTCCGCCAAGATGAATTTTTGGCTATTTCCTTCTGAAGGCAAACAAAGCAAATGCCTGGAGTCAACAGTCACGATTGAATTACCTGCCAACTTTAGAGGTCTATTGTCTGGGTAATTTGTCGTCTAAGTGGCAAAATGAAAGCACTCTCCACCGCTTTCTAAGCGCATGCTGTGATGTCATTCATAGCTGGAGATTTGATTTGAAATCTGTTGATGAAAACAAAAAAATTATAAAATAATCTGTTGACGCTGTTGACGCTAAAAAAAATTTACATTTTAAATGCCAAATATACAAATAATTAATAATTTTTTTGGATGACTAGCTCTTTGCCTGTTAAAAATAAGGCAAATGTGCCAACATGTACAGTACAGTGATGAATGTTGCATTTGTATTTTATATATAATAAACTATATATGTGTTCTTTACATAAAAGTCACACCAACTGCACCAAGCATACAGTATGAGAGAAATTATGTAAATTATATTTGAACTTCTGATACTTTCCTCACACACAACAGCCCTAAAAGGAACATGATTTCATCTCGGTTGAGCACCCTTGTGCATAAGCGCTATTTTCAGTGGGCTGTGTTGACGCTGGAGCTCTTTAGCAGGCTAAGAGATGCATTTATCTGCTTAATGAACTTTGGGCTCTAACTTAATCTCACTAATGCCTATGTGAGTTAATTAGCAGCAGTGCATGTGCTGCGCTATTTATGAACCGAAGCGGAGCCTTGTTCTACTCATCACAGCGCTGTTCTACAAGAACGTCTGCGCTAATCTCCTCACTGCTGCCTCTGTGTAAACATGTGGCTCCCTTACAGCCAGACAAGCTCTGACATTATCAGATACACAGTGTCATTGAGCCCTCAACAAGTCCTTGGTGTGTCACATAGACAAATATAGCAGAGTAAAAGAGCATCATGCCTTCAATTTGTCCCAGCAGTGGCACCCACTGCTCCGGGTGTGTGTTCACTGCTGTGTGTGTGCACTTTGGATGGGTTAAAAGCAGAGCATGAATTCCGAGTATGGGTCACCATACTTGGCTGTATGTCACGTCACTTTCACTTTCACTTTGCCTTGAGAAAAATGCTGAAAATTTAAATGAATGAATAAATGAATTTGATTAATTAAGTAAAAGAAACGCACAATGGCGTTTAAATGTTGAAAAATGGCTCACGTTAAGGGTTGGGAATCAAAAATATACTGGAAATGAATGGCATGGAAAGGAATTTGCTGCAAAATAAATACAATGAACAAATTATATTGAATTTTTCCTGACAGTTTAATGTACGTTGACAAACATACAGTACAGTATGACCAGGGTCAGATTGGCAAACAAACGATTCTCAAGAGTCGTTTCTTTTAATGACTCCGTCAAAATTGTTCATTTAGCAGGAGTCTCCTAACTCAGTCCTGGAAGATTGCAGATCTTAGTTCCAACCCTAATTAAACACACCTGAACCATCTAATTAAGGTCTAACTAGGCATACTAGCAAGTTCCATGTAGGTGTGTTGAGTCAGGTTGAAGCTAAACTCTGCAGGCCCTCCAGAACCGAGTTCAGACACCCCTGATCTGAAGGGCTCTCACTCACTCAATGAATCACTCGTTACACAATTACCATCTGACTTCCTAATTTCAGCCATATTGTGCAATCTAAAATATAGCAAATGCATTTGCATATTATTATAAACTCAGAATTCTTTCTGAAAGAAGTTTTTTATGTTCAGCAAAGCAGAGTTGCTCAAAAATACAGTAAAAACAGTAATATTGTGAAATATTATTTTTTTCTAGTAAATTAAAAATTGTATTTATTCCTAAGATGAAAAGCTAACTTTTCAGCAGTCATTACTCCAGTCTTTAGTGTCACAGGATCCTTCAAAAATCATTCTAATATGCCAAATTTGGTGCAATGTTAAAAAGAGCTGTGTTGCTTAACAATTATGTGGAAATATTTTTGTGTGTATATATATTGTATAAGCAAAAACCAGAAACATTAATTTCCTCACAATTCCCATCTCCTCTCATGTCGTAATCACGCCAGAGTAAATCAGAACATAATAAACAATGTCTCCTGCAAGGTCTTGTTGAAGATGCTGGCACAGTATAATTGCGCTTGACGTGGTCTTTTAACCTGTTCAAAATGAGATGGGCAAGACATGTGTCTGAACACCCAACAGGTTCCAGAGGTGCATGTATCTGTCGAAGCCCTCATTTCCCATTCAGAGTAAGGTGCTCAGCCTGGGCCACAGTGAGGCCTGGAGAGAGAGAATGAGAGGGAGAGGGAGAGATGAAGGAAGGAATGAATGGGGGAAGGAGAGGAGGGTATAACTGAGAGGCTGATAGAGACAGGCTGACAGGCTCGAATGGCCCATCAATAGATCCAACACACTGGTAATTTGGAGCACATTTAACATACATCAGTTGAGTGGGCGCGGGATGTATGTGTCTTGTCGGGGACTCAGAGTAAATAACAGTTAAATCTGGTGTCACTGCTGACCTCTATGACTTCAGGAGCAGATGTGGCTCCCTGCACAGATGGGAGAGCAACAGCACGCCGGGTGAACAGGACACACACCACTGCACTTAACAACTTGATAACATCATTACCACCTCACACACTCTCTCTTTCTCGGTCTTCCTCATACAAACCACACATACATACTTAGATACCATTCTTTTTGCTTCTCAACTAGTTTAGCTTTAATACCCAGATTTTACACTGGTGATCAAGAGACACTTTATTAAAAATGTTTAGGCAATTGAAAAAAAAATGTAAACAATATTATTTACATTAATTAATATTAATTCCTGTGGCTCAGTGGAAAAGCTTTGTGTTAGCAGCACAAGAGGTTGTGGGTTTGATTCCCAGGGAACACACATACTGGTAAAAAAATATATAGCCTGAATGCACTTTAAGTCGCTTTGGATAAAAGTGTATGCTAAATATGTAAATGTAATATTTACAATATAAGCCTTTAGTATTACCATGAACTGCATTTACTAAAAAAATATGAAATCGATGCACATATTTGATGTCTCAGCAAAAAAAAAGCCAACAACAAAGCATATGAGAAGTATTTCTCTTATGCATCTATTTATTTTGTTATTAAAACTGCAAGACTATACATTACGTTCGTTGCTTTTTGTAAAATGCCAACCCTCTACATTGTGAGTAAATCACCCGCATATGCGACTAAATCTTCGCACTAGGGCAACTAAATGATGTCTAATATTAAATTCTCAGATTTTACTCACTAGTGTGTGAGTTGGAGGCTAAGTATAAGTTTCGATCACTCGCCGAACACTTTCTGACTGAACGCTTCAGAGTTTTACTCTCCGTCAAGCAATCTGTGCTGTTTTTCAGTTCATCTGAATGGATGTGCAACGCACCTGTATTTGACGTATCGTAAAGTCTCAAACCGTACCGTAACAGCTGAAAACTGTTTTTTATGAAACATTTACACTACTGTTCAAAAGTTTTGTTAGTTAAAAAATTTTTTTCAAAGCAATTTATACTGTTATTCAGCAAGGATGCTTTAAATGTATTAAAAGTGACAGTAAAGGCATTCATAATGTAACCAAATAAATGCATATTTCAAATAAGTGCTGTTCTCCAGAATCCAGAGCACCTTCCACAAAACTATTAAGCAGAACTGTTTTCAACTGTGATAAAATTCAGCTTTGCCATCACATGAATAATTTAGAATATAAAATATAAAACAGAAAACAGTTATTTTAAATTGTAATAATATTTCTCAATATTACTGTATTTATGGTGCAGCCTTGGGGAGCATAAGAGACTTCTTTCAAAAACTTGTGATAGTGTACATTATAGCAAGATGTCATGCCACACTAGGACATTTGTCATTTTTCCTTAACCTTTTAACTTTGAAACATTTTAATTTTGCCACAACATCATTCTAAGTAAAAATCTTGTTTGTAAATAACTTGCCTGGCTAGCAAAACTAAGCTGTAAAGACTGCAAAACATTTTTTTTTAAACTAATGTAAGCATCAAAAATATCCATTTCATTCTTTCATCAGAATTTTCCCATTTTCCTTTGGTAAAAAGACTGGACCGGGGAAACGCCCGGAGTCAGCCTCAGTGACACATCTAGAAGAAAGCTGATCTAAACTACATGTCACGGAGAGGGAAAACAAATGATCTGTGTGCTTTGAAAACTCAGCATAGCACCACAGGGCAAGTCACTGAGCAAGACAGGCTAGGTACATATATGAAGCACAGCACCTGAGGCTAACCAGTTACTATGCCACTCACTCACCTCTACAAAGGACTCAAGCACACCAGAAGCTCTCATGTGTCATGTCACATTTAGATATGGAGTATACGGTAAAGACTTTTAAAGGGCATAGAACAACTTGCAGTTTATCCCAAAACGTAGTGTAAATGGGTCCGCTTTGTTTAGATGCAATGGGGGTTTGAATCAAACAACTGATTGTTATGAACTTTTACTCATTTTATTCATAAGGCTATATCATGGGAAACCAGATGCCCCATTATTCTTTAGTTCCACTGAAACAAAAATCTAAGTTTTAATTTAGCCTTAAACCAAAACCGAAAATAAAGTTTTGGTAATAAATTGGGTAACTGTTCAACTAAACCAGTTATAGTAAAGTTTTTAAGCAACAAGCCACCTATTGATATTTCAGCTAAAAAAATTTCATACTGCTATTCAATACACACTGAAACAGTCATAATGTGCCAATGGAGAACAGCAAATACAACATGAAACCCTGCATTCCAAAAGCAAGGATTGCTTTTCATTTCATATGCAAAAAGGTTTGACAATCAAATCCATGCTAATTTAAAGATATATATGTCTCACGATCATTAGCAGGACTCTGGCATTTTTGTTTCCATCCCCTTTTTAGAACTCCATTTCCCATCCTGCCTCATTCCTGGGACTGATTACACACACATACCTGCAGCTAATACACACAAACACATACAAGCAGCACAATTACTCTCAGTCTCGACGAAGTCTTGTTTAGCCCCATCTAGCATTTCCGAGCGTTTTTCCTGTGTTTGTTCTTCCTGTGCCTGAATTTTGGATTGTGTATACTGCCTTTGAGTCTCTGCCGCCTGCCCCGACCTCTGGTTGTGACTGTTATTGATTCTGGATATCCCTGACGTACCTGATGCCATTCCTGATTACTGCTTGTCCAACCATTCTTATAATAAAGTTCTGCATATGGATCCGAATGTCTCTGACTCTCCGTAACAATATGATTATTGTTTAATTATAAGGATCACAGAAAGCATGGAGAATGTAAATGTTAAGCTAAACCACAATTTTTCTGTTCAAGATAATGACTAGCATTATGAAAAAGGCCCTTTAAAAAGTTTGATTATTTTTTATTAATTCTGAATAAGGTTCACATCACAATTTCACTCGAGGAAGAGCGTTTATCATCTCCCTCAATACATTTGGCCTGACAAACCTAGAGATGTTCATCTCCGTGATCTTTTCCTCAAACAATTGAACTCATTTTGCAGGCCTCTTGCCCCTAACTCAATTAAAGCAAATTAGACACACTGGATTCTGTATAACCCAACTGTATTACATTGATATAATTTAGCCTCAGTTTCTTGCTTTAAGTGTGTTTGGCTCCTTAATAAAAATCGTCAGTTAAAATGAATATACAGCTTGTGTAATTCAATTTAATTGGATCTTGTCACTTTTAATCAGTATTGTTTTTGGATTCTTGTTGAGTGTTGCTGCTCTAATGCTGCCTCTGGTTTGTTCATTGCTTTATTGCAAGCTGTGCTCCTAAACCAACTGAATCTAAACACATCTAGAACTGATTTGAGCTCAAAGCCTTTGAACCTTGAATGCAGGCACAAGGAATCAGGCTAATTTAATGCTGGTTTATTTATTTAGAAATGCTGCGCAAGAGCTTTTTTCTCCTCTGACTGCAGAAACTCAGGCCGGTCTCTGTGATTCATGTATCATATAGATCTGATCGTAGGTTAATTATGAACCATATACACTACAAATATGGATGTTGAGAGCAAATATGGTACTTTGATATTAAAAAGACAGAACAAATTTGACTATTTTACTAAATATATATATATATAAATTGATATTATTGTAAAGGTTTCATCTATGTATGTTTATTTTTTTTCTGGTAAAATGCCTAGTGTTAGCATTTTGAGGAATCAGAAATGAAAGAACATGAATTGTGCAAAACTCGTAAGAAACAATCCAGGATGGTGGACAAAATAAAAATATTTGTTTAATACTGAAAAAGTATCAATAAACCATAATTATGTGCAAATAAAAATACATAAAACCAATACCTGCATGCTATTTTCCACTTATTGGAGCTTTTTTATCATTAGCTAAGCATCATGCTAACCTACCTAAGACAATAGGCCACTCACTAGATTTTAAAACAAAGCTTGTTTTTAACTGCTCGTGTGTTGTTTACAAAGACAAACAGTTCAATTGCATGGCTAGGAAAAGCGTGGCAGCACAGATGGCTCTGGTGCCACAGCCTATCAGCACATTGAATTGAACGTGCAGCCCATTACCTTGAGCGCAGGGAAATCTTTATTCACCATATCCAGGGCTGTTAAAGTACATTCCCCTTCAATCCATTAAAGTCTTCCATTCCCGTCTCCTCATCACGCCGGCTGCTTAATTTGACAGTGACAAAGAGCTACTTGCTGATTTTAAATTTCATAATTTTAATCTGTCAAGTCTGACATTTAATTAGTGGCTTTCTAACCTGTGTCTGCCTCACTTGTGAAGGGCACCGTTGTTCCTCCGCAACGCACAATCTCGCCTGCGCAAGTGGATTAATATATATGTACATTACCAGCTGCTACAAAGACAATACACAGAAAGGAGCTATTAGTTCTTAATCTAGACAGATGAGGTTAATAATACTTTTGAAGAGCGGCTCCATTAAGGACTGACTGATTAAGACCTGTGCTGGCTCCTTTATGAGCTGCTGATTGGGACCTGGGCTGAGGCTTTTTGTTGTGTGCCTAGCTGTTTCCAGCAAATCCTTTTTTCTGTTAGCAGTGACAATAAGCCCTGACCTAATGAGAATCCGGACAGGCCCCTCTGGGTTTGTCTCTGAAACTGGCCACTACCAACAGCATAGACACACAAAAGTGATTTGAATACATCTTTAAAGGAACAGTTCCCCCAAAATAAAAAATAAAAGACAGAGCTGTCTTTATTTACTCATTCCAAACATATTATTGTACATATATCTTTAGTAGAACATAAAAAGAAAATCTCTACAACTTGTGAAATATGTTCCAAGACATCAGAAGCAATATTCTAGGAAAAGGATCATTTTCGCTTCCAGGGTTCTGAACTTAAGAACCAGATCAGTGAGCTACTCTTGAACCAATTCATTGAAAATATCTGACTCAAAAGAATGATTCATTCAGGAAACTACTAATCTGGTCTAGGGTTTCAGTGAATAACAGCTTCAGATAGCAGTCCACAATGCTTAGCCATACCCACCACAGAGGTCACAGAGGTCCAGGTGTATATATATTATATACATTAAAAGTTGTGACATATTTGCATAACATTAAATCTACTGTAGTGCAGCAAGGATACTGCACAACTGTAAGAAAACAACTTTCCCATGATAAAACGCAAGTAGGGAAACTAAACATTTAATACTTGACAGCTGTTCTATGAAATCTTAAATGACCAATCAGGTATGCAAACTACTAAACTTTTGTGTAATCATGTCCCAACCTATGTATGGACTGTTCTTTCTTTTTTTATATATATATTTACTCTAATTATATAGAAAAGAGCAACTAGTACAGTTCTTCCAATTCTTTTATTTTCTGTTTCATTGAAGAAGAAAAAAAGTCTGGTTTGAAATTGAAATGGCACAGTTTTAAAATTGTAAATAATGACAGAATTTCTATTTTTTGGTGTAACATCCTTTAAGAACAGGATTGCTGACACTACAAGGAGTGCAATCGTGGAATGGAGCATATTTTCCATGGTTGCCTTTGTCATATATCTAAATGTGAAATGTATCCCATTTGCTCCCACCACTCACCTAAGTAAAAAGGGTCTAGCTTGCTTTTACCCTCCAGTATCTTTTTCTCTGAGCTGGTAGCAAAGACAGTTCTCTCTCCTTTTCCATCTCAGGCAGCCTGAAAGGTGTTATTGATTTGCAAATCAATAAGTAATGAGACAGGATGGGGGGCACATGGATGGGAGACAGACAGCTTTCAAGTCAATGGTGGGACAGGTATCTGTGCCTGTGGGCAGCCTCTTAATGAGTGCAAAAGCGCTTCCCTCTGCTCTCAGCCAAAAGGCATCTTGGTGCAACAGACTATGTTGCTCTGAAAAAAAGAAATAATAATGTTTTCATTGTTTTATCACTTTTAGGTCAAATTTATTAACTGTACAAAAGAAATGTGCCAAAACAGACAATAAAAAAAAATTAGATCATTAAAAGTGTGCAAATCTTTATACAGTTTAAACAAGCCATCCAAAATGTTATTATTCAAATAGTCTCAGCCTCAGATGTCACGCCTATGGACTGTTGGCTAAATGTCTGACACAAAAGTGGAAACACTTCAGGAGTGTCGAAGTCGTCATCGGATTGGTTGAATACTACAGGATTTCCGCGAGATGTGTGTGTCGCGTTCTTTAACGTTACGCCTAGAAACAAAGACCGTGGCGCCAAACCCCCTCACAAAAGAAGAAAGCAGCTGTGTTTACAACGGTGATGAAAAGCACTTATCAACTAAAGTATCAACTAAAGGCTGGATTTTCTAAAGTATGTCAAATATTTAAAGTTCATAGCATAGAATCTTTAAAATATGTCCGAGAGTTTTACACACCGGTTTGTTATTGCATTGACATTTTCATGCCTCGAAACGTGACAATGAAGGAAACGAACTGTGATTGGTTGTTTGACATCTCGGTCAAACTGCCTCATAGGCGGGCCTTGGCCAATGAAAGCTGCCATGAATTCCAGACCTTCAGTTTGATTTTTGAAATGACTCTGGCTGAAGAAGACCCGGAAATCCATTGTCAGCATAATTCACAGCTGGATTATGTCTTTAGTTTGGTTATCAATAAACTCATACTGTAACCATGAAGACAGTACAATCAGACATAAACCAAATATAAAAAAGGTCATACACATCCATATATTTTTTTTTTAAACTGATTCAACAAATGATCTGGTGAAAACTGCATTACAAACTATTTATTTATTATTTCCTAATTTTAATGATCAAAAACAATGTTCAGCTATTTCCCATATAATGCACAATTATTATAATTGTTTATTAATATTAATATTATAATTATTATTCATTTCAATGACCTAAAACAACCCTGTTTATTTTAGTGAATGATGCAGCATAAAAATGTATTCAGTTATCTCAGTTTTTTGATTGCATTCAACAAGTTCAAACACTGAACCAGGTTAGCTATTGTAAGAAAAATAAACATATTTCTTTCATTTGTGTCAAATACAAGTTTCCCAAAAACTACAAATTAATTTTTAGCTACAAATAAAAAACTACAAATTATATATTCAACTTAATATTGGTTAAATCTGCAACCCTATTACCCATTCTGACATAGTGTTATTTATTTATTTATTAGATTTTTATGTTTATTTAATTTTTATTGCTGGAAAAAAAATCATACAAATCATGAGTTTTATACTACATTTAAACATTTTGTGAAATTTTGGTAAAAAGGGTTGCAAAAATATACTGAATGATAATATTTCAGATTTAATGCAATGACATTATTAATCATTCTTATAGAGTAAATACATTATAATGAATATTGAGTTGGACCTTGTGAAATAGACTATCAATAATTTTTGGTTAAGGTTAAGCATCTACCTTATGGAAAGAAGAAAAATACATTTTCAGGCTTCATACCATATTAATGGAAAGCACTAAAAAATATTTTAATTCAATATTATAAGTGTAAGTAATATACCAGATGTTTCTGATGACATAAAACGGTTATATTTTTTCCCCATACAATACATTATTCCTTTTTTTAAATCAAATATCCTTATTCTTCCATTTATAATAAGCAAGCAGGATGTCCCAGCATTAGGCCCTTTTTCCTTTGTGTGATTTAAAGCTTCGCTGCTCTGACTCACTGACCTATTCTTCCAATGGAAGAACACCAAATATATCTTAAATCTACAGGGAAGACACAAAGAGAAAAGTGCTTCAGTGCTGGAACAAAGCATAGTTAAACAAGAAAAAGAGTCAATGTTCTCCACATGTGCTGGCATTTAGTGCTCAGTGGATGAAAGTACGTGAGTGTTCATAAAAATAGATAACAGGTGAAAAAAGTAAGAGGGGAAAAAAAACCTACCACCTGCTTAAAGGCTGTATATCACATGGCAGTCTAATTGATAATTGATAATGGGCTAATTTCCTGCAGAGGGGAACTGTAACTCACTCTAGCTCCCTGTAGGCATAATCGACTTCCCAGTCACATCAAGAGCCATGGACTCCCACTGCATCCTATTGCACCTTATTCACATGACAAGCAGGTTTAGGAAAGTTTTTGTTCTTTCCAAGATAAATGTGTGCTCGG
Organism: Carassius carassius; assembly: GCF_963082965.1. Classification (NCBI taxonomy): domain Eukaryota; kingdom Metazoa; phylum Chordata; class Actinopteri; order Cypriniformes; family Cyprinidae; genus Carassius; species Carassius carassius. The sequence goes on from NC_081765.1 coordinate 23,718,703, forward strand.
TACGCATGTGGATATCTGAAACACATTGATGTGATGGGGTCGTTACAGCGTGTGTGGCAAAATTAAGTGGCATGACTGCTGCCATATTGTTTTAACTTTGCCTTCCTAAAACAAATTCCTGTAATCTACAATGATTGTACAAAAACGACGACGCACCCAGTTGTTAATTACTGGGTCTACTATCGATTAATTAGCATGATTAAAACATATAATGGTTGATTACCCCTGCACCCCTCCATCTCGGGTTGCAACGGGATAACGGTTCTTGATGTCATTTAAGTTAAAGACATGAAAAGAATATCACATCAAAAGCAGAGGAGAGCAGTCGAGAGGGATTTGCAGGTGTGGATCGTGCTGCGTTGTGGATCATCGGCCCTATAATTCTTCCCATCAGAACTTGGCTGTGCTCACCAGGCCCCTGCTCTGTCACAAACCTCTCATTAGATGCACCGGACTGATGCTGGGGGCCATAATTAGAGGCTGATCTGAAACATACTCATCCTCCTTCTCATGCAAAGCAACATTCTTCACTGAAAAAGAGCCCATCTAGAGGAAATCTAGAAACACAAGTGAGCATGAGGGAGCTATGAAAAATAAGGAAATACAGGAACATCTATGAGTTTCCTAAATTAGGAATGATTAACAAGCAAGAAATAACTACTTTGGTCCATGTAATGCTACTACAGTGGATAGCTAATTACATAAAATCACAAATAAACTAAGGAGTATCTTCCTGAGCATCGTTAGATGATGGGCTGCATTGAAAACCATGGGAAATGATAACAAGTGCAAATAATCTTTTAAATTCGAGGGGAAAAATGCACCTCTGTATTATATGAAAGTAGTGTGCTTTTCATGTTGCCAAAAAATGTCAGGAGAAACTTTTTCTTGAAGCAAAAGTATATATATATATATATATATATATATATATATATACTTTTGCTTCAAGAAAAAGTATATATATATACTTTTGCTTCAAGACAAAGTTTTTCCTGACATTTTTTGGCAACATGTATATATGATACTAATAATATATAATAGATTTGTTCTCAGCACTCACAATTGGAATTTGTTGCTGCTATAATGTAATATTCATCATGCATATTCAAATGTCCAGGCAATGCACATTCCTTACTTTACACATTTATATTCTAATATGCACACAATCTCTTTAATGTGTCTAGGTACAGAGGGAAGAATACTCATTTATATCCATTATTTTCAAATAAAGGGGAAATAAAAAATCATCTACGAAAATATGTAAACACTCATAAAGACATTACTGAATTGAAGATTTAACTTTTTTAACTAGTCTTAATGTGTTCTTCATGGTGCATAAATTCACTTTGTTGAAAGATAATATTTACTTTATTGCAGAAGCCCTTCAGAAGTGATGTGAGCCTGTGCTTTTATTAGGTACAGGTCAATAAATGAATTTGGTACAGAATTTCTGAGAGCAACATTCTGTTGTGCATTACTTTAGCTATTTTTGGCATTGCATCAAAAATAAAGGGCAAGCATTTTGTTTAAAGTTTTAAATATATTTTTTATTGAAGATAATAAAACAATTGAGAAAGTAAATGAAAACATTAGGAAACAACAAATATATTATAGATTATTAGGATGTAAGTAAATGATTTATGTGAATGTGAACTTGAGCGTACACACACAAACTGTCACCTATTTCACAATTGGCATGTGTGTGTGTGTGTGTGTGTTTGTGTGTGTGCGTGTTACGTGTGCTTATTTAAGGGCTTGGAGTTCACACCCCTTCCCTAGACTCTGTGATTGAATCTGGGACTCCCTGCAGGATTATTAGGATTATAATTCAATCTGAATTTCAGGATCTTGTTTGCTTGGTTACCTGTCATGTGGCATCAGCTTGTCATATTAGTGCTGATCGTTCCCTGAACCTAATCTGCTTTAAACAATTTCATTGGATGGTAGTCTATAAATCATTTCATAATGGGTTTGACATACCCATGCTTAGGTAAGTAAACAAATCAGGTTTGTTTTATGTTAGACAGCAATGAACTTGGCTTATTAACTTCATTTTGATTCACGCACACCACAAGGTCAAACTTTCTCTAGACCCTCATTAATGTAAGTAGGGATTAGCATTTAACAATTTAAATATTTTCAAATGCATGAAATCCAATTTTATCAAGTGGAGTGTCTTCCTTGTGGCCTGCTTTTGTAACAAAGAGAAGAAAGATTTTACAAAAGAAGCTGCTCCCACAAAAAAAACGCTACACCACACTTCTATTAAAAAAAACTCATTTCAGACACTTAATTTAAATCTAATAATGTTTAGTTTTTATATCTACTCTATAAAATGCTTTAATGCAACTTTGGTTGCTCTTTGAATGTTTGTGGTTTCATTTTCATATAAAAGTGAGTAAACATCAAATAATTTAATCGTTTCACACTTGCCAGACTAGAAGAAAATGTGTTTTGATTTTGCTGTACAAACAACACATGCAAAACACATGATTACTCATTCACTCTCTGAGACCTGCGAGAAGGCCAGGCTTATGCGTAAAAAGCCAAACATCATTTAACTCATTTAGATAATTTAACCTTAAATCGTTAAAGATTCATCATGGCGTTGGGGTTATTTACTCTATTAAATGTGAATGAAGGAAATAGCTTTAACAGGAAGAGGGGAAAAACAAGACTTTTATCAATGGCTAGTATTATTTATGTGAGGAAATTGAGTGAAATTAAGGCCACATGAAGATATGTGTGTCTCAGCATAAGAGGTAAGGCAGACAAAATAATAAAAACAAGTCCAGCTGAAATGGAGCCAACACTCAGAATTACAAAAACATATCTATCATCACTCATATTTTCAAACACATCGTATTTTTGTCAGTGACTGCAGCCCAGACCTCTAGTACACTTTAACGGAGTTGCTGTACATAGCACATTGGCTGTTGGGCAGACAGATTTGAATCCCACTCTTATTGCAATAATAATAAAACAACTTCCATTCTTCATTCTCTGGTTTTTGCTTGTTTAGTGCCTTGCTGTCACAAAATAACTACAACCCAAGAGTCAAGAAAATGTGTCAGAGCTCATGTTAACCGGTTCAGTGTAGTGTTATGAGACCTTTTATCTTCAACACATCTCTAATGCAAGCAATTTCCTGAAGCTTTGAGCCAAGAGGCTGGATTTGTCAGCGCCGCTTTTAAATGAATTTTAAAGTTGCCAATAAAGGACAAATTAAGCTGATCTCAGCCAGCATGTAAGCCGTACTCTGCATGTATATATGCATGTAGAGAACAAACAAAACCAGTGTTGGGTAAGTTACTTAAAAAAAGTAGTAAATTACTAATTACATCATCAATATTGTATATTCTAATTGACTAATATTCTAATGACTCTGAAAAGTAATTTAATGACTCCATAAGTAACTTATTTTAATTGTTAATTACTTTATAAAATCCCCATAAACCTTAATGCATAGAATTTAATCTCTCAATTCTTTCTGTCACGATCATTAGATGGAGTGCCCATGAGCTTCAGTAGAGGGCACTCCACTCAGGACCATTCCACCCATCAACCACCAGATGTCACTTGGACACTAGCACATCTCATACTTTTGCACCACACCCGAACTACATTACCCATGAGTCACTGCATCACAATCACCCTGCCACACCTGCACCTCATTCATCAGCCAATTTCCTTGCCACACCTGCACCTCATTTACACACACACATAAAAGCAGCACACTCACTCTCACTCACTGTGAAGTCTCGTTTAGCCAGTCTGACATTTCCGAGCGTTTTTCCCTGTGTTTGTTATTCCTAGTGATGGCAAAATCGAGGCCTCGTGAACCAATGAAACCGTTGAACCAAATGTGCCATATTGTTTCGAGGCTTCGAATCAATCCGACACCCGTCTCAACGGTGACACCTAGTGGTCACTTGCAGGTGTTGATCTGAAACAACCTTGACGAGCCATTAAAAAAATGTGTTGTTTTTTTATTATTATAATGTTCTAATATGTGAAGCTTGTAACCTATAGGCTCCTCACTGTGCATAATGTTATTTTGGTCATGAAAAATGAATATTAATAAAAGAAATCAAGCCACAATGTCTCACTTTTTTAGAGATTTTTATTCAAAAATATTAATTTATCTGCTGTGGAAGGACTTAGCCTACTTCTTTTTTTACAGATAATTTCTCCAGCCTTTGAAAAAATCCTCTCACAAGGGACACTTGTTGCTGGCATACAAAGATATTTTTTTGCAAGGACATACAAATGAGGAAAGATTACTGCTCTCTCTTTCCAGTAAGTTAGTGGATCATGAGTTCTGGGCAAATACGCATCGTTGATGTATTTTTTCACTTCCACTGTGGCATCAGCTGTAGCATTGTGTATCATATTGGTTTGATGGATACGAGTATCAAAAAGTTCCCATAAACTGTCCTGTGTTTCTACTGGTGTTGATGTTGATGGTGATGGTGATGATGATGATGATGATGGGTGTGATGTTGACATTTCTGGGTCTGAATAAAAATGAAAACAGCAATTAGTAACAAATCCTAAACTGACGGCATATATGAAGGATATATTATATTACATGATTCAGATTACATAACATAACACAGACTGAAACTGCTCACCAGGATTTGTGTTTGAACGCATCAGTGAAGCACACTCCAGTGTGATATGCTTTTCAGCTTCCTGGGCTTTGGCAGCATTTCCAAATGCCACATTTTTGAACCTTGGGTCCAGCAGTGTAGGCAGTGCCAGGGCTCTAAAACTCTCATAACCTCCACATCTGGAGTGCAGACCTTCTTGCAGATGTGAGCCTATGAGCCAAAACAGGAGAAACACATATTTATAATAATGACAATAATATGACAGTTATGGCCAATCACATGGGTAGTATGGTCATTGTGGCCTACCTAATTGAACAGTTGATTCCTGCGTTGCATTTCCTTTTTTCTGTGCAAGCTTGTGCTGCAACATCCTGTACAGTGGTATAAGCTTTGAAGCAGACACTCTCTTTTCCTCTGACATCTCTGTTGTTGCGAGTTTGAATGGTTGCAGTATTGACAATGATTGTTCAATAATGTCATAATCAATACTTGTCAGGGGAGCAGTATCATTGTTTAAGTTGGAAAGTGCAGCAGCCACTGGTTCACGTTGGTCATACAAGCGCTGTAGCATGTCAAATGTGCTGTTCCATCTCGTGTCAACCTCCTGTATCAGTTTCAGAGTTGGTCTTCCCATCAAGCTCTGCATCTCCACAAGCTTGTCCTTTGCTTTGCAGCTGGATCTGAACAACCCCACTATCTTTCTGGCCTTCTGGCGTATTTCATTGATGACTGGGGTTTGATCTAGTGCCTTTTTCACAATCAAATTTAAAGTATGAGCAAAACATGGGACATGGCGAAGGTGGAGTAGCTGGGCACTTAGGATCATGTTAGATGCATTGTCAGTCACCATGCACTGAACTTTGGAGGTTATTCCCCACTCAGCCATTAGCAAGGCTTTAGCCTCCATGAGATGCTGGGCTGTGTGGGTTTGGTAAAACCTCCTTACACCCAGTACAACAGTTGCCATTTTTGCCTCTGGTGTTATGTAATGGCAAGTCACACCAAGATATCCATCCATATTAATGGAGGACCACATGTCAGCACATGTAGGTCCTCCATTGTCTTCTCCTTGGCTTTGTTGTACTTTTCGCTGACCATTATTTTAAGCACCTTCCGGGATGGGAGGACATAGCTTGGATCAAGCTTGTTCACAAATGCCCTGAATCCCTCATCGTCCACGATGGTGAAGGGCTGCAGATCCTTCACCACCATGTTTATAAGAGCCTCATCCAATTCCCTCTGTCTGACCTTTAAAAGAGAAGACAAAACATACTTTCAGACAAATACATTGGAAAAATACAGCTTCAATTAGTGCACATCTATTAAAAGTATAGCCTAATGGTTCATTATTTGGAAACCTTCCAGTGTTTATAATCAGTGCTTTATATAACTTATAAACTTTATAAACAGTGTCCCAAAAGGTTGTAATTATATTTCAATTATAATTATATCCCAAACAATGCATACTTTGCTTAGATGGCCCAGCAGTGTCAGTAGCAGGCCTAGGTACAGGGGGAATGCCATCCTCTGCACCCTGCAAAATGGCAGGATGAGTGCTCCTCAAATGGCGCATCATGGATGATGTATTGTTGCAGTAGGCTAGCTGCCGATCACAATACACACATCTCACTTTATTTGGGGTTTCTAAATGGAAATGCTCCCACACCACAGATGTACGGCATCTCTTCTGGGGAGCTTCCATTTTATCTATCTATCCAAATCTATCTATCTATATATGAATCGATCTATGTATCTAGATATGTATCTATAAGCTATGTATCTATATATGTATCTATCTATAATATATGTATTTATATATGTATCTGTAATCTATCTATATATGTATCTATCTATTAATCTAGCTGTCTATATATATTTATATCTATGTATCTATTAATGTGTCACTATATGTATACTCTGTCTGTCTCTAGCCTCTCAGTCAATGTGTTGTGTAAATTTAAATGTAAGTCTAAATTGCCTATAACTAATCCAATCGCACTATGTCACTATATCACCAAAAATCCACTATCTCAAAGTCAAACTCCTCTCACAAAAACCCACGAGGTCAAAATGCGTTTATTTCACTTTTATACAGATGTGTGATTGTGTGGTCTGTTCCCGACCGTTCCAATCAAACGCTGATTCGGCGGACCACACCTGATGAAACAATTAGTGAAACACTTCGAGGCTTCGTTTGGTCATAGTCACGTGACATGGGTGTTTCGAATCACGCTTCGGATCAGTGTTTCGACACATCTGCGCTTCGGGATCTCGCAAAGCTTCGGAACGACTGTTTCGCTTCAGCCATCCTTAGTTATTCCTGTGTTTTGACCTTTGGACTGTGTATTCCGACTCTGATTCTCCGCTGCCTGTCCCGATCTCTGCTTGTTTCTGGTTACGGTTCTGGTTATCCCTGACACACCTGACGCCATTCCTGATATCTGCCTGTATGACCATTCTGTTTAATAAATGCTGCATATGGATCCGAATGCCTCCGACTCCTTGTTACAGAAGACTTCGCCATACCAGGATCCAGCAGCCCGGTATCCCCTTGTCACTGAGGTATCGGTTCCTGTTTCAATGTCAGCATATCACCAATCCAGCCTAACCACAGATCCAGTTGACCTACTGTTAGATCTGAAGCAAGGAGATCGATCTATTGAGGACTATGTTCAACAGTTCTGTGAATGGGTTTATCGAGTTCCTCTAGACGATGAAGTCTTGTTTAAGGATTTATTCCGTTTTGGACTCAATGAACCAGTAAAATCATGGTTACCTAGAGGGGAGTTTGATTGCAGCTTAAGGTACATAATGGACTTTGCACTCTTGTTATGTGGTTTTCCTTTCACTGTGGGAGAGGCAGAGGACTTTAAAGCCCCAAAACCGCTGCACAAGATGGCCGCCAACCCAGCGCCGCTGCACAAGATGGCCGCCAGCCCAGCGCCGCTGCACAAGATGGCAGCCTCAGTTGAATTTCCAGAGTCAAGTCAGGTCCCCGTCGACTTTCCAGAGTCAGGTCAAGTCTCCACTGACCGTCCAGAACAAGGTCAGGTCACCATTAACACCCAAGAGTCAAGTGAAACAACAGTTAAACTTTATGAGTCAAGTCAGTTCCCTGTTGATTTCCCAGAGTCTAGTCAGGTCACCGTTGATCAGGTCACCGTTGATCAGGTCACCGTTGACCATCCAGAGCCAGGTCAAGTCTTCGCTGACCATCCAGAGTCAGGGTTAGTTACCGTTGACCTTCCAGAGTCAGGACTAGTTACCATGGACTTTCCAGAACCAAGGCTAGTCACCGTTGACCTTTCAGAGTCAAGTCAAGTCACCGGTGATCGTCAAGGACAGAGTCAAGTCACCGGTGATCGTCAAGGACAGAGTCAAGTCACCGGTGATCGTCAAGGACAGAGTCAAGTCACCGGTGATCGTCAAGGACAGAGTCAAGTCACAGTCGATCCTCAGGAACCAAGTCAAGTCACAGTCGATCCTCAGGAACCAAGTCAAGTCACCGACTCCTTGTTACACTTTCATTTTGAGTTAAACATGGTTAGCCTTTTAGCATTAAAACAACTGTAATACTTAAGCATTTAAAAACTGTAACCTTCTTTGGTTAACGAATAGAATTACTCCGCAAATTATCCGAATAACAAATAAATAAAATAAAAATGAAACTAGTTTCAAGTAACTGTTGAATGATTAGATGTAAATATCAGATATTTTTATATATTCAATACTAAAAAGTAATACTCAAAATATTAACCTCCTTGTTTCATATGACATAAAATATATGTAATAAGTTGCCTATATATATATATATAAAAATTGAAATTAGGTGTCATTTTATGTGCTTTTTTAGTGAATGGAAAGACCTGTTGTGTATATATGTAAGTATAAAAACAAGATGTTCTTATGAGAAGTTCATTTGAACAGAGATAATCAGAAATGCATAAATTGTGCTCTTGTACAGTAAAATAAATACATAAATATGTCAAACCCTTTTTTTAAATTCTTCCTGGAAAAAACAAACAAAACAAAACAACAACTTGTGTTCGTGGCACCTTGTTCACACCCAAATCACTACTGGTGTACAGAGAGTAATCTGCTCAATTATAGTGTCTGTTGTGCTGCTGTGTCTGGCAGGCCTCCTTTCATTTTTTCCTGAATGTGTTCGCTGTTGACAATACGAGGTAAACAACGATGGCGAAGATGAGGGGAGTCTCAGGAGGCAAGGGGGAAAGCCACATCCAAGAGGATACACACAGATACTCCTGCAAACCACTGCCTTTATGCCTCTAACTGACAGCAATTACTGAACTGCTCTGATAACTTAGAACAGGAGTAAACCAGGCCAGGAAGCTCAAAACAGCAACTGTTTACATTTTACTTCTTCTTCAGAACCACATTAGTCAAATCATATGCGTTCAGATCATCTTGCCACAAAACCACATTAGAAATACGTGAAGCGTTTACAAATGCAGCAGCCTGACTGCGGACTGACGTGCGATGACTATACTGTCAGAGGAAAATCATACAAGTGAAAGAAAATGAAGCAATTTATTTTCTGTTGCTACAATGAAGCAGTATTTCAGAAATGGAACATTTCTTGTCAGATATTTTACCAAAGCCAAAGGTTTTACGTTATGGATGGAAGTAGCGCCAGAATAATCCATATGCCAAAAAATGTTACTACAGTTGCAATTAAAGCTGCTAAATTTAACTTATTCATCAAATGTTTATTAATTTATTGCTAAAAGTTTCACAATAAATAAATAAATAAATAAATAAATGCACACAAACATACATAAACTAACACTCACACACTGTCCTTATCTATAAGGGATTCCCAAGTAGTTATGCAAATATGTTGTAATATTTCAATACAGTGATTAAATTTAATTTGCACCAAAGGGATAATTAAAAAGAAAAAATGAAGAAGAAAAATTTATTATTTTATTATTATTATTATATATCCAAGATTGTTATTTGTAGAAATGTTAATACAAAGAAAATAAATTCAGTCAGCACCAAAAACATATCTATACGTGTCCATAAAGTGACATAGAAGTTTTTTTAAGATTTATAAAGAGTTTAATAATAATATGAACTGTGTTTTTGTTATCTATCTGACATTTTACCATGAGAAATTACAATCATGCAACTTGCCAATACTAACACTAACTGTACATATATTATTTAGTATTATTTGAACTGAATGAGTTAACTACATAATAAAGATGAGATGAATCAAATCATGACTAAATATATTAAACAACCAACAGGCAACTTTGATGACAGAAGGCCAGCTTGTGCAGTCAATTGTGAAAAGAGCAAAAGACGCCTGCTCAATGACAGCTCCATTTTAGACAACATAAAGGAAGTCAGCCAGAGGACTATTTGGTCCCCCCTCCACATTCCTTCACCCATCCTCGAAACGTCCATCTCCTGTCCCCACGTTTTGAGTGGTCAATGAGTGGATCATGAAGGGGCAATGCAATCAGAGACTGAGCCAGATTAGTCTCTGTCTCAGGACATATCCCTCTCCCTGCAGCTGACAGGACACTTCAAACCTAACTTGTGTAGAAAGTGACTCTAATTGTCATTTCAGTGGACAAGAATCTGCTACCATTCCAGAGATGCTCTTGAAATTTAGAGAACTACTTCATCATATGGATGGTGCCAGGCAAGGAGACCTTATTGGAAGGGACTTTTATGCTAAGATGGACTTCTTAAATTGGCGGGGCTTGTCACGCTGTACTTATCATGCACACCGAATTAGGAAAGCTTTTTAGTCTCAGGCCAAACAACATTACCTGACAGGTGGATTTTAGAAACGCTGTGAGATCTATCTTCCCTGCCTGGTCTCCTCAGTATTTACTCAGATGATCATGTTACAAAGGAAGAATGTTCTCGAATGGCTCAATAACTTTAATGTGTTATGCAGTGGGTTTCATTTTAGCGAGTGAATTCACCTTTACTTACAGAAAAAGGTGTATTTTTTTAGTATTACACTAATTTTAGAACAAAGCCACAAAGTAGTCATAATTTACTCAATATAATATTATATAGCTATAGCATAAAGTAATAATATGTTTTTTTTAGACAAAACATTTTAAAATATCTATAAATCAATAATTTTTATTAATTAATTTTAAAGAACAAAGCGATAATGTTTTACTAAACATGATATACTAGAAACTGTTTCTTATACATCAAAATAAGTATTAATAAATAAACATAATAATAATAATTATTATTATTATATAATGTGAGAATAAGATTTACATGTGTCTCTTTTATGCTGAATATTATATAGAGATTATAGAGAGATTATGAAAGTGGTTTATATAAAATTACAGTATACATTAAATATATAGATGTATACTATACCTGCCCTTTAAATATAGGTGGTCTTTATATTTATATGGATGGATTTAAAGGGCAGGTAACTTGGCACAGAGAATAATCCAGCAAATAAAGTGTAACCCGTATGGACATATGGACATGAACTGCCAGTGCTTAGATCATCAAAAAGAAGAATTTCACTTACTTCAAGGATTGTCTTTCTCAACTGCCCCCCAAAGGTGAAATCTCAGGGCTTTGTCAGAATAGAGTTTGGATTCACTCGTTAAGTGCTTGCACGAGTTTAAACGGTTGTGGTTATGGGAGGAAAAAAGAAAGAAAGTTAAGCTGTCCTGTTGAATTGATTAAGCGTCATGAAACTTAAGCAAGTGCAGAGGTAGAAATGATTTCCAGATACCTCCGAAGTGATGCAAGTTTAAAAGACTTGTACTGTACAACCAGGTACCTCTGTTGTGCCCAAGGCTAAATTTAGTCATTTCTTCTTGATTCAACCGCAGTGCACTGATTACATAAACACCACTTTTATAATATATCTAGTAATATTCAAGACACAAAACCACACACGAATCCTATTATTCATGCATTTTATTTTATTTTGATCAAATGCATGCTTTTGCCCAATGATGTAACTTTAACACAATTTTCGTGGCATAGAAATTTACTAACACAGAAAATGTGCATTTTAATGGGGTGTATTTTATGTATTCCATTAAAGGTAACTCTGGGTGTCTGGATTTCAAAAGCTCTAAAAAATGCAGAATAACGTCTGCTCACTGTCAACCTCAGCCCAATATTGAAAGCTATTTTCTATGTAACAAACCAGTCAAACAGTCCCAGAGAAGGCCTGTTCAAAACTCAAAAGAAAGATCAATAAAAGTTAACTATCATGGCGCAATAGCCAAAAAAATAAAATAAGTGAATTACGCTCAATTCTTTTCATATGAGGTCTTCCCTGGTTGAAAAAGAGAGTCAGATGTCTGTTATTGTATTTTTTACAGCAGTGGGCCCCTTTTAAAAATCATAACACAACTTGCTCTCCGCACAAAGATCAGACCACTCTTTACACAACCAGTGCTTTGACATATGCCACCAAAACATGCAAAACACTGACAATAAACGAGCCCAGTAATTTCAGGTAGATGCAGAAACTTATATAAGGCTAAAACCTCCTCCGATTTACTTTTTAATCATTTACAGTTAATTTTGTTCTAATAAGATCCACAATTAAGGTCCCCCTCTGCATAATTCATGCCATCCTGGCACTGATGTCAGAAATCAAATGCAACAAATTAAAAATAACAAGTTTGAGACAGTGTGATTCAATTACAAGGCAAGGAAACATTGGGTCCTGCATAATTGAGGGGTAGCATGGCAAGGCACATGTCAAGCTTGTCAGCTTTAGTGGCACTATTGGATTTGGCCTGCCACCGCCACTTAAATCAGCAACGTAAAAATTGCAGAGTACATTGATTTCTTATTTTTATTTGTAGGAGTACATGTTGAGAGGAAAGACCAAAATAACAATTGGTTTTAGGGCTGGTGGTGGAGCCAGCGGGACTCCCTGAGGTTCACCCGCAAGCGGTTCACATAAATTAAAACAAATCCGACTTATATTGATGACTTGTATTGATTCAGAACTATTATGTGTATTGCTATTTAAATGCCCCTTTTCCTTCTGACATCCACAAGGGGAAATTTCCCCTTTGTGGTCTGCGCTGAGCTACAGCAAACCTTGTCTGCTTTGACTTTCATGAAACATCCCGAGAAAATCCTCTCATGTATTAATGATGGAGACGGGGGAGTTATTATCCTACGGCGTGCTCATAATGGGCGTTATTAAAATAGATTCAGATGCTCTTATCTGTGGAGCTGTGTCCCATGGTGGAGTTCATCAATGCGAAGCTTTAGAGCTCCAGCTGGAGGAAGGATAGTTTTGAAGTGCTGCAGCTGCGAGTACGAGCTGAATATAAATTTGAGGCCATGAGCTGTCCAGGGGTGACAGCAACGGTCACATCTGGATTTTTTACATGACGCTTGAGGACCAAAACACTGAAGGAAAGTGAAATATATTGTTTTGCAGTCCAGAGGTCCATTAAAGTAATCATCAAAATGACTAATATTACATTTCAATAAGTATCATTTTCTCTTTACACAGGTTTTGTTGTGTTCTACAAAAGGGTAAGATCTGCCAAGTGTGTGCATGATATGTATAATAAACTTGTATAAAATATGTGATCACCATGTGCGTTCCTGAATGTGAGGGCATGTGGTTAAACATACGAATATGTATGTGTTTAATTGTAGGGGTGCATATTACTTTCCAATAATGAGAAATTGTCTCATTTTCATATCTCTTTTGAGATTTACTAAACATCACACATTGGTATTAAATAATTGCTTGTATAGATTAAGTGTTCGTTAAATGACGGCGAAGGTAATCTAAGTAAAAATGCCAAATGGCATGAAAGTGCAAAATGGAAATGCACAGTAAAATATCAAAGATTGATTAGTCAATAAAAACTTTATAAACACAAAATCACAATAAAAAATTATACAATTAAGAACAATAAAAAATATTAAATCGTGATGACCAAAAATATAAATATACTGATAAAAAGCTTAAATGCTGAAATATACAATACTGACAGATTTCAATCAAATAAAAAATATGCATGATAAAAACATATTATAAAAAATAAACGAAATGCTCATGATAATTATCCAATTATTATTATCGATTATCCAATCAATCAATAACGATAAATAACTAATTTTAAATATTGATATATTCAATATTAATCGATAACAATAAAAAACAACAACAAACAATATGGTATCGACATACCATGCATCCTCTATATGATTGCACCAATTTCATTTAGAAAAGCCCTATCTGCAAATAAATGGGCTGGTGAATTCCGTCCAACATTTATCCATTTAGACACTAAAAATAAATAATTTAAACAAACTGACTAATGAGGAGTTGAACGTTGCTTGACTAAAAAGCGCACCTCATTGCTTGCACACACAGTCAAGAAGCACGTTGTCACGGTGCGTGAATGCACCGTCTCCAGCTGTAGTCTTATGTCATGTTGATTGGTTCATGTGGGTGTTTCCACTGATCGCCTGATCAGCGGCAGGTGCATCTCATTCCAACCGCCTATTTAACGCCCTGTCTTTCGTCTCCTGTTTGTCAGATCGTTGTTTGAAGTCCTTGTGTCGATGTCTGTTCGTGCTCCTGTGTTCCTGTCCTTGCTCAGTTCCTGTTTCGGTCTTCATTGGATATTCACAGTCACACACGGATTATCACCGCCGATCACCGATCTACCACCACCGCCATCGCTACCAACGCACTCAAATCACCTACCCACCTGTCTGTGCTGCCATCGTGGTTCCTGCGTCACTCACCAGCATTCATCCATCACTACTCCTGTCAATAAACTACCTTTACTTGCATCTGCCTCCTGTCCTCCATTGTTAGCGTCACAGAACGATCTGACCAACATGGAGGCAGCGAGTAATCAACCTTCCTCCCTCGAAGCTTTCCTCAGCGCCAGTGTTCGGAGGATGGACTCCCAGGAGCGGACTCTTAACGACACTGGTCGCGCGGTTCAGGCTTTAGTGACGCAGGTATCCGAGCTCACCCAACAGTTCCAGCTATTACGAGCTCCCACTGCGCCACTCACACCGCCTGTTCCACCAGCACCATCGGAGGCCCCCTCCCAGCCGGAACCACGCCTCCCGATTCCGGAAGCGTACTCGGGTGAGCCCGACTATTGTAGAGTTTTCCTTAACCGTTGTGATATGCATTTTGCCCTCCAGCCCAGAACGTTCGCCAGTGAGAGGGCCAAGGTGGCCTTCGTCCTGACCCTGCTCTCTGGGAGGGCGGCATTGTGGGGAACAGCGGTGTGGGAGAACCAGGACCCATGCTGTGCCTCGTCCGGGCGCTCTCCGCCGAGATGAGACAGGTCTTTGATCGGGCCGCCGCAGGACGGGAGGCGGCCAGGAGGCTGGCGGAGTTACGCCAGCACGAGAGATCCGTCTCGGACTATTCCATCGAGTTCCGGACCCTGGCGGCGGAGTGCCATTGGAACGAGGAGGCGCAGTGGGACATGTTCCTGCATGGGCTGGCTGACCGCGTCCAGAGGGAGATCTACGCCCTGGACCTTCCCCCGTCGTTTAATGGACTGATTGAGCTGGCCCTTCGGGTCGATGCACGTCTGGCACGGATGGAGAGGAGGGGGCTATTCAACACCCCATCCAGGGGACCCGGCAGACGTGCGGTTCAGCGGCGGGGACGTGGCCAGCCCCGTCTACGATCACGAGCCCATGCAGGTAGGGCGAGCTCGGCTTTCCCGGGAGGAGAAGGAGAGGCGGAGGTCCCTGGGCCTTTGCCTTTACTGCGGGGGAGCCGGACATCAAGCCCACGCCTGTCCGGTAAAAGGGCCAGGCCCGGTAGTACCTATGAGGCTACTATCGGGTGGGATCTCCGCCGAGAAGACCTCATCATCATCATCATCATCACCATCATCTTCTACGCTCCTCCCGGTATGGCTGCGGGGGTCAGCACAGACACATCACTGTCAGGCACTACTGGATTCCGGGGCAGAAGGGAACTTCATGGACAGCACATTAGCCCACAAGCTCCACATTCCCCTCAGACCTCTTCCGCACCACATCACGGTTCACGCCCTCACTGGTCAGCAACTTCCCACCATATCATACATCACGGAAGACATTACACTCATCACCTCTGGCAATCACTCCGAAACCATCTCTTTTCACATCCTTGACTCTCCCCTGGCACCCATTGTCCTCGGACACCCTTGGCTCCTCCTCCACAACCCTAGCATTGACTGGCTCTCTAACTCCGTTTTGTCTTGGTGTAAAAGGTGTCATGAGTCTTGTCTAGTGTCTGCCTGTCCGTCTGTGTCTGTGTCTGTGTTGCAGGAGGAGGCGGTGGATTTGTCTAACGTGCCCGCTGAGTACCTCCATCTGAAGGAAGTGTTCAGTAAGTCTCGGGCTGCTTCTCTTCCTCCGCATCGTCCTTACGACTGTGCCATAGATTTACTATCAGGTAAGTCTCCACCTAAGGGCAAACTCTATTCACTTTCTGTTCCAGAGAGGGAGGCTATGGAGAAATATATTTCTGATTCTCTAGCTTCCAAATTCATCCGCCCTTCCTCTTCTCCTGCGGGGGCGGGGTTCTTTTTTGTGGGAAAGAAGGACGGATCTCTGCGACCTTGTATTGATTACCGGGGACTGAACAACATCACGGTAAAGAATACTTATCCTTTGCCGTTGATGTCTTCGGCCTTCGAGAGGTTGCAGGGAGCGTCAATTTTCACAAAACTGGACTTACGCAATGCGTACCATTTGGTTCGGATCAGGGAGGGGGATGAATGGAAGACCGCTTTTAACACCCCCAGAGGGCACTTTGAATACTTGGTTATGCCCTTTGGGCTCTCCAACTCCCCAGCGGTCTTCCAGGCACTCGTCAACGACGTGCTGCGAGATATGATCGATCAGTTCATTTATGTCTACCTGGACGACATATTGATTTTTTCTTCTTCTCTCCAGGAACATGTGCAGCACGTCCAACGAGTGCTTCAGAGGTTGCTAGAGAATGGGCTTTTTGTCAAGGCGGAGAAATGCGAATTTCATGCACAGTCAATTCCATTTTTGGGGTATATCGTGTCGACTGAGGGAATACGCATGGATCCCGAGAAGGTTAAGGCTGTGGTAGAATGGCCAAGCCCAGATTCCCGTAAGGCCCTACAGAGGTTTCTGGGGTTCGCTAACTTCTACCGGCGTTTTATTCGCAACTTCAGCCAACTAGCCGCACCTCTGACCGCCTTGACCTCCACCAAAACTGCATTCAGGTGGTCGGACACAGCTGAGGCTGTGTTTGCCAAACTGAAGAGCCGTTTAATTTCAGCCCCTATTCTGATTACCCCTGACCCTACACGTCAGTTCGTGGTGGAGGTCGACGCATCAGAGGTGGGGGTAGGAGCGGTGTTATCCCAACGTTCTCCCTTAGACGACAAGGTCCACCCTTGCGCGTATTTTTCATATCGTTTATCTCCGGCAGAACGAAATTACGATATTGGTAACCGAGAATTGTTGGCAGTTAAGATGGCATTGGAGGAATGGCGACACTGGTTAGAGGGATCGGGGGTTCCTTTTATAGTATGGACTGACCACAAGAATTTAGAGTACATTAGCACCGCCAAGAGGTTGAACTCCAGGCAGGCTCGGTGGGCACTTTTTTTCGGACGTTTTGACTTTACTATCTCGTACCGCCCGGGTTCCAAAAATATCAAACCCGATTCTTTGTCGCGTATTTTTGACCATTCCGAACGCCCGTCCACTCCCGAGTGTATTTTTCCTGAGACATTAGTGGTCTCCACTCTCACATGGGAGATCGAATCGAATTTAGATTAGAAATTAATTTAGAAATTAGATTTTTAGTCAAGCAACGATTCTGGTGGCCACTTATGGCTCGCGACTTATGCTCGGTTTGTGCCACTGGTAAGACTTCCAATCGGCCCCCTGATGGGTTACTCCAACCGCTGCCGGTTCCTTCGAGACCCTGGTCCCACATCGCTCTAGATTTTATTACCGCCCTCCCGCCCTCCCAGGGCAACACGGTAGTTTTAACCGTGGTGGACCGGTTCTCGAAGGCGGCCCACTTTATTCCCTTGCCCAAATTACCCTCAGCCAAGGAGACAGCGTTGACCGTCGTAGACCACGTCTTTCGTTTACATGGCCTCCCGATAGATGTGGTTTCCGACAGGGGACCCCAATTTGTGGCTAAATTTTGGCAAGAATTCTGTAGACTACTGGGAGCGACTGTAAGTCTGTCCTCAGGGTTTCACCCCCAGAGCAATGGTCAAACCGAGAGAGCCAACCAAGATTTGGAAAGGGTGTTGCGATGTTTGGTCTCCAAGAATCCTTCCTCCTGGAGCCAACAATTGTCTATGGTGGAGTACGCCCACAATACCTTACCAGTATCAGCTACGGGCCTATCTCCTTTTGAGTGTAGTGTAGGTTACCAGCCACCTATTTTTCCCAGTATGGAATCCGAAGTTGCGGTCCCCTCCGCTCACGCCTTCGTCCAGAGGTGCCACCGCACTTGGACCAGAGCCTGTGAGACTCTACTCCAAGTGGGGGCGCGCACCAAGGCCAAGGCCGATCGCCACCGGTCTAGGCCTCCCGTATACGTCGTGGGTCAAAAGGTGTGGCTTTCAACCAAGAATATTCCTCTCCGGTCCGTTTCTAATACATTGGCTCCCAAATTTATTGGCCCGTTTACTGTCACCAAGATCATTAGTCCGGTGGCAGTCCGCCTTAAACTCCCTCCTACGTACAGGAGAATTCATCCCGCCTTTCATGTGTCCAAAATCAAGCCCGTATTTCATTCTCCCATTAATCCGCCTACCCCGGTCCCTCCCCCGCCGCGTCTCGTAGATGGGGAGACCACCTATTTAGTAAACCGTATTCTGGACTCTAGGAGGAGGGGACGCGGATTTCAGTACTTGGTGGACTGGGAGGGTTACGGTCCGGAGGAGAGAAGTTGGGTACCTGCTAGGGACATCCTGGATCACTCCCTTATCGATGATTACAATCGACAGGTAAGAGATTCTGGGGACGCCAGGAGGCGTCCTTAAGAGGAGGGGTACTGTCACGGTGCGTGAATGCACCGTCTCCAGCTGTAGTCTTGTTATGTCATGTTGATTGGTTCATGTGGGTGTTTCCACTGATCGCCTGATCAGCGGCAGGTGCATCTCATTCCAACCGCCTATTTAACGCCCTGTCTTTCATCTCCTGTTTGTCAGATCGTTGTTTGAAGTCCTTGTGTCGATGTCTGTTCGTGTTCCTGTCCTTGCTCAGTTCCTGTTTCGGTCTTCATTGGATATTCACAGTCACACACGGATTATCACCGCCGATCACCAATCTACCACCACCGCCATCGCTACCAACGCACTCAAATCACCTACCCACCTGTCTGTGCTGCCATCGTGGTTCCTGCGTCACTCACCAGCATTCATCCATCACTACTCCTGTCAATAAACTACCTTTACTTGCATCTGCCTCCTGTCCTCCATTGTTAGCGTCACACACGTGGTTTAAAACGCAAGACTGCCAAAGTCAATAGGAGAAAGTGACCCCTAGAGGCGACTGTTTCTCCTGGGCTGATTCATCCAACCTTGTTTATCCTCTATTGTTGGCAAGTCTTGCTCTCCTTTTCATGTCTTCAGATCTTCAGTCAACACGGCTTTAAAAATGAATAAGTATGCACAGAGATAAAGAGATCTCTGACATTTGAGGCCCCTGTTGTGTGACTGCACTTTTGTAAGGATTAGGTTTTATTAACTAATTAGCATGACAGTTCATAGCGGAACAAGGTGCACACAATATGCTAACATTTGCTAGCTGTCAGGATGGTAGCATTCACTTTTTCATCTTAAGAATTCACTGTGTTGCATGTTTGCCAATTTTCCACGACTTCACAACAGAACAAAGGCAATTTCAAAGCAAATGTTTAAGGGTTCATTTTTATTAGCTTTATTTTGTATTTATTTTGTACTTATAACACAGTATATATTAAAATAATTATTTCTGTTCAAACAAGCCCATTTAGCTGGTCTGAACAGCTTAAAAGTACATGGCGAAAATGCCATTAAAACAAGCAATCAAGACCAGTCTGGGACTGGGAGACTGTAGCTAAAACCCATTTTGGTCTAATCTTAGATGTTTAAAATATATATTTTTAGTTTAGCAGGAAAATATTTTGCCACTGTTGAAACATAACATGGACCTTTTTTATATTTTGGATATCGTCAGACCACAGAAATATATATTTGGTCACATTTTATCAGCAAAAAGTGTGAGAGGAAACCCACATTTCACATGCTGTATTGCTTATGAAACACTTGCTTAGTAATCAAAGTTTTGACGAACAACATCTGGACGACAGAATAACTTTTCTTATGAAAGACAGAAACAGACATTCTTTCTATATTAAGTACTACAGGGTTTATTACATTTTACAGCCAAATAACATTATGAAATAAACTGAAAGCTGATTTCATAGGGTCTTGTTAAGAAAGGCTGATGTGAGATTGACAGGATCTCGTATCATTTAAGACAATCAGATATGAAGAGAAGATGAAGCAAAGCTACATAAATGTAGACAGATCCGAACATCTTTACCCTGTCCAACTCTGACATGAATCTTATGAGACTAATATTTGCAACGAATACTGATGACTTCGTATGGTTGTCAGACCATGGAGTCCTTCAAACTTCATTTGGTTCGCAAACTGGATTACGGGTTTGATACGGAATTACAAGCAGTGGCAGAAGGAAGCAGAAAAAAATCTAGTACACAAAAAATTAAAAGATAGTTTTCTAGATTACTTAAGAAAGTCCAATATTAGTCAACATGAAAGCATGATAATTTTTTTCTGAGTTCTACAGTTTGATTTAGATGATGCAATAACTGCCCAAGCCATCGTCCTTGATCCAAGTACTCAGTCTCAAACTCTACACCTCACAGCCACAGAAGCCAAAACGTGTTTGTAAATGATCAAAAGGAGCCACACTGTGCTTTTCGCTGTCAGTAATTCCTAACTGACTGATTACAAACGACTCCGCTGCAATAGCTCCCCGAAGCATTGTTCACGTCTTTTTTGCAAATGGCTAATTGTAGCCAGACATGGTAACCTTGAAGTGGCCTGTGTCCTTGCAGTAACCCTTGGCCCTTTCTCCTTCTTGCTGCTTTCCCGCGCCATATGGGAATTTTTTTCGAGCTGATTGCTCGAATCTGATTAAGGAAAGCTTTGTAGCAGCCATTTATTGGTATTCTTGTGAACTAGCAAACAGCTGCCTTGCAAAGGTTCCCATTTAGGACGTTTTTGCCTGTTCTAATTCCAGCACGTCCATTAGTCTCACTCAGATAACAAAGATCAGGCACGGCGTGCCAGGGCTGGCCTCTAAATCAAAAACACTGGCGCTAGGTCAACTCTTTCTTGGAGGGTCCAAAAAATGCCACGGTCACTTAACTGCAGAGTGGCATTTAAAACGGTTGGGAACTTGTAGAAAAAAGCATCAGTGTGGCGGAACACACCGAAGCAAACTTTCATGCGATAAGTTTTGCTGTTTTTTCCTTGTTTCACATTAATACCATTAGTTAAGTTCTGCAATCGCTGGAGTTGGCCCGAGGTGCTCTTGACAAGTGGGGAATTAGAGCATTTAGCCATCTCTAGACACTTAGCGCCAAGTAGGATAAATGAGCCTTATGGCCCGCCTATTATCTAATCTCCTTCGCATTTCCTTTCAAGATCATGAAAGTGGAATCTAATCATAGCCTGATTGTGTTTGTTTGCAGAAATTCTCATTTTGGCCCCACGTTCTGCCAGTGACCTGGCTGGTCAGCGAGAACGCTCCCAGCGCTTGTAGAACGGCAGGCGCTGGAGCTGAAAGCAATGCTTCAAATTAAGACGAATAAATAAGAACACGAAAATAAAGAAGGCCCGACAAAACAATGCCTCATAGCAGGGCTCCTCTCGCTTCATTGGGATCAGATCTGCTCAGGCCTACAGTTTATGCCACAAATGAATGAGTAATTAGTAAACCCAATATACACTACATTTCATAATATTCATTATTCAGTAAGATAAAGAGATACAAGATAAAGAGGTAAAAAGGTTTCAATTAATCTTCATGATTTAGTTGTATTTTTATGTGTAAAATATCTAAAAGCTTAGCTGCTCAAAATTCAACATTTATTGCTAATTATCAGGTTTTGCACAAACAGGTTGAGCTCATGCAGCTTGAGTGCTGCAGTCATTAAAGCAAAAAAGTGGGACATACTGTACCAAGAAATTATGAAATTCTTTCATTTTAAAATTCAGAAAAAAAATCTCACTCAATTGTTTAAAAAAAAAAGTAAGGTAAAAAGTTCTTAAATTATATAAATGGATTGGAAAAAAATACTACACTCTCCTACAAAGGTACAAGACCTTAACCTGCTAGAGTGTGGAACTAAGACTAAGTGACCTTAAAGATTTTTATTTGTCCAGCCAAATTAATTAGGTAGGACACTGGAAATATGGCAATTAAATGTTTTAGTAATGAAAAATATGTAAAAAAAAAAAAAAAAAAAATACTTGAGCTTAAACTTGAGCTTTTTTACCCCTATTTTGAAGTTACTGTACCCTGCCTTTGTATTGTCTGCAAAAATGTCTAACGCATACCACAGCAAAAGGCAGTAACTTCCACATTATCAATATTTGGCTGCTGATCACCATTTATAAAATCACTATAGTAACACATGTATAAAATCTAATGATTGTGTGCTATTTAATAGGTTTCTCTGATGGTAACAACCAAACAAACAGATGAGTGGAGACCATTTTGCAACAAATTTATTTGCAGTGTTCACTAACATTCAGTAACTTCATTTTGACGCATGGCTAATCAAAAGCAGAGTACCGTAATTCAATATGAGTAT
Organism: Carassius carassius; assembly: GCF_963082965.1. Taxonomy (NCBI): domain Eukaryota; kingdom Metazoa; phylum Chordata; class Actinopteri; order Cypriniformes; family Cyprinidae; genus Carassius; species Carassius carassius. The sequence continues at coordinate 23,741,191 of NC_081765.1, forward strand.
TCCAAAACAAAGTCAAAGAGCAGAAACTGGTGTTATGTGCTGTTCTGTCTGGGTTTCTCATGGGCTTTTGGAAGTTTCTGTTACGACAACCCATTATTTTCTCGAAAAAAAAAATTGACTCAAGATACTTATCCACATGACAAAGGAGGTATTGAGTGTCTCCAAAATATCAATAACTAGTTTTCAAGTTACTGCATTTTGTCTTTGCACGGCAGAAGTGATCACTCTGTGCTCATAGATGTAGTGATAAATTAAGTTGCAATGCATCTTATTTCTTCCTTACATAACACTCACTTACTGTAGCATACTATGAAGCACACTAACTAGTACACTAAATGAACACTACTCTCCTAAACATTCTTCAAATAAAATATTTTGGGAATTTAAAAATGGAAATAGCATTAAAACATTCAACTATATTGACAAAGAAGTGTAACATAATATTGCAGAGTAATAGTATAATAGAGAACACTTTAGTTAAAATGCTTACATTCAAAAAAAATCAAATATATCTCTTTTTTATATTAAAAAATAACATAAGCTTCTATGTAAAATAGAACTATCAGCGAAACAACTGAATCAAGTGTTTAAAAAATGAGTATTAAAGTCAGTGAAATAATATGACACTTTGAGAAAGCTTCAACTGAAAACAGAGACTAATGTTCTGTTATAGTCATTATTAAAACATTTTAATAAATTTTTCATAGATTTAACATGCAGTTTTGAGGCTGTGACTAGATAGTTGACATTCTCCAAAATCAGCCATATGTTTGACTGAGGGCTGGTTGATCTACACTTCACAACTTCACACAGCTTCATAAACTGATGGTACATGAGGAGAAACTGACAACTCTGACATGAGCGAATGTAATAAGACAGGTGTCAATTCATCCGTAGATCAAGACCACTGACATTAGTCAGAGGGCAATCCCTAAAATTCTCTTTATTTGATGGTGCAATAGTGAGATGAAGGTCAGAGTTTACTTTCAGTTGCCTGTCAACTTAGGTTACATGAGTCTTTGTCAGCTGATGTGGTGAAATCAACTCTTTGATGGACATTTCTCCTCTTATTAATGTTTAATGAACTGAAACCTGTGCATTTACTCCGTATATGAGGATGACATGGAATACAAATCACGATGACAAAGAAAGACAAAAGGTAAAAATAAATTAGGTGAAACAAAAAGCCTAGAATGTTGTTCAATAATTTTAACTTCCATCAAAAACCACTGTGTGGGAAAAATAGAAAAATATATGTATCAGTTTTTCCAGGAACAAAAGTAAACCAAAAGTCCACATTGAATATTGGAGATCCCAGATCTACCTTAAACCACAAAAGAAAGAAAAAAAGATTTTAGATATTTTAGATTCTACACTATTGGATAATTCAGAAATCATGCTGGAGAACATGATCATCAGCTTAATCATGCCTACCTTAAAATGTTTCAACTGCTTTCACTGAAACACAACCCTCTGAATTATTTTTTCTTTGTTTGGAGCCATATGTTGCATATTATATTTTAATTGTGTGGCTTTTCATGCGTTTTCCCATTATTCTAATGCAATTAACTCTCTCAAGAGCATAAACTTTGTGGTGAAAAAAACAATCTACCCTATTACGTCTGCGATTACAAAGTCAGACAGATGCATCCTTCAATAACTCTACCAGACAGCTGAAAATCTTTACAAAGAATGCATCTCAATTACCAATATTCTCTGGAAAAAAAAACTGCCTGCCGGGAGAATATTTCATTTCACAACACTCAGCTGTAATTTGCAGAATAATAATAGTATGCACGGTTTATACGCCTGTTTTCTTGAGAGTACTCGATTAGACTTTAATAATTCTCAGTGTACAGTATGCATGAGTTAACCCCTCAGTGTTTAACGCTTAACATTAGTTAGATCAATACTATTGAACATACTACTTTAATCCCTCATTCAAAAACCATGAGGCTGAATTACAGATTAATGAAACCATAATGAGACTATATGAGAAGGCCATAACCAGCAAAAAGTACAGCTACTGCAGAGCACTGTGATGCATCAAGTGCAACATCAAGATACTTCACACTTTATGCCCAACAAACAAGCATAGGTATAACTGACGTCCTTCTACTCGTCCACAGTAGGCCCTGACAGAAGCCAGCTTGTCCGGCCTTCATGAGTTCCTCCCTTGGGATAAAGATTCAGCCTATGTAGACAGCCACACAAAGCCCAGAGCTCCATCAGCAGGTGGCCCCATGCAGATAGGCCTGTTAAGGAGGCTTTTTGCGGCAAGCTGAGGCTGTCCTTAGGGGCTCAGGCCTAGCTGGCTGGCTACGGAGAGCAGGGCATGGGGGGCCGCTAATAGCACCTCCTTTCAGCGGCAGGATGGATTACAATGGCCCCGCTCTGGGCTAAAGCAAACACCAATGACAATGGGGTCACAGCAGGCAGATGTCTGCGGTGTTCTTCGACCATTCACATTCCCACCCCTCGCCCATTAACTCACACATACACACACAATCGAAAAATACAATCATGTTTGCAGAAAATACAAAAAATGAAACATACAAAAAACAAAACTCAAATAATATGGAGGTGTATTTAAGATATTTACACTGCCAAAAGTTTGGAATATTATTTTAAAGAAGTCATATGCTCAACAAAGCTACATTTATGTGGTAAAAAATTAAGTAAAAACCGTAATATTGCTAAATATTAAAATTGTGTTATTAATATAACATTAAAACAATTTTCTATTTGAATGTAGTTTTACAAATTTAATTTATCCTTAAAATATTCAGTTATTAGCAATTATTAATACTTGTTCTTATCGATGTGGAAAATAGTTTGTTGCTTAATATTTTTGATAAAACCATGACACATTTTTTAATGATTCTTCAATTAATAAAGTTTAAAAGAACAACATTTAAAAATAATAAAAGCTTCTATAATGTTACGAAAGATTTCTGTCACTTTTGATAATTTAAATATATCTTTGCTGAATAATTATTGTTTTTTTTTTACTTACCACAAACATTTTTAATGATAATATAATCGCAGTTTCCACTTAAAATGTATGCAGCACAAATGTTTTCTACATTGATAAAAATAAGAAATGTAACTGGACCACCAAATCAGCATATTAAAATAACTACTGACACTGAAAACAGAAGTAATACTGCTTCTGTAAAAAAAAAAAAAAATTCAGTTTTACCATCATATCAAACCAGAAACTTTTTTATTATAATACTACTGTTTTTACTATGTTTTTGACAAAATAAAAGCAGACTTAGTAGTAGCATAAGAGACTTTATTCAAAAACATAAAAAGACTAATAATTATATATAATTTTACAAACTTTTGACCGGTAGTGTATACAATCTGGGATGGCCAAAATTACATGCTATTAGATGAAAGGCTATTAGAAAATTAACTCTAATGAGACAATCCTTTCCTTTCACCCTGAAAAAACATGCTCACTAATGATCAAATTACAGAAAGCTTCTTTCTCACTCAGGAGAAGATTTCCCTCTTATAAATGGAGCAATGTATCTGGAGGCCAAACTCCGGACTTGGTCTGGCAAAGTTGTGGCAGCCGTTTAGAAAGTGATGGGGGTATTAATCATGTATGAAGTCAGGCCTGCTTCTGCTCCCTCCGGGGCCAGGTCTGGCTGCTGCACTCCAGCCCTGTCCAGAGCAGCGGGCAAGACAGGAAGTGCAGGGAACTAAGCAGGCCTCAGCAGGACTTCCTTTCTCAGCTCCACTGAGCATCAGAGTTTTCAGCAATATTTCACCTGACACACAACAGGTTGAGAAGAGCCAACCACTCTATAATTAGAAGAATAAAATTGGGTAGCATTTAGCATCCAAAAAGGGACAAACTTTACTACCTGAATGGACCTCAGTCAGGGTAAATGACATATTTAATTTGGTAAGAATGAAAATACATACATCAGAATTAACAAAGCATGTTTCAGTTCTTATGGTTGTAATGCAGCTTTTTAATTAAAAAAAATTAAATAAAATAAAATGAAAAGCAGTCAAAATTCCTTTGATGTCGCTCAATTCTGGTAAAGAACAGCCACTTCTTCCAATCCAATCAATTCCCAAAAGACTGAAACTAGTCCTGCCCTACATTTAAATATATTGTTTCAAAATGTTCATTTTATGGCTTATAACCAATGAATGGCTGATTAAAAATATTACACTATATATATATAGTACCAAAATAAGGTGTCTCAACAACAGTACCCATTAAATGAACTACACTTCTATCCCCCTTCTTTTGATTCACATCGAATTTTATGACATCTATCCTGACTAAGGCCCAAACTGTTAATCTGACACAAAAACTGGATGAATGCATCAGTTGTCATCTCCCTCTTTCCTCTACCTTATTATTCTGATCTAAAAGCACACCGTTAAAACTCTAAAAATTAAACTGCTTAAAGGAATTATTATTATCATTGTTGTTAGTGTTACTTTGACACATTCTTAAAATTACCTTGGATAGGTGGCAAAGCAAACCCCAAACATAAAGCCCTATCCCAAATTCAGATGCAGCGTTCACAGAATCTAAAATGCAATGACTTTAGGAAGTCTAGCATCAGTATGGTTGGCTAATCAAGCACAGTATGCATGATCTGAGCCACATGCCTATAGCTTTGATCACTCCCTTAATATAATCACAGGAGCTACTGACTCGGCTGTATTTGCTAATATTATGTGTAGAATTCAGGGCCGCTCTCTCACCCCTGCTCCAGTTGAACCACAGCTGCACCTACTGGTAAAGCACAGGCAAAGCCCCCCGTGCAGCTCAACTGGGAACTCAGATGAAACAGCACACCACAGCCTGACTATCCCAGTAATACAACCAATTGGTGAACTATTTCGGACTCATCTACATCAAGTTCATAAAAAAAGGGCTGTGTGTTTATTTACAGTCCACCTTTCACTTGATCACGTCAAGCTTTCATCTCTGACCAAAGCAGTGGAGATGTCAGTAAGAGTTTTTTCTCCAGCTCAACTCCAGCTCATTTTATCTTCACCTCGATCGCGACTGCATCTTCCATTGCCAGCGGACCGACACGGTTCCGAGATCAGAGGTTAAAGACAGGTTATTTTCACACTCCCACACCACCCCCTCCATAATTCAGAGGAGCGCAGCAATTGTACAGGTGCAGGATGTCTCTGAAATGACTTAACTGTCTGAGCCTGGGCCGATGGGGGCAGAGAAAATAAGAGCTTAATTGTCCCCTGGCACTTCTGAGAGACTACCCAAATGGCACTTTGTTATTGTATCCTTTTCTCCCACAGCTCTCCTCCTCGTACTATTTTCTTAGTCCTAATGGGAGCGGGTCACAGTGCAGCACTCTGTCCAGAGACGGTAACTATGTCTGTCACAGACTTTCATATGACAGAGAAGAGGAGAAGTTTGAAAAGCTGCCTGACAAATTTGACGTGGGCAGCGATAATGGGAGCTGATGCCCACTTGACAGCCGAATGATACAGTAAGTGGTGTTGTCACAGATCAGGTGGGGAGTTTTATGCGAAACGATGCCTTCCATTTACTTGCCGATGACCTTCCGAAGTTCTCTGCCTACCATGGCCGACTAGATTAAATTTAATATCTCTATGTGGGCTTTTTATCACCCTGGAATTATTCACTTTTCTCACCTCTTTATGACCTCAAAAAGTTCAAGCCTCGTGATGAGCTGGAACCTTTATAGAACTGTAACCACCCATTTACAAATGCGGTGCAAACAGCTGCGTTTTAAGTGAATGCAAAAAACATGCAAAGACAAAGACAGAAGTGGTTGCTTCATGTGCATTCAGAAGTAAACAACCCGAGTCAGTGGTCTAAATTGGTATGCACCTGTGAGAATCGAGAAGAGTGGCATGACTAGCCTTGGAAAAGCTTGGAATTTGAGGAAAAAGTTGGTGTAAGCTTGCACAGGTGTGTTGAGAAGAATTAAGGGAATTTATGTTATTTGGTGGTTACTTTTTTGCCAATTAGAAAATTCTAAAATACAATCATGTAGCCTCAGAACACATCCTTAGCGTGAGAAGAATTACTGTATGCCTACATTTCATTGTTCTGTTTAACTTGATTCTACTGCAAATGTTCCTGGATTATTTTTTAGCAACAGGCAAGCACTTTTACAAATGGGTAAACAAACATAATTGCATGGCTGTTGACACTTCTCTAGCATACACATATGTTTGCCAGAACCAAGTTAAAACAGGGAAAATATGAAGTCATCAAATAAAATTGACCTTGTGTGGTTAGACGGATACTCTGCCAAATGAAGCCAGATCCTTTCTGTTTACCAAACATTACAATTGCCTCCCGATTCGGCAGGATAGCCATGATGAATTACTTCCCCTATTGAAAATGATTCAACTATCCATCAAATATAGACTTTGTTTGAAGTTGGTAAACTGCAAATTTTAGCTTGGCTTAATACATCAGAAATCCTCAACATGACAGACCTTAAAATAGAATAAATGCTGTATGATTTCTGAAACACACTAATGTCAACTAGTGATGCACCAAAATTTTAATTCTGGTTGATACCTGTGATACCTTATTTTTCTATTATTGCTACTTACTAAATGGCTGATATATATATAAAAAAAGATTTGCACCATTTTGTCTAAATAAATAAACTGCAAAAAAATAAAAATAAAATAATAATTATAAATTATAAATAAATAAAAATTTTAAGTGAATTGAGGCATTACAAAATGATAATGCACAGTAAAACAAATTGATATTAATTTTGAGATTAGCTACAGATTACATTTAACAAAACTACATTGTGTAACTATGTGAACATTTATGTAAAGGTAATCTAAATGCAAAAATAGGGAAATGAGCGTGCATGATTCAATCCAATATCGACAGATAGAATTAAATAATAAAACACAATAACATAATATTTATGTGATTGGGAACAATTTGTGACTTTATTTATTTGTGACAATTTACATTTATCAATATTCAATAGATCAGTTTTCACCCCTGTCCTTCCACAAGTGTGAATTGAATCTGCTTAACAAAAAGCAGTCATAATAACTATTTTTTGCATTTCACTCCTTAGAAGTACGACACTGATGATGTCTTAATTCAAGATATGAGTCACTAAGAGCGATTTACAAAGAGGGTTCACATCAGCCGAACAGATGAAGGGCTAAACTTAATGTGAGAGTCACGGTCGCGCAATGTAGGTTGACACTAAGAGAGCCCTTATGTCTGCTTTGGCTGCTGAGAATCTTATTGGTGAGACATTGATGAGGTCAGAATCAGCCACCTTTCACTAGATGTGCAAGTTATTCTGTTTTGAGCATGGCGACTGGGAAAACAATTGCTCATGACTGATTTTCCCTTCTACCCTCTATAATCATCCCCATGTGGACAGCGTGCCTTTCAACAAGCATCAAATCTCCATGCGTTCTACACTCAAGCTGATTAAAGCATCAGCCCTCACCTGTTCTTCATTACTGCGGACCGGAAAAGCTAAAGTGAAATAAGTTAACACCTGTATGTTCCAATTCGGCATGTTTTCTGCATGTATATATAACGAGTTGAAAGTATATTGAGTTGACAGTCTTATAAATGATGGGGTTAAAGGCTGTTTGTGCCTGGGTACTTGTAGGCTGTGCCCTGGGACTCAGTTGAGTTAGGGAGAGGGGACCTGAGCTGGAAATAGAACAGATACTTCCTGTGTAACTAGGCTACAAGGATGAATTATGGGCCAAGAAGGAAACAGGTTATTTATAACACTGAAAGAATAGGCAATACATTCAAAATAATAAAATAACAGCTACGGTCTACTTTTTGCTAAATACTTACTATGCTTAAGTTTAAATAGTGGCCTAATCTAATTGTAGTAAAATAGATTAGATAATAAAGTTATAGGACTCTATATTGGCGAAACTGCAGGGCAAAAAGATGTACGATGTAACATCATTGTTTGTGCTGCATTCAGGTGACCGATCCTGGTTTCGAATGGAGGCCATTAACACACAAGGCTCTGAGCAACATTTAACCAATTTGGCAAATTATCTTCAGGGCTGTTTTATAAGTTGTCCTCATTATATGCTAGGGCAGAGAGAGTCAAAGTGTGCAAGTTCCTGTGCCCATTTCCATACATTATAGCCCTGCGTTCCCAGCACCGAACGGAGGAAGCACCTGTTAGGATCCCCCCAGCCACTTTCCACCCAGCTGACCACTTTCATCCCTCCGCCGCCTCACAAACAGGTGGCTTTCTTCAAATCGCACTCTTTTACTCAGTGAAGGGTGTTGAGTTAGTGAACTGTTGGACACAAGGAACTCCTGCTAAGGCCCTGGGAGAGCACTTCTCAATATATGTTTAATACAATCACAGGTTATTTACTCCTCTGTGAGATACAGTTGTTCTGCTGGGTCCAACTCTAAACAAATTTGGGGGAAGAGGAGCCTTTAAAAGAGATGTCTGTTTCGACAGCTGAGGGGTTAAAGTTAATTCAATCGGGCATGTGTACTCTCCACAAAAAGGGGAAACATCTGCATTCAGTGGCATGGCCCCATTTGTTGCAATTTTGGGTCTCATTTCCATTTGCAAGAAAGATAACTGCTTGCATATGGAAGCAATAGATAGCAGAGGTCAATGCAGTTTCTTCCACTTGAGGGAAAAATCCTTATGCAGTCATTTTAGTTGGCGGAAGACGAAACAAAGACATGGGTTTGGCTAGGCATTTCTTGCAGTAATGGGCTTACCATCATGATGAGTCTAACTAGATCTAGTTACTGCCTTTAACACTGATTGGCTAGGATGACATGATGTTTCAGAGAATGAAGACTGAGAGTGAAATTCTACTCAAACGACGATACACAGGCACAAGATGCGTACAGGATCTGAATAAATAAATAAATAAATCTGTAGATGACTATCAGTTTCATCTGAAGTCTCCAAGTCTCCATATGAAACTGATTCTTCACTTTTCTTTACATTTTTTTCTGACATAGTGTCAGTAAAAGTAACTGAACAACAGATAAAAAAAACTAAATTCAAGTTAAAAGTAATTGTTAAACAAGTAGAACGAATTATAAAATAAATAGAAAGGTGAAGGAAATTCTAGGTCTAGCTAATCCTTGTTGGGAAATAATTACTATTTGCAAATAACATTTTAAAATATGCACTCTTATTTGTTTGTCTAATAATATGTTGAAATTGCAAAATATTTCATGTCCAAGTGAAAGCAGTGCAAGAATTTCAAATATTGGAGGGGGGACAATTATTGGGGAGGACTTGTCTGCTTAAAAATGATTGAACAATACTAAACTGTATACGGAGCCCCGCACATGACATGCAAGAAAAAATCAATAAATTGTGTGCACGATTACTATTGCGTTCCCTCAATTTACTATTGCGTTCCCTCAATTTGCTAACTCGTGTGCACGATTTAGCAAATCGATGGAACAAATTAGTAAATGTGTGCACAATTTATAAATCGAAAATAGTAAATCGAGGGATGCAATAGTAATCGTTTGCACGTTTTAGTACATTAAAGGAATGAATTAGTAAATTGTGCACACGATTTAGCCTAATATTTTTGCTTGCATGTCATGTGTGGGGCTCCATAACTGTAAAATGTTAAACTGCCCCAAAATTTTCAACAGCACTAATGAAAAAAAAAAACAAAAAAAAAGAAAAGAAAAAAAGTCATTACATTACATCATTAAATGTTGAATGACACTCCACTGCAAAATGACAAAAAACAAAAAACAAACAACAAACAAAAAAACAAAAAACAAATAGGCAACACTATAAAGCACACCTTAATGTACACTGAAGGCTACCAAAAACAACTCAGCAGAAAAAATAAAAAAATAAAACTTTAGAGATAATTATACTTGCAATTATTGAAAACTTTTACCTCAAAGAAGCCGTCATTAGGAGAAGTTAAACCTCCAGCTTAAAACTGATATCAAAGTCACTGGAGAGCAATTACACATGTAGCCTGACTAGTTAGAGGTTTTTTTCCCCCAACATAATGCCAGGACTTTTGAGGGAAATCTAATTGAGCGTTTCTTTGTGTGATTATTTATGATCAGAAAGCAGCAGAAGATTTTCTAGGGTCTGATGTGAATGATTAAGTGAGTGATCTTTTTGGATTAATTATGACCGCATGCATAACAAGCGTGTCTTCATTTGGGAGTGCCCTATTATAAGGATGGTCTTGGAACATAAAAAATGTCTTTGAATCAAAATTGCATTCTGAAACACGGGTTAGGATAATTAACTGGGTCTGGGAATAAAGGCCTGTTTGCTAAGTTATGCATTACAAGTCGACAATTCTGTCTCTCTTCCTGGGTATTTATTACAAGAAGATTCACCACTCACGTACTCTAAAATAATTCCAGTTCTTCACTCTTTTAGAGATGGATTATAATAGAAACAATGTACTTCAGTGCTACAATTAGCTGGAGCTTTTTGTGGGAAAGATAAAGAGTAGAGGTCAGGCTCTCATTTCCTGTAGCTAGGTTAAGGGATAGGCTGAGGGCCTCAGCACTCCCTTGGGAGTCCGACCAGCCCTCCAGGACTGCCCAGCAAGTATCCCAGCACCGACGCCACCCAGAGGTGGAACACCACTCAGTGCCAATCCCACAACAGGCACACTGTGCACAGACAAAACTCATTAGCCCCAATCTGTGAATGTGTTTAACAGATACCCTGGGCTCCCCTTCCTCTCATAATGACTCATTAATTAAGTGTTTGTCTATCTAGAGAATTAGGCAGACTGCAGTCATGAATCACAAGTACAATCAGTCTTGTATTGGTGGTTTGATCAAAAAAAAAAAAAAAAAGAACCCACAAGAGAAAAACATTTTCAAACAAGCATACTTCACCCAATTTAAAAAATACACACCTCATACACTTTAAAAAACTCTGTGGACTTCATCACTATGGTGTTTCCAGTGTCCCATATTATTATCTATCTGGCTTGAAATTGAGAACATACCTTCTATTAAGGCTGATTAGAAGCATTTATGTTTTTGAGACCTAAATGAAGTGTCCAAAATCCTCATGAACCAAACTTTCCCTTCTTCAGCTGGTATATATGCTGACATTTCTCTATTTATAGAGCCAAATACATAAAATATAGGCTATGTGCATAAAGAGAGCCTCATATATATATATGTCCTCATAGACATATATACAGCATCTGACCAGGCAGTTTGATGTTCTCTTCATTTTGGGAGGATTAGAAAATTCCTAGAAAAGTTAGGAATATTAAAAATGTCTTTGAATCAAACAAAACCAATAAAATAGCTTCTATATATCCAACAAAATCATTCTGTCGTGATGTTCTACATTACATACACAGTAAGCAAAAAGCACAAATATATCTCAATATGAGCACATAAATGTTAACGATGTTTCCAACTTGCAACCATTACAGAACAGACTACTCTTAATGCCGGCATGAGCTGGAAATTCTGGCGTGGGTAACAGCAATTATGGAGCATAATCAAATATCACTGCAATGATTCATGATTTATGGTCTGTTTTCACATTAAACATGTTACGTGTACAATGACAGCAATGCGCCTTATTGCCAAATACCTGCCTGGTAAGAATAAAAGGAGTTTTCCATTTATTCGCCTCAAAGGTTGCAGTCTGCTGCAGGGACAAAAATGTAATTAAAAAAATAAACAATAATAATACTTTACACGCAATAATGGGAAAAAACGCATTAGGCTCTCATGTCTGTTGCTGCCTTTTTTTTTCTTTCTTTTTTTTTTTTTTTGTGACTGTGCTCTAGAGGAAAAAAACCCAGAGCTCCACTTCCTTTATGTTATTACCTATCAAAAGAGTTTTTATGAAGTTCTTTACAAAGCATTTGACATTGGCGAAACATGTTTAATAGCTTGCTAAGTCAAGGCATGGCACCATAAGTCTCATATAATCCTTTCAGAATGTGGTGGAATGTGAAACGTGCTTTGATGCCGTTACTCCTTTTATTGCTAGTTTTTCTTCAATAAAGACTTTGATTGCCTGGATCTGGAAATCCAGCAAAATCTATTAAAATATAAAATCGAAAAGGAGGATAAAATATGCATTACTGAGAAAACGGATGTCATGAAGAAGGAAAACTGATTTTCAAATGAAAATAAAAGCATGATTATATTGAATATCTTTTCAGTGATGCAAAGGAGTATTTAAGGTTCAATACAAGTTAAGTTTAATTGGCATCATTTGTGGCATAATGCTGATTGCCACAAAAATTTATTTAGAGTTTAGAATTTTTTTTTTTTTTTTTTTTTTTTTTTTTTTTTACAAATTAGTGCCATGAAAATGTTTGAGTAAAATTTCTAGTTTAAACAGGGGAAAAAAAGTACAATCCTCCAAAATATTTGACTTCTTTTATTTCTATTGTGAGTGCCTCATATATTTGTTTATTTTCTTTTTTAAAGAACAAATTCGTTTTTGTATTGTGATCAACATAGTTAACTTGTACTGAACTCTGAATATTTCTTTAAGGAAAAATCTTATTGGAATACACTAAAAACAGCCCCTAATTGTGAATGAATGAGTTCACAAGAGATTTTCCCTGAATGAGCCAAATATGAATGTACACACACATCATCAGCCGTCTATTCTAATCACACTCAGAACAAATATTCATAACACAATTCTTTCATCAACTTTAATTGCTTAAGACTTGATGCATGGGTAGCAAAGGCTCTGCGCCTGATTATATACATGATGCGTGAAATTTTCTAACAATGCAATAATTCAACATAGTGGCAAAGTAGGGGGTAGGGGTGTTAAGTTTCATTCCACAACAATATTGGGAAAGCATTGAAAGTGGCAGCCTGTTCATGTGAAATAAGGCATCACCCATTAGCCCAGTTGGGTCTGATTTAGCTTAATTCACCAATCCTCTAATCAGGCTTCTACCTGAAAGTTAATGACACGTCCAATGCCACAGTCATGTCTGAAGGCTAGCAAATAACTCGCTACGTGGAGGAGGACCTGAGAGAGGCATGCCAACAAACGTGAAACATTCACCCCAAAAAGTGGCGCTCGCGAGAAGAACAGGACTCATGGAGAAATTATTTATAAACTATTTGCAGTGCACCTGAAAATACCTCCAGTGAAATTATGTATAGCAACCTGAACTGCTTTGAAGTCAGTGGAGTGGCAATAAAAATTAGCCTTTCATTAAAGAACTGCACCCTTCAGACGGAACTGGCCAGTGCTCAGAGGGCCGGGAACAGCCACGCAGAGGCAGCCCTCAGCAGCAGGGCACACATGTTAGCAATTTGCCTGATTCTCAACGGTTTTTATGATTTTCTCCCAAAAAATTATCTCCACCGCACTCCTTTTATGTTGCATTTAGGAAATTAACACTAACCGACAAATTACTTTATAAATAAAGGAGTATGACTTTAGAACATTAAAACCAGGACTTGCCCCAGGCGGGTGGTGCTTGAAGGGCAACAAAGGGATCCTTGATAGCTGTTTAGATATGCCAGCCCAGAGCCAGGCTTTATTTTATCACATGCACATAATCTTTCAATTGAATTTAATGCAAGGCATTCATTTCCCCAATGTGCAGTACTTGTGCTACATGTCCACGCTAACTTGAAAACGTCTGGACTTAACGGCGGACTTAAAAAGGCCTCCGAAAAAAAGGTGGGGGTCATTTATAAAGTGCTCTGGGTTTAGCCAAGAATTAACAATTCTCATTTACCAACACAAGACAAGAAAAAAAAAAACCCCCGGCAGGGATACTAAAATCAACCAGTGAGATCTACAGACGCTCAGAACTCTAAGGGACTGTTATCTGGAGTGATGTTTGCTAACTACTTATTAACTTACATTTGTAAATTGTATTTTTGCTAAAGAAAGTACTGTACTGATTAAATTACTGATATTTATCTCTTAATTACGCTGATTAACTGCTGATGATAATCTGTCATCGTGAAAGCTGGTATTAGCCACATCAATCTTTTAGAACGTGAAAGCAAACTTTTGTCTGTACAGGGCCAGATGGTGTGCTTAAATAGAGGAATGTACTATGTTCTTAACAGAGTGGTCACAATTTTGATGATGGGAACCAAAACTGTTGCTTTTTTTAATTGAGTTGTTTTGCCCCATTAACCTTTCATCAGGCACATACATCAAACTATGGATGAGAACAAAGATTGCTTTGTCTTTGGTTATAATCTAGCTTTAGACTTCATTTACATTTGTTCAGTTGAAAAAATAGCTGTTTCCATCAAAGACGTAAAAAAGCAGTTTCCAAATAAAACAGAGTATGCAGTCTTTTTGTGTCACTGACACTGGTAAAGCCATTTCTTAAATACATGTAATTACTTCAGAATTAAAGTAACATTTCAGATGTTATGCAACAATAATGGTCAGATTATATTTTCTTCTCTGAACAAATTATTCAATTACATGGCATGTTATGCACATCTTGGAATTTATTTCAGTTTATAAAAATGTGTTTTATATATAGAAATGTTCTTTCTTTGTTGGCCAATTTTATCCAGATTCTTACGTTTTCCATTCAGTATTTTTGTCTGGTATCTCAAAGAAGGGAAACATATGTGGCATGAAAACTCCTGAGCTGCTAAAAATACAATGTTAATGGTTTGGAAAAAATCATCTGCCAAATGCAAAAATGTAAATGAATAGAAACTCAACTAATAACTAAAGAACAGCATTTTCCCAAAGAAACAGCAATTGGTACTGGAGTGTGGAAAGCTTTATAAAAGCGTAATGTATTTTTATGTTTGTACATTCATTGTAAGTATTCTAATATGCTATTTAAACAATACAAAAATGTTCATAATAGTGCAGTGCAGGTTTTACTAAATCTATGAAAGAATAAAAAAACCTTGTGTCTCTAAATATTTGGTATCCTGGTCAAGTAATTGTGGAGGAAACTACATTTGGGACGTTCACCCAAATCAGTGTTTGCTGAAAGCTCGGCAGAATTCCCTCTAAAGCCTTATGCTCTTTCTAAAATACTTTGAAGGCAATAAAAAAGTCTGAAGTCTGTGAAGCTATTCTCCCATGTTGGCGCTACATGCTGCTGGTATAAATTATGCATCAGACATATGTATATGTATTGACTTTAATAAGAGAAATTTTATACATGGCAACTATTGTACCTGCACTATATTCACTTGGGGTTATCAGCCCTCAAAGAGCACGCTTCCTCATTCACACCGGCACTGACTCAGGGTAAGCCTAGGGAAATTAAACACAGAGAACCTAATTAAAATAATAATAAAGTATCCTCTTGTTTGGAGCTCAGGTGCTACAGATACCGCTGAAGGAATGCATTTGATTTGCTAGTGAAGATATTTTGCGAGGACTTTTGAGGTTTGCTCACTCGAGCTACGGATCACACCTCAGCCTCGCTCCCTAATCAGGACGGCATTGACAGCTCGCAGCTTGCTTCTTAACATTGTCTTGACACTCCATTACGCTTTAGTGTGGAAACCTTGATGACGGTGGGATGTGTGTGTGTGCATTAAACAGAACTCCTTAAGCACCAAACTCAAGGGCTGGATATAGAATGGCTGAAAAAGAAAAGCTACAATCCAAAGTCTTTCCAGGCTCACTGGCGATGCCAACCATATCGCATGATTTGGCAGGTTCATGGTTCAAAGTCTGACGTTTACAGATCGGCTCTCTGTTGCATACATGTGTTGTCTGACGTACCAATGAATGAAATGTGTGTGAGATGTCTTGCTGTAACCCCATTGGCCAAATGGCAGAGAAGGGAACAATTCAAGACAGAGCCGTGCAGCCTCTCCAGGCCACCCTCTAGAGGGGGGGTGTAAAACACCTGTTGAGAGTAAAGCCTCGATGGCACGCACTGTCAAAACACAATAACTCTGAGTGACTTAAACTAAGCTCTGGCCATGTGGTGTAAGTCTTTCTTGGGAGGTATTTCCAGAGGGGATCTAAGGAGGCCGGAAAAAAGATCTGCTCACTCTTTGTGCTGAGTCTACTAGCCTTTTCCATCAACTTTTGCCATCTGATGACAATGGTAGTTCAAATGGTGGTTTGCAAACATGATTTCATTACTACAAATCCATCTCAAATTACATAGAATATTTTTTCTATGAAATCAAGCACAGCAAGCTAACATCTAATCAGTGTTATTAATAATATGCCACTCATTTTTTTTTGTCCAGATCTATTACTTGATTCCATATATTAAAACACATTAAAAAAAAAATTCAAACATACAGCAACTTGAATACATAGGTTTCTGAATGAAACATCACTGTGATCATTTTTGGAGGGCATAAAGTAAAAAAAAAACATTATGGGATACATTACTATTCTTAGATGACAATGAGGAGAAAAACAACTTTTATTAATATTTCTTAATATATATATACATATACATATATATATATATATATACATATATATATATATATATATACACATATATATATATATATAAACACTTATTTATCACTGATCACCATTCATATATTCAGACTAACTCTCTCCAAACAGAATTTCCCCTTCCAAATCCAAGTAAAATTACATTGAATCATTTTTCCCTGAAATGAAGCCCAGCAAGCTGACAATGATCAAATGTAACTGACAAGACAGGAATATTATACAACATAAATCAATTCTAATAGCTGCATGTAGGTGAACGCCACAGAGAAATTCATTAATCATCCAAGCACTTAAGCAAAGTGTGAGGTCACACAGGTTGATGGAGCAAAGGCTACGACCACAAGCTTAGACACCAAAATGCTTGCTTTTGCTCGATGAAAGATACATCTTAAACAGGGGCAGTTCTTAAAATCACAAAAGACAAAGCATCTAAGCAGCTGCAATAGCTGTCCATTAATTGAAGAGAAGTCAGATATGAAAACCACAGCTAGCCTGAAAAAGGGAGCAATCCTCTCAACAGCCTAACAATGTGATGAGTGAAGTCAAATCTTTTGAACCGGTGCTCATGAGAGGTCACAAGACATGAATGAAGGGGTCAGCATTAACTGTAGAGGAGGTCCTGATGTGTAGAGCAAATGAGTAAAGCGGGGGCCGTGCCATTACACAGCTTAATTGAGCAAACAGCTGTGAAATGAAATCAGCCAAGTGTGCTACACTTTCACTCTGCAACAATTTCTATCTCTTAAAAGGTTCCTTCAGTACCTCGACAGCAAGCCATGGTCCGGTACATTTAATCTTCTCTGTTTTGCAGGCCGCCAGCTGGAGGGGTTCAGAGCAAAAGTGTTCTGGTGTGGGTCACTGGTGTGGAGCTGCCATAAGTGAGTCATTGTTCTGCCTCCTGTCAGTCACACTGAAGAGTGTATTACATTCCACTGATGTGAAAGCACCAACAAGCATAACTGCAGACGCGGGAGTTTACAAAAAACACCTCCCAGGAAATCTCAAGGCAATTTATAGATCAAATGTGTGGGAAAAGCCTGAGAGGATCGTGACATCTCATTCAGCCATGTATAGGTCATACGGGTTTTGTCTGAAATACCCTTCGCATGCCCTTAGCTACTTGTTGAGGATCACTTTGGAAGTGTTGCTGTGAAGTTTCAGGTGGATTTTCCTGTGCTAAGTTTCAAAATCGACTTTTAAACATGTTCTGTGGAGCAGCTGTGATTTAGCACTTAAGCTAATAACTGCATAAAAAACTCTTACCCCCATTTTCCATCCAAGTGTCTGGCCAATGTATCAAGGGAACAATTGAATACGAAACCACTTTACACAGCTCTGAAGAATGTAGCAATGACCCCCCCCCCCCCCCAAAAAAAAAACACTCTCTAGAGCGAACAAATCTGCACTGGTACAAAAGAATGGAAGGGGGGGGGGGGCAAAACAGTGCTACAAAGGAGCTTAGTATATTATTTGAACATACTGGGTGTGGGCTTGGGAGTTTAGTGTGAAACATGTGAAAACTCAGAGTCCAAAAGGCTACATTTAAATCATCTAGGAAACGCATCTTTCAAGAATCCCAATGTACAATTTCACTTCTCAAGCATAGAAGGAAAAACATCTTTGAGATAGCTTAAAGAGTTTTAAAGTGCTCTACAGTGCTTATACGGTTCACCAAAAGGTTTATGAAGGACAGCATTAACAATGCTTTATTTATGAAGCAACTGACTCTGCTACGATTGTTCGCGTTTCCCGCTCTTCAGCTGTCCTCAGTAATCAAACCCCTGCCTACTAACACAAAATTCTGCTGCTGTCACCATGTCAAGATGAACGTCTGTTCGCCTCTTCCTCCAAGACGATATTTAATTCATATTTTATGTTATTTTATTTCTAGATGAAAGGCACTGAGATTGAGGGTAACCTTTTCCTTCTCTCCATCTTAGAAAAGCTGGGATGGAAAAAGCAAGGTCACAGATGGGCTTAATTTGGAGCTGATAATTTAGCAAAGGGTCTCCACTGTATCTCTTTGATCTTGCCAAAGTTTTGGAAATTTTAATCTTGAGCCAACTACTACTGGCCAAGTACAGCCCTGCTTCATTAGCAGACCTTTAAATGGTTCACAACAATCAAGGCTGTCAAGCGGCTGTTCTCTGCCCAGGAGTAAACCTTGACTAATGATTTGTTAAAAAGTCCTGACAGTCTGGTACAGTCAGCGGTAATTGAATTTAAGCGCTAACAAGCCTTTGAACAAGTGAAAGAAATATTTTATAAGCTTGATGCAATTTGGTGGAGCAGATAATGAATTGTAATGAATATTCCCTTTTGATTTTTTCCAAGTAATTGTCACTTTTCTAAACGTAATAGTAACAAACAGGGAAACAAATCCAGACAAAAATGGAGAGCATTCATACGTCAATATCTTTCTCTCAGTGCCTCGCTTTCTTGTTCTTTTCTTTTTGGGCTTTTGTCTCTTAGTTATAGACAGACACTGTTCCTGCTATTTTGTATTCTTTTGCATTTACCACCAATAGTTTCCCAGCTATTTTAACGAGCTTGATGTGTCACTAGAATGCATGCCCATTTCATTATATGCGCAAGAAAAAGCTATGACAACTATGCTGTTAATGTAGTGCTTTTGAGCCTGCACATAATCCCAAACACAACTCTGATAAAGATATGCAGGAAATAAACAACTAACCTACACTAAAGTTTTGTTTCAGGCCAAACGTGGATTAACTGATCAGTAAGTGCAAACATGCATAGATTAAATTGTTTTTAAAATGGACCAAAATAAGTACATTAATAGGCGCCCTCATTAAGAAAAAAAACGCATATGTGTAGAAACAAGCCTCTATGAACGCTTCAGACATTAATAGACCACAAGTGTTGTGTGCACTGTTGTTTATAGAGTTCTTCTGGTTTGAAACTCTGAGAAATGAGGGAAAGATGTTTTGCACAAACTCTTTTCCCTCAATGTAGTCAATTTGCCAACTTGACATCAAACGACAACATCATCTTAGAAGGTCCACTTATGCAGAAACTCAGATCACTGAAAGTGTCACAAGCTCAGTAAATTAGCACACAAAATGATGAATTGGATAAAATTGCGTCAGAGAAAAACAATCAAACATTAAAAGAGGATATACTTTTCACTTTGACATCAAGGAGACACTTAGTAATCACCAACAAGAGCCACATCATTTCCTCCATTTAGTGTAAAAGTAATAAAAGGCATGTCAAAATCTCTAGTGTGATAAAAGACCTTGCCGGTTCCTTACGCAGTGGACTCCATACTTTCTCTTGGACTAATAGGGACCATATTTAGGCAAATAAGGTCATTATGATAATAAGAGTGCTGGATAATAAGTCGCAGTTTGCTTATTTGTTTTGCTCAGGCTGTAATTGTTGTGATGAACAAAAGGAGGCCAATTAGATTGTAGTCTCTCGCCGAATTGGATTTCATAGCAGAAAAACAGGGCCATACACTTTGAATTCATCAGGGATGAATGGAAAATGTGATTAAAAATTCAGAGTAAAGTCCTCATTTGAGTGTATAAGTTCGTATCACGTATGAAGGCATGGCGCTCTGTAGCTGTAATTACCTTAGAGAATTTGATTGCTCTTAAGTGGGTTACCAATGGATTTGGAAGCATTCACAGAATGTTAAAGGTTTGGGTAACTTATTGTATTTTATTGTACAATGCTGCAATAAAGCCTATAATTGTGATAAGTGCCAGAACAGGAACATTTCTCATAATTGTTTCTAATATGATATTATCAGTTAATTCTGAGATATTTTCAACTGAGCTTGTTTACTTGCTTTCATGTAACTTAAATGTATGCATAACAGAGAATGCCATAAACATATTAGCACAGAGAAATATTTGTAACTACAAGGCCTATAGTCTGCTCTAGACAATACACAGCATGACAAGTCATCATAAAGTAGCCTTGGTAACTTCTTTGGGGAACAAAATAAATTAAGGTGACCAGACTTTCCAGTTTACCCATGACAAAATTGCACATACCACCAAAGCAGTGAATTTATCCCAGGAAAGCATGCTTATTCTGAAACAGCCACAAACATCCGGGTTCTGAGGGATCCTACGTGTTGATTCGGTTGATTCATATGGGTCGATATTTTGGATGCCTGAGAGCTTCTCCAAATACTGCTGTTTTGCGCTTTGTGTAACCTAAAAAAAACTGTATTCCTTTGTTCTCCATATGTATCGTGTGAGGTATTGGAGAAGTTTTTTTTAACGCAGCAGTAACTTCCAGGCATGGTTAAACAGTGAAGAATTGCAAGAACCTCCTCTACTACAGAGTTAACAACACACATAAACAATCATGTTTTGCCGCCGGTGTCCTGCCAACATGGCAGAGACTGTGCTATCGAGGGGAGGGGCTCTGTGCTATGACGACAACTCCTCACTCTTAATAGTGTGAGCAGTCAAATCGCAACTCGACGATCGGACCGTACAGTGAGCGCACAAAAATCGTGAGCTTTGGCTTTACATCGCATGCGATCTACTCGTACAGTGTGAGTTGGTAACTTGCCAAAATCGCACAGTGTATGCCCAAATTAACCTATCCTGGAGAACCCCCTGTCTTTCACATTTTATATGTCTCCCTAATCAGACCCAATTTAGTTCTTGCAGTCTCTATTAAGGAGCTGATAAACGGAATCAGGTGTGTTAGATAAGGGTGACATACAAAAGGTTCAGGGCAGGGGGCCTCCATTAACACTGGACTTCAAGCAACTTGGGCTATGAGCTTCTACACCCTTCATCCAGACTCTAGGACCTTGGTTTCCAAATGAAATACAAAACTTGCTCTCATCTGTAAAGAGGACTTTGGACCACAGTCCAGTTCTTCTTCTCCTTAGCCTAGGTAAGATGCCTCTGAAGTTGTCAGCAAATTCCTTGACAAGTCTGTGTGGTGGCTCTCGATGACTTGACCCTAGCCTCAGTCTATTCCTTGTGAATTTCACTCAAATTCTTGTATCGATTTTGCTTGACAATCCTTATAAGGCTGCGGTTCTCTCGTTTGGTTGTGCATCTTTATCTTCCACATTTCTTCCTTCCACTCAACTTTCTGTTAACTTGCTTGGATACATCACTGTGTGAACAGCCTGCTTCTTTGCCAATGAATGTTTGTGGCTTACCCTCCTTGTGAAGGGTGTCAATGATTGTCTTCTGGACAACTGTCCACAGTCTTCCCCGTGATTGTGTAGCCTAGTGAACCAAACTGAGAGACCATTTTGAAGGCTCAGGAAACTTTTGCAAGTGTTTTGACTTGATTAGCTGATTGGCATGTCACCATATTCTAATTTGTTGAGATGGTGAATTGGTGGGTTTCTATTAAATGTGAGGCAAACAATCACAATTAAAAAAAAAGAAAAAGAAATGCCTTATACCTACTTCAGTCTGTGTTCCTTGAATGTATTCAATACACAAGTTTCACAATTTGAGTTGAATTACTGAAATAAATTACCTTTCCACAACATTCTAATTTATTGAGATGCACCTGTATAATAAAATCAGTTGTTAAACAAGCTTTACGGTTTATCAATGTGTTATATTTAAATGTTCTATTTAAATGTTAAAAGTCATTTTATTTCAAACACATCAGACATTTTAACCCATGTGGTGGATCTATGATCCATTTTAGATTATGGATTTATTATATATGGATCTGCATCAATCCGTATGCTTTAAGTCAGATCTTATTCAAGCACGAGCTTTGAGA
Source organism: Carassius carassius (assembly GCF_963082965.1). NCBI lineage: Eukaryota > Metazoa > Chordata > Actinopteri > Cypriniformes > Cyprinidae > Carassius > Carassius carassius. The sequence goes on from NC_081765.1 coordinate 23,763,357, forward strand.
TGTATTATTGGTGCAATTAAAACAACCCCAGTCTCAGCAATGCAAGTTGAAACAGGAGAACAGGAGACGTAAAAAAATATCTGTTACTTACTGGATCAATTTACAAGGGCATAATTCAGATCATCCTACAAAATCAATGTTTAAGAGAAATTTGGGAGACAATGAACTTAACCGGAATGGGGTTTACATGGGAAGTAAAGGATTGGGCTGCAAATGTCACTAAATAATTTTACATGTTCACCAGTTACAATTTCCCCAATATCTCCTTGGTTTTTTTTTTTAGTGAAAGTGACATACAGCCAAGTATGGTGACCCATACTCAAAAATTGTGCTCTGCATTTAACTCATCCAAAGTGCACACACACACACATCAGTGAACACACACCCAGAGCAGTGGGCAGCTATTTATGCTGCAGCACCCGGGGAGCAGTTGGGGGTTCAGTGTCCTGCTCAAGGGCACCTAAGTCATGGTATTGCTGGCCCGAAACTCAAACCCACAACCCTAGGGTTAGTAGTCAAACTCTCTAACCACTAGGCCACGACTTTCCGACTTCCCGACTTTAGTCAAATTGAAGTTGATTTTCAAATTCATGAATGTATTCAAAAAGATATCAAAATCTATTCAATAGAGTATATCAGAACAGTTCATTATGCATTTCTGCCAATATACACTGATGGCTCAAGAAACCCAGAAACAGGTCGTACTGGATCTGCATTCTATGTTCCAGATTTTAAAATCGGAAAATATGGGAGGTTAAGTGATGCTAAATAAGGTGTGGATTGTTCAGATTCAATGGCATCACTTTCCAGTCTTCAAACTTTTCAAACTGTTAGATGTGATATTATCATAGAAAGAATGAATATATTGTATAGATTAAGACATGCTGGAATAATAAAAATTGCAGCACCCAGGGAGCAGTTGGGGGTTTGGTGCCTTGCTCAAGGGCACCTAAGTCATGGTATTGCCAGCCCGAGACTCAAACCCACAACCTTTTGGTTAGGAGTCAAACTCTCTAACCACTAGGCCACGACTTCACCAACTTTGAAGAGTTCCTAAAAGAATTAGCAGATTTCCTCTCAGACCATTTGGTTATCGATGGTAAAGCGCTAATCGTCTGAGATTTTAATATTTGCATTGATAATACAAATGATGCATTAAGACTTGCATTTACTGACCTAATAAACTCTTTTGGAGTCAAGCAAAAATGTCACCAGGCCCACTCATCGTTTTAATCATACACTAGATTTAATTATATCCCATGGAATTGATCTTACTGATATAGATATCGTACCTCAAAGTGATGATGTTACTGAACATTTCCTTGTTTCGTGCATGCTGCGTATCATTGATATTAACTATATGGCTCAGCGTTACCATCTGGGCAGAACTATCCAGCCACCACAGACAGATTCCCCAATATCCTGCCTGGTTTATCTCAACTGGTCTCTGTACCCATAAATACACATGGATTAGATGAAATGACTGGCAACATGGGCACTCTCTAATACATTAGAAGCTTTTGCCCCCATCAAATTAAAAAGGTTAGAAAAAAACGTACTGTGCCATGGTATAACAGTAATACTCACTCTCTCAAAAAAGAAACTTGTAGTCTTGAGTGCAAATGGAGAAAATCTTACTTGGAAGTTTTTAAAATTGCATGGAAAAACAGTATGTCCAGCTATAGACAGGCCCTAAAAACTGCCAGGGCCGAGCATATCCACAAACTCATTGAAAATAATCAAAACAATCCAAGGTTTTTATTTAGCACAGTGGCTAAATTAACAAATAACCAGATGCCACCTGATTCAAATATTCCATCAACATTTAATAGTAACGACTTTATGAATTTCTTCACTGATAAAATAGATAACATCAGAAATACAATAACAAATGTAGATTCTACAGCGTTTAATACTTCAGCTTCATCCATCACAGGCAAAGATAAACTGCAGTGCTTTTCAACTATAGGACAGGAAGAGCTAAATAAACTTATCACAGCATCTAAACCAACAACATGTTTATTAGATCCTGTACCCACTAAATTACTGAAAGAGTTGTTACCTGTAGCAGAAGAACTGCTTCAAAATATTAACTTGTCGTTATCTTTAGGTCATATCCCAAAACCATTCAAGCTGGCGGTTATTAAGCCTCTTATTAAGAAACCAAAACTAGATCTTAGTGAACTGGCAAATTATAGGCCCATTTAAAATTTTCCATTTATGTCAAAAATTTTAGAAAAAAAATTGTGACCGCTCAATTGAGCTCATTCCTGCAAAAAAATTATCTGTATGAAGAATTTTCAGGTTTTAGGCCACACACCATTGCACAGAAACTGCACTTGTTTTTTAACACTTGTGTTAAAAATGTAAAAGATTGGATGATCAATCATTTTCTTCTATTAAATTCGGATAAGACAGATATTAATATTAATTATTGGACCAAAAAACTGTACACAGAATCTAGTAGACTACAGTTTGCAACTAGACTTATGTACTGTTACTTCCTCTACAGTCAAAAATCTGGGTGTTATATTAGACAGCAACTTACCTTTTAAAAAAACTATATTTCCCATGTTACTAAAACAGCATTTTTCCATCTTAGAAAAATTGCCAAGCTACGAAATATGCTACCTGTTTCTGATGCAGAAAAGCTAGTTCATGCATTCATGACCTCTAGACTGGACTATTGTAATGCACTTCTAGGTGGTTTTCCAGCATCTTCAATAAACAAGCTACAGGTAGTCCAAAATGCAGTGGCTAGAGTCCTTACCAGGTCAAGAAAATATGATCATATTACCCCAATTTTACAGTCTCTTCACTGGCTACCTATTAAGTTCCATATCAGTTACAAAATATTATAACTTACCTGTAAGGCCCTAAATGGTTTAGCTCCTGCGTACCTAACTAGCCTTATACCACGTTATCATCCATCATGCTCCCTAAGGTCACAAAACGCTGGACTTTTGGTAGTTCCTATGATAGCAAAGTCCACTAAAGGAGGTAGAGCTTTTTCACATTTGGCTCCCAAACTCCTTCCTGATAATGATAGAAGGGAGTCACTTGCAGCTGGATCGCTCTGCAAGATGTGCCAATGTTTCTTAATCACATGCTTTATTTCTCCGCCAATATGAGAGAACTCTGTGGAGAAGCAAAGTCTTTGTCTAGGTTTTAATTAAGAGATGTTATTGTTGCGTCGATCTAGCTCGTTCATAAGCTGCGGAGATGTCGCTTTCAGTATAGCCCCTATTACGAAAGCGTTCTATCATTTCTATCATTTCCTTCCTGATAATGTTCGTGGTTCAGACACACTCTCTCTGTTTAAATCTTGATTAGAAAAACATCTCTTTCGCCAAGCATTCAGATAATGTATCTCATAGTTTGTGACTGCAGTTGTTTCTGATCAAATGCGCATTCTTATTCTTTAGCTTGGGTTAAACTAATTAATTTTACATTGTTGGAACAGCAGCTACGCTAATTATGTCTCTATTTGTTTCTCTGTTTTGCACTAGGATTTACACAAGCTCCAGTCTGGATGCAGAACACCTGAAAAGAGATGATGCCAACACCTCAGAGGACCTCAGATGATGCTAACCCTGAAACAACATACGGAACTAACAAATATTGCTACTTACTATGCAATTACATAATAATTGCTGTTAATAGTGTTCATCGTCTGGCTGACTATTTCTTGTATTAATTTTTCTGAAAATTCCTGTCACATGCACATAAACTGACAGTCAGCACTTATAAGCTACTACTAAATATTGTAGAAACTTAATTTTCTGCAAATTTGTTTTACAATGATTTGTATCGTAAAAAGCGCTATACAATTAAACTTAAATTGAATTTAATTTTACGTCAAAATTAATAACATAATTACATCCAGACACACATGCACATTAATTTCATTTGTTCTTGAGTAACACTAGTTGTGGCAGTCATGGGTTAGCTCATAAAAACACAGTTAATTAAAATAAAGATATAATTAGCATTTACACGTAAGTTAGTTTTCACCCTTCAGTCAAATCTTCAGTTTACTTTAAAATAGCTCGGTTCTTGGCACATTACGAATCAAACATTTTTGAAATCGGTTCTCTGTTAAATCCTCAAGGACCACTTGAAACGATACACAGCGAACGAATCCAAATTCAGTGCGAAATGATCCGACTGAAGAAAAAAAAACTTTACAAACTTTTAAAACTATTAACTTTTAACACCTATTAATTGAATTTCATCCACGAATCATATATTGCCAGTGACGTCGCGTGTGGGGAGGCAGATGACGCGCTGTATGGCTTGCTGAGAGAAGGGCGAGCAAAAACTGAATTAATTTGACATGAGTAAGTTGACCGATGTTTCTCTCTCTCTCTCTCTCTCTCTCTCTCTCTCTCTCTCTCTCTCTCTTCGTCTCTAATTGTGCTACGGACAGCTTTAAGCACATCTGGGAATTGCAGTGATGGCAAAGATTAACGGCCCCTCTATGCTTTTTGCTGCTGTTTTTGCATGATAATTAGTTGACGGCTGTATATATTTTAATTTATTTATTTTCTACTGCTTCATAATTCACACAGAAAAAGAAATGCTGTTACATGCATAAATTACAATGATTTAAGTGTTCAATGTTGAGTCTCTTGATGTGTTTATTAAATTAAGAAGTAAATTGACAGATGAGACTTTGAAACACAAATGTTTCCCTTTTTCCTTCTTTATAGAGTCCTGGCGCATTTTAAACCTGCAGTAGTTCCAAAAGTAAGAGCCCATTTCATTCCTTGAGGGAGTAAGTAGCCTATTACTGAATGAGGAAGAAACATTCTAAATCATTGTGACTTACATTAAAGGATTAAATTAAACATAATTGGTTCCATAAGAATTTAATCCCATATATATATATATATATATATATATATACGTATATACAGTACAGACCAAAAGTTTGGAGACATTACTATTTTTAATGTTTTTGAAAGAAGTTTCTTCTGCTCATCAAGCCTGCATTTATTTGATCAAAAATACAGAAAAAATGTAATATTGTGATATATTATTACAATTTAAAATAATTGTTTTTAAATTTATTATACTTTAAATTATACTTTATTTCTGTGATGCAAAGCTGAATTTTTAGGATCATTATCACATGATCCTTTAGAAATTATTCTAATACGATGATTCATTATCAAAGTTGGAAACAGTTCTGCTGCTTAATATTTTTTCAGAACATGTGATACTTTTTTAGGATACTTTAATGAATAAAAAGTAAAAAAAAAAAAAAGAAAGAAAAAAAAAAGAAGCTATGTTTTTAAAATATAAATATTGTGTAATAACAATATACACTACTGGTCAGTAATTTGGGGTCAGTAATTTTTTTTCTTTCCTTTTTTTAAATAAAATCAATACTTTTATTCAGCAAGGATGTGTTAAATTGATAAAAAGTGATAGTAAAGAAAATATATTATTAGAATATATATATATATATATATATATATATATATATATTTTTTTTTTTTTTTTGAATAAATGCAGGTCTTTTTAACCTTTTATTCATTAAATATATTGGACAGCAGAACTGTTTCCAACAATCATAATAAATCAGAATATTAGAATGATTTCTGAATGATCATGTGATAGACTGGATGTTACATGTGACACTGAATGCTGGAGTAATGATGCTGAAAATTCAGCTTTGCATCACGGGAATAAGTTATTTTTTTAAATTATATTCTAATAGAAAACTATTATTTTAAGTTGTAATAATATTTCACAATATTACAGTTTTTTCTGTTTTTTTGATCAAATAAATGCAGGCTTGATGAGCAGAAGAAACTTCTTTCAAAAACATTAAAAATAGTAATGTTTCCAAACTTAATGTTTGTAGTATGTAGTAATGTTTTTTTCTTTTTAGACTAAAACTTTATTTTTGGTTTTGGACAGTTTGTAATTGACAAATATATCACTTTGAATGAACCATCACTGCCAAAGTGGTCTAGTCGAACAATCCGACTCTAAAACAATCTGAAAACCTGGGACATGGTTTCTGCACTTCACTGTAAGGGTGATATGATACCTGTCAAGTTGATGGAGGTCCCATCCTCCGGCCTGCTGCAGGTCTGCAGACAGAAGCATGTACTAAGACCAGGCCCCCCTCCGCCCCGGCGTACAGTGCAGCCCATTAAAATTAAAGCAGCTCCTTACTGTTGAAACGTCATGTCCATCCCCTTCCCCAACATGCAGTGGGAACAAAGGGAACAATCTATTTTCCTGATAGAAGCCAGCAGTTGGTAAGAGGTTTGAGATGAGTGCGAGGATACAATTTGCCTAGAGAGTGCCTGAGGATCAAGCCAGCCCTGACTCACTCTGGAATGAGGCTGTCAGCTGGCAACCAGCAGTAATTGCTTCCCATGGCAGGACCCCACCAGCCAGAGAAGAATGTGTGCGTGGAGCTCGTCAACCCAGGGATAAATTTTCACAACAGCCCAATCATAATTGTTTTCTAAGGATATGGAACTTGTTGTGAATGTGAGCGGAGGGCGAGGCCTGATTGACACTCATTGACCGGCACGAGCAGGTTATTGGGCCGATTGAGATTGCAGCTTGGAGGCATGGTGCACTGTTTGTCACTCAGGTTGAAGGGAGAAGAATAAGAAACTCCTGACCCTGAAGAAGCCTCAGACTGCACTGGAACTGTCAGTCCACGCAAAGCAAAACGGTGCTGTTAGCACACAGTCAAGTACACAATTTCTCAATCGTGCAATAACAAAAAAAAATGATCATTTCCACACTTTACACAATACTGTGTGATATAGAAGGCCTTTAATGTCATGCATAAGAAATGTTCAGTCCACTAACGATCTATCATCTGTCTACAGATAATTCCCTACACTGTCAAGCACCGAATTCAATTGTAGGACACTTGGATGGCTGTTGCCACTGCCAACGGGTCCCAAGACCATCTCAAATGTCACTTCAGCCGACTGCTAACATGTGGCCCTTTGGCCAGTGACTCTGACATGCTATTATCTGTCTGGAGAAGAGACGACATGGTGTTGTCAGGAATCCGTGTCTCTACACATGTATCCATCACAGAGTGGCAGATGGCTTGGATCAAATTATTTTTTGTGTAAAAGGCCGTGTGAAGTTTCAATATGTGGCTGCCGCAGATGCCTCTCACAGGAGGCATAATAGAGCATCTTGTGGGGCGGCTGCAGATGCCTCTTGCAAAAGGCATAATAGAGGAGCACCTTGGGAGAATCCAGCAGCCATGCAGATGAGGCTGTGGTTTTCTTCTGGCTCAACCCAGCAAATTTACAAAAGAATGCATTGAGGTACCATGAGGCCCCTAACTTATGTGGGCTTGAATGTCAGCGAATCTATTGTATTTGTTCTGAACGTCAGCACTAATGCTTAAGTACATACTTGAAAACAAATTCAACCTTCACTGGCTCTAAATATATGACAGAATCTAGTGCATTTATATGTATCTATTTCTGACATAAATATGTCAAAGAGTGTGCATCATTACAGACTAACAAGTAAGTCTCAGTGGGATGCTCCTTCCGCTCTTCTGTCGCTGCCTTCATTAGCATCATCATGAGCATCCCGATTGCATTGTTAGCATGTGCTGCCTGCACCCCATTCAAGCCCTCCTTACACCTGGTATTTAAATGTCTTTGTTGATCCAATCAAAAAGTGAACAGGCACCTCAAAAGCATCTTCTGTGACCACTTGTGCATGGATTTTATGAATAAGTGGAAACAATATAAACTATGTCTAGTTATCGTGCAACTATATGAAGTCATTCTCATTAGGCAAACATACAAATGAAAACCTACATGTGAAGAAATTAAAAATGTAATTAAAAAAATTAGATCAATTAATTATTTATATAAATTAAAATAATTTTTTTATTACGTTTGCAAATGAAAATCTAGATGTTATAAAATTACAAATCTAATTAATAAATTAGATTGCATTTATCAATTAAATTAGTAAATGTAGTTTTTTATATAAACCACAAATTCATTACTGTTCTTATTGTGAATGATTCATCAATTATGTTATTTGAAATAAAATAATCTTAAATGTAATAACTTGCTTTTTTAGCTGACATCAAAAATGCATCCTTCTTTATCATCCCCTCCAACCTCCTGGATTCATTCTGGTAAGTAATGCCCGCTTTTCACAATCCATTAATTTCCCTGTGGATAAAATCAAGACCTGTCCTATATATTTGTTTATTTTGAAATATCCTGTTTCCTACATCAGATTATGTAGTAAAATGGGTTGCAAGCAACTTTTCATTTTGAATTTAAAGCATGAACATGAACCCATCTCCCTGCTGTTTACTATGGGCTACAGCAGGTGTCCCCAAATCCCACCCAGAGTCAGGTACACACATAAATGCTCGCACTGACTGTCACCCTGTCACTGGTGTTGTGTAAGGCCCAGAGGTGGACCTGCAAATGACTCCTCAGGCTTGTCAGTGTTCTGCTCCAAAATAGTTGTCACAGCAGGAAACCTCTGGAGCTCCCTGATGTGGTGTAAAGCTTACCTACAGGCAGGGCTTTGTCTATGCCTGCCTCTTCCCTGTGACTACTGTAGCACACAGCCAGCCCTCGTACAGCAGCAGGAGATGGAGCTCACAGCAGGGTTTGCCTGCGTCTTGTGCATCTGTGCACGTGTGTGTGTGCTAGGCATCTGTTGTAATGACTATGTTGATCGGCGATCATGTGTACGTGTGTCTGTGTGTGATTTTTAACCCACAGGAATTAATTAGCCTGTCTTTTAAAGAACAGAGCTGTCTATTGTATGTTGGGACAGCATGCTGAGAGGAGTGATTTTTTTTCATATTAATTATTCATTATGTTTTTTTTTTGTTTTTTTTACTTGAGTAGCCCTGCTGAGATTTTGCCTTGGAAATTTATGATAATAATCATGCAGATCTGGCTAATGACTTCATACATGCTGATGAGGTCAAATTATATCAGGTCTTATATCAAGGTCTTATATCAAGAAATTAATGCATAGCGTTCTTGACTGAACTCAGGTCAGCTGATGCTCATTCTACACTTGTCTGAATCAGCAGTAAGACAGCTGACAAAACTGCAGTGCTGCCGTTTGTAGTTATCAACATAGATGTCTTTTATTTGCTTAAATGTGACATTAAAGTTGACATGAAATGGAAATTCACCTTATCTATTTTCTAAATGCGTCTTTTTGTGAATGATTTATCCATTGCCATTTTTCTTTTTTTTTCTTTTTTATATAACTCAGCCTTCAAATTGAAACAGACTTCTCTTCAATGCTGGACTTCTCCAATCATTTAGTCTGCTTAAACTCCCCTTCTGAAAATCAACTGCAAGTTTACATTCAGATGCATTTTTTTCTTTTTTCTTTTTAGATAATCTGCTTCACTTGGATGTATTTCACAATATGGATGGAAGAATCTGTTGCTACTTTATCTTGCCAATATTTTCATGTGACTTCACATACATGTATCTAATCAATAATTATTATAATTATTATGATAATAACTCAGCAATTATCTTCCCAGTGTTCTACCCTATAAATAAAAATGGTTCTAAACAGTATCAAATTAGCGTTATTCCGCTTTCAAAAATAGAAGAACCCTTTTAGGTGCTAAATAGAATAATTTTTATGTTCCATAAAGAACCAGTGCTACAGTATAGGTTTATTTTCAATAATACTTGTATATTTACATTATTAATATTAGTATTATAATATTATTTTTTATCTTTGTATAATTTTTTAAATAATATATTTTATTTGTATTTGTTTTTACCCTTCTATCTGCCTGGATTTATAATATCTTGTAGTCTCTATTAAGGGTTTTACTTTTTTCTTTTTTATTATTATTATTATTAACTTGAAATTGTTAACAATGAACATGCATAAAGAAGTAAAACGCGAAATATAAGCAGAAAACAGATGTATTGAAGACCAAGATCCGGTGAAATGTCAATGTCAATGTCACCTTTATTTATATAGCGCTTTAAACAAAATACATTGCGTCAAAGCAACTGAACAACATTCATTAGGAAAACAGTGTCAATAATGCAAAAATGATAGTTAAAGGCAGTTCATCATTGGATTCAGTGATGCCATCTCTGTTCATTTAAATAGTGTCTGTGCATTTATTTGCAATCAAGTCAACGATATCGCTGTAGATGAAGTGACCCCAACTAAGCAAGCCAGAGGCAACAGCGGCAAGGAACCGAAACTCCATCGGTGACAGAATGGAGAAAAAAACCTTGGGAGAAACCAGGCTCAGTTGGGGGGCCAGTTCTCCTCTGACCAGACGAAACCAGTAGTTCAATTCCAGGCTGCAGCAAAGTCAGATTGTGCAGAAGAATCATCTGTTTCCTGTGGTCTTGTCCTGGTGCTCCTCTGAGACAAGGTCTTTACAGGGGATCTGTATCTGGGCTCTAGTTGTCCTGGTCTCCACTGTCTTTCAGGGATGTAGAGGTCCTTTCTAGGTGCTGATCCAGCATCTGGTCTGGATACGTCCTGGATCCGGGTGACTGCAGTGACCCTCTGATCTGGACACAGACTGGATCTGGTGGCCACGGTGACCTCGGAACAAGAGAGAAAAAGACAAATATTAGCGTAGATGCCATTCTTCTAATGATGTAGCAAGTACATAGGGTGTTATGGGAAGTGTTTCCGGTTCCGGTTTACCTAATTAATGCAGCCTAAAAATCCTTTAACGGATTTGGATAATAAAAGCATATTAGTATGTTATGTGTATGCCAGGTTAAAGAGATGGGTCTTTAATCTAGATTTAAACTGCAAGAGTGTGTCTGCCTCCCGAACAATGTTAGGTAGGTTATTCCAGAGTTTGGGCTCCAAATAGGAAAAGGATCTGCCACCTGCAGTTGATTTTGATATTCTAGGTATTATCAAATTGCCTGAGTTTTGAGAACGTAGCAGACGTAGAGGATTATAATGTAAAAGGAGCTCATTCAAATACTGAGGTGCTAAACCATTCAGGGCTTTATAAGTAATAAGCAATATTTTAAAATCTATGCGATGCTTGATAGGGACCCAGTGCAGTGTTGACAGGACCGAGCTAATATGGTCATACTTCCTGGTTCTAGTAAGAACTCTTGCTGCTGCATTTTGGACTAGCTGTAGTTTGTTTACTAAGCGTGCAGAACAACCACCCAATAAAGCATTACAATAATCTAACCTTGAGGTCATAAATGCATGGATTAACACTTCTGCATTTGACATTGAGAGCATAGGCCGTAATTTAGATATATTTTTGAGATGGAAAAATGCAGTTTTACAAATGCTAGAAACGTGGCTTTCTAAGGAAAGATTGCGATCAAATAGCACACCTAGGTTCCTAACTGATGACGAAGAATTGACAGAGCAACCATCAAGTCTTAGACAGTGTTCTAGGTTATTACAAGCAGAGTTTTTAGGTCCTATAATTAACACCTCTGTTTTTTCAGAATTTAGCAGTAAGAAATTACTCGTCATCCAGTTTTTTATATCGACTATGCAATCCATTAATTTTTCAAATTGGTGTGTTTCACCGGGCTGCGAAGAAATATAGAGCTGAGTATCATCAGCATAACAGTGAAAGCTAACACCATGTTTCCTGATGAAGGGGCTAAGGGCTATTTGCACCAAACTGCATTCCAATCGACAACTCTCATTCTCTCCAAATGCCTGTCCCTCTTCTCTGATCAGATTTCTCAAAAACCCGGCCTCCCAACTCAACCACACATGACTCATGAATGATGCAGTGTCACTGTTCAACACAGGCACTCTTGTAAACACAACACCCGCAACACATGATCAAGTCGGTTGATCGTTTCGGTTTCACCGCGATCAAAATTAGCATCGGGCTGGGTTCACTACTAGCCGCTACCTTTGCAGAATCTCAAATATCTTATGCAAACTGTGTGCGTTTGTTGGGGAGCTCTGGCAGCGACTGATGAGTGTCTCATTATCTCCACACCAGCCGTACACAGTAAGAAGAGCATAATCAAAGCCTGGGGGTACGTATTAATTATCCTTTTGAATAGTGATGAAATTTTAAAAAGATCTCCTTAAGGCTCCCATCATCAGCAGATGAAACAAAGCTCGGCACAGCTTGCGCGTTGAGACTCACATGTGTTTTTACATCTGTTCAGGATATTTCAATTTGATGCTCAACAAGCTGAGCCTGAGATTAAAGGATCATACGTGTCATCCACACAAACATCACTTCCAGAGCAGACGAGCGTATGTGAGCTCAGCTTTTCCAAGAGAGAGGCGTCACCGCCACAGATGACGCAGTCGCACTTCTGTCTCCCCGCGTGTGAGGGTGTCTGCAGACTGTGAGTGAAGGCTGATGCGATACCTCTCACATGTTTGAGATGTCGAGGAAGGAGTCTTTTCTTTTCATTTTGTGTGTGTGTTTGTGTGATGAAATTTGCTTTCAAGAAATATTTATGAGCCAGTGCCCTTTAAAAAAAAAAGAAAGCGTCGTTTTAGAGATTGTTTTAGCATATATAATTTACAATGTTAGTCTTCATTTGTGAACAGGGCTAGTTTGTACATGTAAATACTTAATAATAATGAAAAAATACATCTCACACAGCTGCTGTACTGACATACTGTAATATGACACTTCTGGAGCAGACAAATAATCTCGGTAGAAGGCTGGTGTGTGTGTGTGTGTGTGTCCATATCTTTGTGTGTGTTAGATATGGGGTGGGGGGGGGGCGTTCTCCCCTATAATGAGCGTGCACGTGTTGACGTTGGCAGCTTTTGATTTTGGCAAATCATTTTGCACAAATGGCCTCCCCTACTGAAGCAATACAAATCTTATTATTTGTGTACATAAAATTAGTCATGTTGCACCTAATTAGTCAGCTTGTTGTACTTTGGCACCCTATTTATTAATCTATTTCTGCAAGATTCCAAAAATGAAATGCTGAGACAACACGTCTACACTTGGCCTAAATTTGGCTAAGATAAACTTAAATAACTAGCAAGCTCCCTTGCTGTCTACTGCTTTTATAGGCAGCTGCCTTCCCAAATAGAATGGAACCTTGTAAGTGACCAAAACCCTTCTAAAGTGATCAAACTGGGAGACCATCTAGGACCAGCAACAAGCAAGGGCTATGTTTCCCCCCAGCAGGTTACTCACATGAAGAGCAAGTGAGCTAGCTTATTGTTAGCATTGGTGCTACTCTTAAATCTAGTTCAATTCTAAGATCATACTTTAAGGGGCATTCATTTTCCGTTGGTCTTGACTAGTCATAGAAAATATGGTCTTGGACTTGGATTTTAGATTAACTTGACTCTGAGTCTAGCCCTACTCACAATTTATTTCCATAGAGTTTGCCATGACCATGTTATTTAGCTAACAAAATTATACTCTAATAAGCATAAAATACAAAATTATTGGGTAAGTTCTCTATTTTTTTTTATCAATACTTTTGGCATTAAATAAATTATCTGTAATTCCTCTTGCTTTGTCCACCATAATTGTTTATTTATTTATTGGGGTTATTTTTCCCCCCATAAAGCTCACAGTACATTCGGGGATTCCCTTCTTTGCTTAAGATACCAAAAAGAAGGTGGCATGATCATGCTGCCAACCTTTTGAAACAGCCTCAGTGTTCAGATCTGGCCTGTGATGCCTACGTAGGAAGCTTGCCGGGTTTTGAAACAGAGCGTCTATATAATGAATGTACGCCATTCATCCTTAAGGAACAACAGTACAGTTTTAGGTTGACCTTTGGAGAGCGCTGAATACAACATCAGCTCACTGCCGTCTCCACGCCCACTACCATGCATCCTCCTTATTCTCTGCAGAGACTTCCTCCTCTCATCTGTGCTAGTGGCAAAAACTAATAATCAAATCTTTCCTCCCACAGACACATTGTTTTCTTTGGAAAGCCCCTGCCAAACTACTTATCTCTTTGTCTCTGTTTTTTGTACTGTAGACCTTACAGTAGCATTAAACCATAACATTATGAAGCAACGAGAATTCTTTTTGTACACGAAGAAAACAAAAATAACGTTTTTCCTCAATAATTCGTCTCCTCTGTGTCTCTCTGTATCACCGTATCGCCATTGTGGAGAATATCCGCTGAGAAGAGCGTAAGCTGCTTGCATTCAGTGGATGTTCTCCAAAATGGTGCTACGGTGTTTCGGAGAGACACAGAGGAGACGAATTGTTGAAGAAAGTCATTAATTTTGTTTTCTTTGCATACAAAAAAGTATTCTCGTTACAGTCAAACCACTGATGGCAGATGGTCTATTCTGATGATGTCTTTCATACTTTTCTGGACCTTAGTGTACTGACAGTCACAAACCTCCTGGTTTTCATCCAGAATATCTTAAATTGTGTTCCGAAGACAAAAAAAAAGCTTTATGGGTTTGGAACAACATGGGGTTAAGTGATTAATGACAAAATTTCATTTTGGGGTGGAGTATCCCTTTAATCCATGCACCAGCCCAATGACAACTCGCTTCATACTTTGAAACCTTCGGTTTGTGTAATTTGTCTGTCTGGTGTCATCTTCCATAACCACAGAGGAGAGTTTTCGCAAGTGCTAAAAGAACAGGCTTAACCGTGACAGACTCGACTTGCAGGTGAGGTCACAAGTAATAAGCTCTAATAAATACCAGATAAGGCTTGGCACAGTCAGGCTTACTGCAACACAGACCTTATACTCCTCAAACAGAGCTTTATTTTGAGCAGAGCAGGGAGACTGTTAACACAGGAGGGGAAAAAACGTCTGTCAAGTTCTCGCCTCGACTGAGGTTCTCCACTATTGTATGCTATATATGCAAGTTGCATTTGCAAGCAATTCTTCCATTTGTCAGGCTGTTGGCAAACCTGACATGCTCGTCCGGTGAAAAGCAGATATTTTATCACTTTTTTATGTTATCAAGTTCACAAGTGCAAAGAGTTAAGATACGCTTGTTGGAGGTGTGGAAGTTTTCACTTTCTGAAGCTTTAATATAATTAAATAGCAACAGGATGTAGGGTTATTTTTTCTTAGTTCTCTAGTTATGCTCGAAAGGAAAAATATACCTTTGGCTGCAAAAAAATGAATTAATAAATGCTTTTGTCAACCATTTTAGTGCAATATGACATTGAGTTTGAAGGAATCCAGAATACATTGAAGGTATTTGTTTACATTTATGGCAATGTGGTATGAGTATCTATATATCTATATTTATATGTATGTGTGTATATATATATATATATATATATTAGGGATGTCCAGATCCGATCACGTGATCGAAAATCGGGCCGATCGCGTGGTTTCCGACTCGATCGGAATCGGACGTTACCTCCAGATCAGGACTCGGATATATATATATATATATATATATATAATATACCTTTATATATATTATATATATATATACCTATATATATATATACCTATATATATATATATATATATATATATATATACAGTGTTGGGAAGGTTACTTTGGAAATGTAATAGGTTACAGATTACAAGTTACCCTATTTAAAATGTAATAGTAGTGTAACTTTTTTAATTACTTTAATAAAGTAATGTAACTAATTACTTTTGAGTACATTTTGATTACTTTTATAAATTTCTAATGAATGTTAATTTGCAACTGTTAATCATCTTCAACCATTTTACACCATGCAGGTTTAACCTTACAGTAGAGCTCAATACTGTCAGACTTTCATCATTCTTCATCAGCTGAATTAAGATGATCACATTTGAACACATCCACCACACAATCAGACTTTAGTAGTGGCTTTTACTTAGAGATTGATCTGAAGTTCAAAGCAGATTTAAAATCAAAAGAAATAGTTTATAGATACTGTTTTGAAACCAAATCTTTGCATAACTACAGGCATCTAACTGCATCTAACAATGGTTTGGGGCAAAATAGTTAATAAAAAAATAAAAGCATATACATCAACTCAAATACGGTTATCTAATAAGCAT
Source organism: Carassius carassius (assembly GCF_963082965.1). Classification (NCBI taxonomy): domain Eukaryota; kingdom Metazoa; phylum Chordata; class Actinopteri; order Cypriniformes; family Cyprinidae; genus Carassius; species Carassius carassius. The sequence continues at coordinate 23,779,319 of NC_081765.1, forward strand.
GTGTCCTATTTTGTGTACTAAACTCCTGAAACATTGGTGTCTTTTTGAAACACTGCTGTCTCTTTGTATATGATATGATGATAGTTTCTCAAAACAAGTAAAAAATGCTCATGAAGTGACTGTTCTAGAGATTAATTTCCATGAGGGGCGGACTGGGAAAAAAAATAGGCTGGGAAATCTCACACTCATACACCCACAACCCATTCTGAAACATGGACAACTCTATTTTTTTTTGGACCTGACATCAAAAAGATTTGAATCCTTAGGTTGGGGGACTTGCAACGTAATTAAGAGTTCTCTCCTGAACTGCACCTTCACTTCCATTATCCACCCATCTCTCTCATGACTTTAATACTGAAGATTTTTATTTGACTTTTACCATGTTTTGTAAGTGCAATTTTGTTTTTTTGGCAAATGAATTACCACTTGTATTTATTTTTACTACAAATTCCATAATTAAACCACGGTTAGTGCCATACCATAGGCTATATTAATTTTCCTAAAGGTTGTGTTTTTGTATCCACTAGCTCCCCCTAAACCTATGATAAAATATGATGATTTGTCTGCTAACTTACTACTGTAACATTACAAAAGATAATAATGACGTCGTTTATACAGTATTTTGAGTGATTGCGAGCAATGTGCTGCTGCTGCTTGACTAAGTAAACAAAGACAAAACTACATTAGCATATTTACAGATGAAACTGACCTGCACCTGAAACCCTGAACAGAAGTGTCGCTTCTCTGCTCCAGCTGTGCGCTTACACAGTTCACTCCGGTCTCTCTCTCTCGCATTGATTACTCGGAGTCTGATCCAAACCGTTCGGCGGAGGCGCAGAGAGCGCGCGAGCCCAACCATTGCCAGTCACGACTAACCGATTCATGATTTATTAGAGATTTAATTATCAAATGGCGGATTCGGAAATAATCGCTTTAGTATATTCGGCCTGCAATTATACAATAACAATATTAAAGTAGAGGGCCAAATCGTCTGCCAGGCCACCGGGAATAATCCCGGTTCTCCCGATGTCCAGTCAGCGCCTGATTTCCACAGACACGCAGAATGTGCAGGATTCATATTCAGTCTTTTTGCGGCTTAATATTCACAGACATCAGTCCATATCGGGTTTTGATTCAATTGTACTGACCTACTTTTGATTTATTCGTCCAAAATGTGGCATATTTCGTCCGCGTTATAATCCATTTTTATGACTGGATTCTACGAATGTGTTTTCCGCGTCTCGGAGATTATGGGCCATATGTCTTAGTGCAATTTGGGAAAGAAATAAACTGTATTTGGATGTGTGTAAATATTCAAATGTAATCCTCTTTGTAATCGTTACAATTTTCATAAGTAACTGTAATTTAATTACTCATTTTTTCTTAGTAACTGTAACTGATTACTGTTACATTTATTTTGTAATTAAATTACGTAACGCCGTTACATGTAACTAGTTACTCCCCAACACTGTATATATATATATATATATATATATATTCTCATTAATTTTTAACACATCCTTTGTTATGCAGTGGCACAGAGTTAGACCCTTTTGACTCCACACAGAAACAGCGACGCGTGCGGCATGACATCACTTTGTTTTCAAGAGCTGGTGTGAATAAATATAGATTCAAACTCAAAGAGACATGATAGTTTGCGCATGACCTGATATTTCATTTGGACTCAGGATACAGCGAGATGAACATCACAGAGCGCTAAACTCTCATGCAGTGTGTGTCTCATTCATACTCGAAGCCGGAGCGCGCTCTTGCGCTGATATCAGGAAATTCCTAATATGGACAAAAGCGTCCAGCTATGCTGTGGTGCGCACAGGAAAACAGAAACTTATGCAAACACGAAGACGTTAATATACGATCACGACAATAAATTGTTCTTCAAGTCATCTCCAGCAGGTGATAAATAAAGTATGAACAATGTAGTGCTGATTGACATAGTATTTATTACAGTATAGAAACTATTCTGCATTATTATGTGATAAATAGTGTTTGTAGTATATAAACAAATCATTATTATTTGTTATTGTCCAGCATTTATAGATTTCTAAGCCAATTAAAAGCTAGAAATTAGAGAAAAAATAGTTGCCTATATACTACCAGTCAGAAGTTTTTCAACAGTAAGCTTAAGGTTTTTTTTTTCTATTCACCAAGCCTGCATTTATTTGATCCAAAGTACAGCAAAACAGTAAGATTTTGAAATATTTTTACTAGCCTATTTAAAATAGCTGTTTTATATTTGAATATATTTCAAAATGTAATTTATTGAACATCCTGGATCTGTTTTTTCGCTCTTCTTTATTCTTTTTTTATGTATTATAGAAGTATCGGATCAGGACTTGGTATCGGCAGATAATCAAAATCAAATGACTCGGACTCCAGGACAAAAAAACCTGATCGGTTTTAAAAAAAAGAAAAAAAAACACGGAGGCCCTCTTTTTTATTTAATTATTTAGAGTAGAAGAAAGAAGCAACAGTATTAACATGTTTCCTTTGAAGAACAAACGTTCTGTATGTATGTATGTATGTATGTATATATATATATACATACATACATACATACAGAACGTTTGTTCTTCAAAGGAAACATGTTAATACTGTTGCTTCTTTCTTCTACTCTAAATAATTAAATAAAAAAGAGGGCCTCCGTGTTTTTTTTTCTTTTTTTGCAAGATTCTTCAACATCTGTTTTACTGTTCATCCAGTGGGATTGCTTGCAGTAACATTTGTCATCCACCATTTACCACCATGGGGGCCCTGACACATTCATCGTAGCATATTAAAAACAAGTTGATAATAGTGAAAACAATGCAGAAAAAACTCCCTGAAGTGTCTGCTTCAGGGACAGTTTATGTGCTAGAGATGGTGATTCTTTGATATTGTCATCTTGTGTCATGTCGCCACAGCTAGTCGTTCCTCCACCTGCACATTCTTTAGGTGCTGTAGAAGGCCCGTGCTGTAGAATTCATCTTGCTCTTTGTGCATAATGTCTCGGGGCCTTATGATAATGAATGCATGAACTAGGTCTTCCCCCACTAAAGCATTACAATAAATAAAACATTTTAGTCCAGCATGGCTTATCTCTGCAGTGTGTGTGTGTGTTTCCTGGTATTCAAGAGTAAAAATCATCACAGATAGACCCACATGTTTTTGCATAAAGCTTTGGAGAACAATTCACCAGGGAACAAATTCATTCCTGTGTGCCAGACAGAAAAGCAAAAGGTATAATTAAAAGTGTAAAGATGTAATTGTTGGAGTGTTGATTATCATTAAATAGCTCTGCAGAAATATGACTGTAAGCCATATTTAGCATACTTAATTTATTAATCGAGCAAGCTGTTTGTTGCTTCTCTTATGTAAACTGGAGGAGGTATGAAGACTTTAGCTGGTGTGAACTCTCATATAACTAGAGGTGACTAGCTACATCAGATTGTAAGCCTTTTATGAGTGGACATCAATTATCATGTATGAAACACAAAGCAATACCACCTCCAGTGCCCCTACTTGGAAAAGAGTTTCACTTTAAGAGGCATCGATGGAAAATTACATATAGTGAAAGCAGTTAATCGTATTTAGAAATCTTTTATTATTCTGAGTAAACTTTTTCTTTTCTGTCTGTTTGTACTTGTGAGGTAATTCCCCACTGCCCTCTTAACTAAAAAACAGAGATTTCTATTAGTCAGTTAGCACACAAGTGTTACTGGGGAAATCTTGCCAAGCCTCAATCACACCTTCGCCATAGCAGTGGGTTTGTGTATCAAAGACAGTTAGCAGTACACTGTTGGAAGATTTAAAGATGAAGGGTTTATTAAATTCAAAAGTAAAAAGCACAAGTACTTACATTTTTTTTGCAAAAAAAAGGACAAATTGTAAAGATAATTGAAATATAATAGATGGAAAATTAAGACAGAATGTGTTTGTGTGTGTGTGTATGTGTGTGTGTGTGTGTGTGTGTGTGTGTGTGTGTGTGTGTGTGTGTGTGTGTGTGTGTGTGTGTGTGTGTGTCTGTCAAATACATGTACAGTACGATCCAAAAGTCTAAAAATATGTATACATTTAAATTTGTAGCCTTTTTCTAATTTCACATTTACTAACTAATTATGATCAACATAGCAATTGTACTGAAAAAAATGCATGACAACAAATGAACTTGAATATCAGAATGTCCCCAGTATTTGGGTTGTCCTCCTTTTTCTTGTTCTTGTTCATGTTCTTGAAAATTATTTAGAATGATACAAAGAGCATCTTGTGCTTTAATGGAAGATACAATCTGACCATTAGTATGAAAGAGTTGCACAACTGTTTCAAATTTGCTTGGTCATAAAAAACACAGATCATTAAAGGTTCCTTTACATTTGAAATAAAAATGCATTTTAAATTTTTTGTACATTTTTCCTTTTTTTTTAATTTTCCTGTTTTTTTCTTCAGTTTTTCTAAGCTGCAACAGGTACGACTGAAAGTGTAAATTTTTACATTCACATATCCACCTGTATGGCTTTCATTTTTGCTTCTATGTACAGTATATCTTAATGATTATTTGCTAATTTCTTCATGCCATTCTAATTTATCAATCACAACAGACTGCAGTGTGTGGCTACTGCCCTGGCTTTTATGCCATCACACTGAAACTCCACATCTGTTATGCAGTTTCACATTAACTTCAAATAACATACACTCTCCCTAAGAGAGGGCTGTGATGCAGTGAAGAGTGTGCTCCTTGTTGGCTTTGATATGATTCAACTCTTCTTTAACCCCTCAGGATAGTCAGAGTGCCCTCCATTGTCTAATTATTGTACTACACTCACATTGTTTGCTTATGATGTGCTCAAATGATTTTCTGTGCACTAGCTTATTTTAGCCACAGTCCTGATAACAGACTTTAGGAGTAACCAATGAGATCTGTAATACCGTAGACAAATATATCAATTAGCATTCCCACTGATATCAAAGGTACTTGTTTGGTGATGCAAGAACCCTGGAAATGTATTTCTTCAAATCCTTTAGTTGCATCAGAATAGTTGGCAAATTTTAAATACCCATTAATGGAGAAAGATGTTTTTTGCATCCAGATGGTGTAGTTACAGGATCTGTCAGCAGGGGCTAACAGAGCATGCTATGCATCTAAACGGTGATGATCACAAACATGAGACACTAGCTAGCATAAAAGATGTGACCCCGTGTGTTACACCAATTAAATAATCAATCATAAAAGCATTAAACTGGCTGATGGATATGATTTCAGTCCCTCTCTGTGGTGTTAAAGGATGATATACCCCAACACACTCTGAGAGTACTGCAGTTCTGTGTTTTCACCAGATGTCTGAGAGGAGTAGATGCAGTACATACTGTCATGTTGCTCTGGGTTGGTGTCCATGGGCTGTATTACCAAAGTTTGATGTTGCTCTTCAATTTCATTCTTGTCCATAATCTCAACATCTGTTGTTGAGCATTCCTCATTCCACTGAGTAGAGTTCTCCCACCACTTAGAAAGGAAATGTCAGACAAAATTATTTCTTTAGAGCTAAGCAATTATTACTACAATTCATACATTTGTAAAAAATAAAGTTTCCAGAGCCTCCTTTTAGCGTGAGAAAATTTTTAATAATCTAAAGCACCTTTTTCCACAATTAAGAACTTTTTGTACAATTGAAATGTTCCACTGATCTTTGTTTATTCATGGATATATATATATATATATATATATATATATATATATATATATATTGTAAGAGTGGACCAGTCCAGAACAGTGACGAAGCTACGGGTGGGCCCGGATGGGCAATGGCCCACCAAATTTTCAGCTGTGGCTCACCCAGTTTCTGTCCCACCCACCCACAATTAAGTTAACAACGTGAGGACACGCGTGTTTGAAAACAGTGTTACATTTGAAAATTCTCATTCAGTATTTAAAAAGTATAAATTGGATTTCCCAAAGGAAATGTAAGTCTTAGCACGGAATCTGGTCCGCCTACAAATGAAACTAGACCAGCATTAGATGGATTTATAGATTAAAAACTTCTGAGCCAAACTTGTTAAAGCAACACATTACCATAGATACAGTGTAAAGAAAAAAATAAACATTGTGCTAGACATTCTCCACAACGAACTACATATTTACAGCTGCGCTCATTTCTGCGGTCTTTAATATCTACTCCTTTGAACGCGAACTGAGACACTTGATTATGGGATCATCTGCGAAGCCCCATCATCTAAGGTAATGCTTTAACTTAGTTAACATTTGGCAATGCTGTAGGCCAATGTGAACAATGAGAAATACATTATGTAGGCCTACAGTATTAATTAATCTTTGTTGACATTTGTTAATAAAATTTCTACTTTTCTTTAGCTCAGGTAGCCTATGGTTAACAGATAAAACTTTCAAAAACTTTTTCATATGCTACACTTTGCCCACCCAGTTTTATGTAGGCCCACCCACTTAAATATTTCTGGCCTCGCCCCTGGTCCAGGAAGCACATTTTGCCACAAGTTTTCTCAGTAATTTCCATTGGGTTTGTAGGTAATGAAGTAAATATATTAAGTAAAAAACAAAGTGTGTAAATACCTTAAACTGTGTTCTTTTATTGGATAAAGATCATGGTTTAAGCCCAGCTGAAATTATAAATAGGCTTAACAGCTTTACTAGTGTTCTGGCAATATTCAATGTGTACATGTTTATATACATTTTCAAATACTGGGAAAAAGATGTTAACCTCTCAGGTTTTTATACAGCTAATAGTGTTTTGTTGTACATGTAAAAACACTCTCTGAGATTTTAAAATGCAAAGTGATAAAAAGCTGCTACAGAAGCACTATAACTACCACAGGAATATGTTTTTAAACCTAACCAAATGAAGCAACTTCACATTTTTAAAGTACAGAATGGTGACATAATTCACATTTGATCTGAGATTGTGTGTAATTTATTTGTTTTAAAAACAGAAGAAAAAAACCCCTGAAGAATCCTATGGCATGAAAATACTAATTTTCTTCCAGCTTTAAGAACTATAAACATCTTTAGGTGTATTCTGTCAGATTAATGCATTTGATATGGTGGATGGCATTGTCCTTACCTGAAACTGTTCAGCGTCCATGATTTTATTTTTGAAGTGTTTGGGATCTGGTACTTCAGGAAAAATCAGTCTTCTAATTCTTTCAAGACCAAAGAAAGACATAGTGTTCAGACATTTGATTAAAAAAATATGGCAAGAATTTTATAATAATTGTGCTGGTAATAAGTGCTGGTTTATACTCACCCCTGTTGAGTCAACAGACAAACCAGAAGAAAGGCGGTTAGTGGCAACACAATTATCAAAATATAAACCCAAATATAGGCGGATGCTTCTACCACACAAGCACCTGTGAACAAAATGTTTAGTTTATTTGTGAAGCTTTTTACACACACAGAAGAATATATGTAATCATTTACTTCTTTTCATATTTCATTTGACATATCCAAATCAACTTGAAGAATCCAACAACAAAAGAAATTCATAATATCGACAAAGTAACACAATAAAACCACAAAAACTCCAGAATTACTCGAATTAGAGTATAAGATCATAAATATTTTGAACCATACATATTGCTATGGCTGATGACCAATTGATGCCTATTTATCAAACCAGGCTCTGGAACTGAACCTGGACCTGAACACATGGATTTTCAAAGAAATAGTACCTGCATTGTTTCCCCAACTTTGCACTTTTGTCCAATTGCTCCATGGCTTTTGCAGACACTCCTTCCTCATTCTTATTCTGAAATCGTAATTCTTTTTCATGCTGATATAGGTCAGGTTCAAATGATTCTCCATTTGTGTTTGTTTCACTTTAATGCTGTGAATGTCCTGCATGTCAGCATATAAGATTCATGAGCATTTTTCGAGTCAAGTCTTACTGCAGCTCAAATGTGTAAGTGTCTGCGAGTGTTCAATACCTCCCAGTCTTTGACACACTGGTTTTTGTACTGCACTTCAGCTTCATAACACTCGGGGTTATCGTTTTCATCTGGGGTCCTCCATCTTATATTAATACCATGCGATGTATTAATAATCGTAAAAATAATCTGGTCCGGGTCAATATCTAATAGCTCATCTAGAAAAGAGCAGAATAATTATGAGTACTGTAAGTACACAGTTCAGCAGAAAGTAATCTGGTCAGTCTTGGCATTCAGCATTCTGATATTTCCCAATAATTAATAAGAAGTGCAAAATAACAGATAACAGGACTTGTTTCTCACTAACGCAACTGTTACCATTTCACATCTTATCGATTATATATATATATATATATATATATATATATATTGCATCAAGGCCCTGATCACAGGGTCAAAGTTTATTTTGAATAACAACCAGCTGGATGTAAGTTATCCGCAACTGTAACTGAAACCGAAGCTACTTTCACATTTCTTGTATCACACCTCAGATTCACTCTCATTGTTTTCATAGGTCTAAATAGTATAGTTTAAAAAATGTTCACATTAGCAAATGCTTGAAAATGTACATTTAAATAAAACACAAAACTCATAGCAGAAAATGATGAAAAAGTTCACAGATGTTGTTTGAGATTACAGTATGAGTAATATGTCAGAGTTTACAGTATGAAATTGACTGAATGAATAACATTATTGCGAAAACATGGGGATTTTACTTAATGAACGTTCTGATGTGAATCTTTGTCGGGTATACAGGATATACCAGATCATGTGAATGCCTCCCCCTCCTCAGGCCTTTTGATGTGGCTCTCCAGACAGCTCATGCACCATGATGCATCGCTACTTATCAGCAAGCTTATCATCTTCATCAGATCTGTCTAAATGTATACTGACAAGAACGTTCTTGTCATATGCTCCATTCCTAAAAATTAAACGTATGACCTTTACATAGGAAAACACGTGTTTGTGGTGAGTCTAATAATCATGCTTCTGAGGGACTTTTTGTGTCATTCTCATAAAACTTTGCAAAGTCTTTTTTCATGCTCTTTAGCTACAAAACTTTCTAAAAGGTATTTATATATAGATAGATGTCACATAGAAATTATGAGTAATTCGCTTATTTGAAAGTTGCTTTAAACAATAAATATTAAATATTTGTCCTGTCAATTAAGGGCCTAAAGCACTGAAGAAGAAAGAAATACTCACCATATTCATCATCATATTCAGCACTAGACATGGAAGCAAAGAGCAAGGTAAGGACTAGCAGGTGATACACACTCCAGCTGTTCATGATATGTCCCTCTCTCGGTTGCTTGTCAATGAAGGTTTCTCATTTTTTAGAGCACAGAGGAAAAGGTGACACAATTTATAGTACCTGAATCACCAAACCCCACTGTTCCACCACTCATTTCCTTTCCATCCTCTAACCACACTTCTTACTCAGTGGTTCAGTGTAGTCTGAGGGAGGGCTTTGATTTGAGCTCTTGTCACATCAGTTATTTTGTTCTAAATTCTGTTATTCATTTCACATTTCTGGGGCTCCAGTCGATTTTTGGTAGAAGTTATTGTTGCTGATTTTACCCAGTTATGGGAAACTTTAAGTTCTTTGATCCTACAGAAGAGAACTTCAGTGTTTTCTTACTCCTTGTAAAACGATCCATACTCTCTTAAAAATAAAAGGTGCTTCGCGATGCCATAGAACTTTGTTTTTTGTCTAAATGGTTCCATAAAGAACCTCTAACATCTGAAGAAACTTTCTATTTCACAAAAGGTTCTTTGTGGTGAAATAAAGTTCTTTAAATTATTAAAATGTAAGAAAAGATGGTTCTTTAAAGAACCTTTGACTGAATGGTTCTTTGTGGAACCCAAATGGTTCTTTTATGGCATCGCTTGAAAAACCTTTTGAAGCACCTTTATTTTTAAGAATGTATACAGATGTTAAAAAGAAGCCAGGGTTTCACTTCTGGTTATGGATGATAAAATCAATACTAATCTAAAGTAATGTACCTAAAGTAAATGTAACATCACAAATATATGACTTCAATTGTCAGCAGAAAAATGTAAAAAAAAAAAAATAATCTCAACAAGCTATTGATAATATATTTATATTTATTTGCTGAAATCAAATGCAAAATAAATTATTAATGGTGTCAATTTTCTTTGGTCAGACATAAATTACACCAAACCTATCTGCCATGTGCCTTGTACTGCTTTATTTATCTATCTACCTATCCATTTATTTATTTATTTATTTATTTGGTATTTTCTCATGGAACAGAATTCACTTGTGGGTTTTTTTTTTAATATATATAACGAAGTCCGGAACAGATCAGAAAGTCTCATGACAAACTCTTGATCACGTTGTCATCAAGAGCAGATATCCACAGAAACGACCACAGAGAGAGGAAGGAAGAGAACAAGGGTGAGAGAGATAACCAGGGGCCCATTTCACAAAGGAGGTTAAGTGAAAACTCTGAGTATGTTAACCCTGAAATGAGGGAAACGCTAGGTTTTCTGTTTCAGAATGGGAGATTTGTCAAACCCGAGAAAGCAGGGTAAGTCAAGTCCGTTTCTGAAAGAGAGCTAACTTATACTCAGAGTCAGTTACCATGGTAACTTACTCTATGAACCTAACCTGGTCAGGAGCAGGTTTTCTTCGATAAACCCAGAGTTTTCGGTTACAGAACAGCTGAAATGAGTTGGTTTAATCAACTCTAAATTGACTGACTCTGAGTTAAGCGCGTGCACCACAACTATAAAAAGCCATTATCAATGGAGCACCAATATTACGATTCACCATGGCAACAGCTCCCGCCAAAAAGCAGACTGCGTACTTCCGACTAAATACAAATGTAATTCTTCTCAGTTTTATAATATCACATGTGAAAACTGGCAGAATGTTAGATTAATGAACTAATAGCTAATCATTTTATGGTATCTCATGGGCAAAAAATATATGGCAGTGGCTATTTACATTAAGTGGAATTAACATACTTTCTTAGCGATAGATCCTACTTACAGTAGGATAAGTGCAAGTAGCTCTAGATGCTATTTACAGAAAAAAATGTACAGTGAAAATCGTGATATATTCTATTTACCATGTAAATAGAAGTAAAAGTACCATGTAAGTGTAAATAATAATTAGATGCTAGTTATACTTTATACTGGCAGATACATTTGCTCCTCAGTATTGTTAAACATTAACAGGATGCAATAATAACAGATTGTAAATGATTATATTTATTACAATTATAAATAGTTGTATCATAATTAAACACTCGTTAGGCACTTTACTTCCATTTTTAGAACATTTTGATCATTTTTATTGAAAATAAATTCTAATGTGACATGTGATGGGAAAAGTTATAAGAATGAGCTCGGCAAAAGCCGGACTCTAACCCAATCAATCGCGTTACAAGCTAGTTTTCCGTGCACAAAACATTACTGCCTACACCATTGAAGCCGTTATTCACATGTGTCGTATTTAACCTTATGTGTCGATGGAGGGCGGAGCTACAGTAGATTTGCACTTAGTAATAGACACTCAGAATAATCTTGTTTTCCATTAGCTTTAAGATTATTTTTATTACCACACTGGCATATCTTTTTACTGAAGTTAAATGCACTTAATTTAACCCTCCCCCCCCCCCCCCCCCTAAGTATCTTATATCATTTTCTTATATAGAAAATCAATCTTTATTTGTACTTGGGGAAAAAAGATTTTTTTTTAAAACTTAGTAAGAAGGGCATTTTTCCAAAAAAAGGGGAGGAGACTGAAAGAAACTCAGAGTTTCCCATCTCAGGGTAAGTCAACTCAGAGTTCAAGTTTAAACTCAGAGTTGGTTGAACCTCCTTAGTGAAACAGGCCCCAGGCTAATACACTTCACTTACTATTTTTCTTTTACTGAATTATTTTTGCAAGATCTTTAAAACTTTCAACACCACAGCTTACTAGTCTTTTGCAATTAGCAACCACAAAATCCTACCACCAGATGCCATAAATAATTCAAATGATATGAATAAATATATATTTACCTTTCCATGTTTCTAATAACAGTAATTTTCTTTAACATAAAAAATTTGGAACTGCACACAAACATTTTCAAAGTTTTGTTCAAACTTTTGGTAATATCATATATTGTAAGTTAAAAAAGTTGTATCACACTTCTTGTCTTATTAACCAAACCTTGCAAGTAGGTTAATTTATAATCTTTAGGATCTAGCTATAGATGGCTTAATAAAATACATGCAGTAATTTATCGTGAATTGCACATATAAGATGTTGGATATTAATTACCACACAAAAGCAGATGCATGGGAAGTGTACGTGTGAACAGTCACACTTATGTGCCTGGAGCTGTTGTTTTGTAAAAGATAATGATCATGTTTTTGCACACAGAGTGTATATTTCAAAGTCAATAGAGGAAATGAGTTGGTGTTTATTTACCCTCTCTTCATATCTTATCAAAAGATCCTTCCAGTACACTAATTATTTTGTTTATTTATCTAAATATTTGCCAAAAATAAAAAAAAATAAAAAATCCCAGGTTCTGCTTAAACGATCGATTAATATCTTTAAAAAAACATACTTAACATTTAATAATCAGCTTGATAATTTTCCCAATCTAATGAAAAGTGATTATAAACAAAATTTCACCTTAGTCACATGCACGTAACAAGCATCTTATCTGAAAAATGCATTACATACACTTGGGTTCATTAATTTACTTTAATCCTTTATTGCATTTTTTCTACTATTTTTTTTACTTGGAAAAAAATATATATTTTATGATGTTTATGTATTTTGGAAAATGTATATAAAATCCAAGAAGAGCATTAATAGAGGAGCTTTAATAATATCTGTCAAATGGGTTTTGATCAAGTGAAGAGAATATATAAAAAAATGTAAAAGCAAACAAAGGAGTCAATTTGAAAATTTCATAATAATACATATTTAGCATGTACACTCTTGAGATCACAAAGACTGTCTCAACAGACCATAAATGCATACAGAACCTTAGATTCAGAAATCCACTGCATCGTTGAATGACACTGACCACACCAATCTTGTCATTTCATTTGCGCAAAAGAGAGGACAGATATTTCAAGGTAGGGAATGAAGGGGAAAAGAGAGCATCGATTCAAAAGATGAGGATAAATCTTTGAGCAGCACTCGATTTTGTCTGGGCTGCGGAGCAGGTGTCCCCCTCTGGGAAGGGCTGCGTGTCTGCAGAGAAACCGAGCTAAGACAATACCTGTCAGGAACAAAGAGCGAAATTACAATGATATGTTTAGCTAAAAGGGTGAGAGAAAAGTGAATCAAAGCAGTGCAGGATCAAAGAAACGTTTCAGTAAAGTCAACTTGGCTGCCAAGAGAACAGCAGGGGATGCATATGATTTATAAGTTGTTCTTCAGAACCTTCTGATGTTGAAGAATTTATTGTTATTGTTGCTAGAGAGAAGAAGAGGAAGACGTGGGACTGAGGTGGAGGGTCACCTATTTGCGCTTCAAAAGTGGAGCTCTGTGATGTGTGACCGTTGTCAAACACTGGAATGACACCATTGGTCTTTATCAGAGGCACTGGAACATGTCAGGGCCAATAAGCCATTGCAACCAATGGCAGAAGAGAAAGTGACAGTTGTTTTGTTTGCTTCGACCTGACATGCAGTCAAACAAACAGCTTTTGAAAGTCAACATGACTGCGAGTGATGATCAGTGGCAGTTTGTTTGAGGCAAGAGCGCACTAAAGGTCAACTAAAGGGTCAATGTCAACAGTGCGGTATTTGTGCTACAAGAGATGCCACACTCACTGATCTACGGTTGCTTTGAATAATACATTTAAGTGCATCTGCATTAGTAAACCTACAGAATTCAGCGGATAAAATGTTCATTAAAGGGTTAGTTCACCTAAAAATGAAACTTTTATGTTTACCCCGAGGGCATCCAAGATGTAGGTGACTTTGTTTCTTCAGTAGAACACAAACCATTGCAGTCTATCAGTCTTATAATGTAAGTACAGCTAAAACATACACACATAAACACACACACACACAAAAACATACACACATAAACATACACACATAAACACACACACACACACACAGAAAAAACATACACAAACAAAACCAGATTAAACCCTGAGGCTCATGACGATACAGTGATGTGTAAAGACACAAAACGATCGGTCTGTGCAAGAAACTGAACAGTATTTATATATATTTTTTACCTCTGATTCACGCAGTGTCCGAACTGTTAGTACTCTCCTGAGCACGTCCTCAGCAGCAGGCGTGTGAGGTGTCTTCTTCTTCTTCTTCTTGCTTTAAGGAGAATCACAGAATTAAAAGTACATTACCGCCACCTATCTCTCAAATGGACCATTGACACTACTAATTGAGATTGTAGATAGAGTGTCAGTGGTCCATTTGAGAGATAGGTGGTGGTAATGCAAGTCTGCGATCCATCATAAAGCACGAAGAAGAAGACGCCTAGCTGCTGCTGAGAATGCACACAAGAGAGTTCTAACAGTTCGGTCATTACTTGAATCAGAGGTAAAAAAAAAAAAATAATATATATATATATATACTTTTTATAGTATTTTTATTTATAGTATTTTTACTTTTTATAGTATAGTTCAGTTTCTTGCACAGACCGATTTATTTGTGTTATTACACATCAATGTATCATCACGAGCCGCAGGGTTTAATTTGGTTTTGTTTGTGTATGTTTTTGTTTTAGTGAGGTGAAAGGTGGAGGCCAATTTTGGGGTCCAAGGCTGATGGGGGGACCCCGGCGATCTCACACGAAAACGTATCATTTAAACATGTTTTTAAGCCTTGCCAATTGCCAATTTAAACAATAAAAAGAGATTTAAAAACACAAGACGTGGAAATGCTCAATTGAGTAGCTGGTTACTCACGCTGTGTTTGGTGCGCACGCAGAGAGCCACGTCTCACAGACATCAATACTGAACCGAGCTCTCCTTTTCGAAGTTCTCCTAGAAGTTCCTCCTGCACCTGAACGTACAAATACAAATCACAGTTTAAACAAGGGATGTGAAAGAGCCCAGTTCAGCACTGGTGGTATTCTGGTGTTCAGGGCTCACGCAGAAAGAGGCGTCTCAAAACACTTGAACACCGAATTTGCCTCTTTTTGCTCTTAATTTATTATTATCATATTTTGCTCAAAATATGTCAAAATACCTGTTTTGGAAAGGATGTTCGAAAAAACTGTGAGTTATGTCTTAAGTGAACATAAAGTAAACTGGAGAAAGAAATCGGATGTATGTCATTATAATGGATGCATTCATTGTCTCTTAAAGTGAACATGCCTAATTTAGCTACTAGCTGCTGTAATGTTAATCCAAGAAAATGAAAGAAAGAAAATCACTTTATATATATATATATATATATATATATATATATATATATATATATAAATAAATTTATTTTATTTTTTTACTAGTAGGTGCAGGACACTATAATTCATTTATGTAAGTGAGAATAAATAAAGCAAAATAAAGCAAACTGTGACATAATATACCTAAAAATTCTTCATACAGTGGAATGCTAGTGAAAAACAAACAAACAAAAAAAAAATATTGGGACCACAAATTATTCTTTCACTTTCACCTCACCATGTTTTTCTTACATGTTTTTTTCCTGAATTAATACTGTAGTTGTGTAAATATTGTCAGACTAACAGATGACTGATGTTTTGGTTGATTGTAATCCATTAGATATATTTCTATCAAAGTTATCTGACATTATCAAGATGAATTTTGTTCTGACTTTTTGTCATATTTTATTACCATCTTCTAAACTATAGCAAATAAACTGTGATAATGTGAGAAATGTTGAAGGTTTCTGAATAAATTTTGTTTTGATTGTTTATTTCATTTTTACAGCGAAGACTATGCAGTGCTATTTTACATTTAATTATTCGGTTTTTGTACCTAGACACCTACAAGCCTAAAAAAAACATAAACATATATACATAAACATAAACAAACATACAATTTCAAACAGGGCCCGCTGGCCCCACAAACCTCAGCTATGGCCCTGGCCGTGATTCCCATTTACTTACATTATAAGATTAATAGACTGCAACGGCTTGAGTTAAAAAATTTTGTTTGTGTTCTACTGAAGAAACAAATAACATCTTGGATGCCCTTGGGGTAAGCAGCATCCCTTTAATATCATCAATGTAACTGAACTGGTCAATTTCCAAACCTACTTAGTCAGTTATCAGTTATTTGGTCATCACTGACATTTTGCAGTGTACATGAAAAAAAGCTGCTGAGCAAAAACATGTTTATGGTGAGTTAACCACACCAACCACTAGTTCCTTTTAGGAGCAAGGTATTTTACATGTCAGACCTTTCTCCGTAACTCAGAACATTATCAGCTTGTATCAATCACTGTTCTGCATAGTTCTTGTAAAAGTGCATGTTTCTCTTATCTTTTTATTGGAATTCATTTTCGTTTGCTGAAATGGCTTATATATACCTTTATGGTCATAGGACAGGATATTCAATAGAAGCATAACGCATATGAAAAAACACTTCATGTAAGAATCATTAATAATTCTGCTCTAGCATTGTTTCTGTAGCATAGTCAATAGCATAGTTCTTTACAAAATGTTTTATTTTATTGTATTTTATTTTATATTTTACAGTTTGTGGATAACAATAATAAAAAATAAATACAAGATATTATTCTAAAATGTGCAACAAAAAAATATATATAAATACTTTTTAAAATAATACAATAATTTTTAATACATGACTAATTCACTAGTCTAGGAGTCAAAACATTATATAATTTACTAACAAAAAAGTCTATTTTTAAAATAAACATAAAAATTTCCTCTGCAGTTTGATCACAATATAAAACAAAAATAAATAACAAAAACAATATAAAATAGTGGACATTACTATTATATTAAACTATTATATAAGGAAAAATATTTTTTTCAAACATTTTTCAAATAATATCATTTTTTTATATTTAAATAATAACTGATTCGAGTAGATGTGCGGTATTCGGTAATTAGATATATCACAATAATTAACATACACGATATTGTTATCATATACACTACAAAATACCATGAATAATTATTTAATAAAAATTGTTCCGATTTTTATAAATTCATTTAAAGACTTTTTCCATCAGCTGTTTAAAATGCATAACACAACTGTATGCGGCATAAAAGACATAAGCACAATCTGATGTAAACGAGCCCAACACAGATAAGAAGCGCATGGCGTAAAAAAAGAGTGAAGAAAATGCATATTCACTCTCTAACAGCAGATGGCGATGATGGAACAGCAAAAATGCAGCTGTAACCAGGTAACCCTTTAGCATTTAAAGGATTTCAAAGATTTAAACAGCCATTCAGATGGTGTTCGTAACAACACTGAATACTTAAAGGTGTTGTATGGAAGACAGACACCGAGCAGTTGAACTAGTCCAAATTCAAAATATTGGAGAGGGTTTTTTTCCCCTGGCCCCTCCACCTCAGACCCTTTTTTAAAGGAGAATAACTGAGTGTAGCATTGTTTTTCAGATAAACAAGTATATTAAGTTAGCATGTTTCATAAATTTCTTCAAACATGTTATTGTATATTTATGCTTTAGTAAAGTAAAAAATAATAAAAAAAATACATACAGCACCTTTAAAATCTAAGACTGGCTATTTATTTTCCTAAATATTTTACAGCATTCCCTAGACATTGTTTGAAAAAGTTTTGATACTTTATTGTTCGGTAACACTTTACACTAATGCTCCATTAGTTAGGCTAACATTAGTTAATACATTAGTTAACAAAAACTGCTAATAACAATTCTTCTAAAGCATTTCTTAATCTTAGTTAATTTCAACATTTAATAACATTATAATTAAAATCAGAAGTTGTAACTGTATTGTTTAATAGACCTGAGCTAACATGAACTAACAGCTGTTATTATTCTGGATACAAAGAATAACTTCTGTAATAAATGTAGCCATTTCATTCATTGTTAACTAATGAGACCTTATTGTAAAGTGTTACCTGTTCTTTATAATTATTTATGTCTTGCTTTATTGTATTTAAATGACCAGTTCTATTTGTTATATAAAAAAGTTATTAAACCTGTTATATTGTTATAAAACACTTTTTTGCATTATTGTGATAATACCTTACCTGTGTTTAAAATGTAAGAATATTATCAGTGATAATTTCTTACGTTTTAAACACAGGTAAGGTATTATCACAATCACATATCACATAATAACTTTTGGCTGAATGTCACGTCACTTTACCTGTGTTTAAAACGTAAGAAATTATCACTACATGAAGCATAGAGGTTAAAATAAGTCTAGAGGTTAATAATAAATGACTTCCTAGATTACTTAATTTACTAACGAGAAAAGTATTTTTTAATAAATATAAAAAAACGACACATCATTCTTAGATACATTACTGTTGTTTATTTGTGTTGTATTTTTTCAAACAGAATGAAAGAGTATAAAGATGTGTGACGTGACAGAGAACATGGCATGCAAGACATCTGAAGCAAGCAGTATGTGTATGTATGTGTGTGTTTATGAGATGCAGCCAGCAGACTGCAAGGTAAGAGTAGTCCACTGGGACAACTCAGAAATAACAACAAAGAGTCAACAAAGGTCTGGATGAAAGCCCTGTCATGAAACATTTCACTTCTCACAGTCCACACCTCAATGAGTATGTGCTCATGGACTGATTGACTGAGGCTGCTGCCAGAGCACATGGGATTTTGACCACAACAAACCTTAAATCTTGCAGATGCCTCAGCGCAGACACATTTAATATCACAAAACACAATCACTGAATTACATATTACTGTGCTTTATCTGTGATATTCGTCAAAGGCTTTGTGGGTAACTCACAAGCTTTGCTTTCTTCACAAGTTAAGTCAAAATGGCTTTACTCTGAACTGGACATTATTTCAGAATGTATCTTTTCAAATACAAGCAAAGAAACCCAATATAAAGAATAACAGAGAAAGAACTGAATGCTTTTTAATAGTAAGAATATATTAAAAAAGTTCATGTTTGATATGATCCTCGACCTGTTTCTTCTAGCAGTTCATCTTACATCTCACAACCATTACTTTGTTTCATTTTCATTTCAACAGTGCCATCAAGTGGACTTTTCTGCTTAGTAGTTGTAAATTCAGGACAGAAATATAAAAGCCAGAGCATAAATGTTTACTGTGCATTAATTAAAATGAAGTGCACATTTTTGGATTTTCACCAAATTCCTGTATAAATGTATAAGAATTCTCTGATTCATACAAGGGAGCACAGATAATGTTTTAATTTCATGTCACATGTTGTCAATGAACAAATAGTTTTCCACAAGTATCAACATGTGGGAACAATTGTACATTTCCTGTTATCTGAAGAAAGTTAATGGCTTTAAACCAGTCATTTTAATATCAAAACACTTAACGCTAGTATTATAATTACTTGCAGGTTGGCAATTTCAAACCCCTGTCAAGGTTTCATTTGAAGAAAATTACTTAATATTTATCTGACATGTACAGTATGTTTGGAGTCCGACGAGGCAGTTCACATTACAGAAGATTGCTTTGTATTATGGCCATTTTGGTAAATTACTTTGGCCTTTGATCTCTGCCAGTTGATTGACTTGCATGGTTTTCATTATAAATACTTGCAAAGTCTGTCTGTTGATACTAGTAAACAAAATCAGAGACATAATAAAGACTGTGTCCAGCTGTGCTTAGGATTGTAGATCAGTTTGATTACAGAGGCTTTGAAATGCTCTTGCTTAGGAAGACATTATTGCCATATATGGATACTTATTACAAACAAAATGAAGTTTCAACAAGCATTATTCTGTTAGTACACAGTATTGGCAGAGAGGGAGCATACAGCTACAGATTTAGCTATTTTCAAGAAATATAGCCTACAAAAAGTAGAACTTACTTAACATGTTAAATATTGTGCTGCAAGCACAAGGCCACACACTAAATAAGTGAATACATGGACATACAATATTGATTTGTTTATATTATTTTATAATCTTACCTGGGTGTTATGTAATCTTCCACTAAGGAAAACCATCCGCTTTCAGTGTTGGGAAGATTACTTTGGAAATGTAATAGGTTACAGATTACAAGTTAACCTATTTGAAATGTAATAAGTAGCATAACTATTTCCATTACTTTATTAAAGAAGTCAATCAAATCTGTAAGTGTGTATAAATTTAGATGTGACCCCCTTTGTAATCTTTAACATTTTCATAAGTAACTGTTAATAAATAAATTAATAATTCTTAGTAACTGTAACAGATTACAGTTACATTTGTTTTAGAATTAAATTTCGTAACTCTGTTACATGTCTAGTTACTAAACCAACACTGTCCGCTACAATGTACGAAAACACCCGGCCCAGCAACAAGATGAAAGTCTGCAACCATATTAAGGTAACATTTCTAGTCTACTTAAGACTCTGAGGACATTTTCACTACAGTCAGTTACTGTCATAAGACATAAGACAGCACCATTTACTGAGACATTAAGAGCCAGCCTCAGATGCACCTTTTATCTTATGACACAAGCGCACCAGTCACTGATCTATATAATGGCAAAAGTGAATTGCCCTAAAGTGGGATATTTTTTGCATTTCACACTGTGAAATATTGTGATGTGTAGCCAAAATATTCCAACAAATCCACACCCAATACCATTTTAAAAACCCCAAGATGTGTCCTAATCAAATCAAAAGAGAAAAAGCAGATAACATATTCATAGAAGAAATTATAGACATTTTAAAGACTAAAGAACAGAAACCGCTATTTGGAAATAATTGGATTTTTTTCTGGGAGTGACCTAGGCCTTTTCAAGCTAATGGCCTGCTCCCCAGCAGAGTCGGAGTGGAGCTCCTGTCGGACAACATCTCCAAGACGCTACCCTCCATATGACTAGTAAGCCAATTCTCAAATAATAACTGCTATGATGGCTTTTGTTCTACCTACTTAAATTATAGAAGTACTTGTGCGGTCCATTCTATAAAGATTGTGTCTGTTCCCCGAATAGAGAGGTCAAAATATACATTTACGGTAATGCAGGCTCTAGAAAAAAACTGTTGGTGATTTAAACCAGAAAAATGCTAAATATATGTGCAAAAGCAATTTTTAATGTTTGGGCTCCTAAACATTAGATCACTCTCACCCAAAGCAATTATTGTAAATGAAAAAATCACAGATAATAGATTTGATGTACTCTGCTTGACTGAAACCTGGCTAAAACCAAATGATTATATTGGTTTAAATGAGTCTTCTCCACCAAACTACTGGTATAAGCATGAGCCCCGTCAGACTGGTCGTGGGGGAGGTGTTGCAACAATACATAGGCTAGTGATATTATCAGTGTTACTCAGAAAACAGGATACAGTTTTAACTCATTCAATATACTTCTGCTTTATGTTACACTGCCAGATATACAAAATAAATCTCTTGCTCTGGCTACTGTGTATAGACCACCAGGGCTGTATACTTCCTAAAAGAATTTGCAGATTTCCTCTCAGACCTGTCGGTTACTGTTAACAGAGCACTAATTGTCACGTTGATAATACAAATGATGTATTAGGACTTGCGTTTACTGACCTAATAAACTTTTGGATTTAAGCAAAATGTGATTGGGCCTACACTTCATTTTAATCATACACTAAATTTAACTATATCGCATGGAATCGATCTTACTGATATAGATATCGTGCCTCAAAGTTATGATGTTACTGACTATTTAGATTTAATTATATCACATGGAATCGATCTTACTGATATAGATATCGTACCTCAAAGTGATAATGTTACTGACCATTTCCTTGCATTGTACATGCTGCATATTACTGATATTAACTATATGGCTCTGCATTGTTATCCAGGAAGAACTATTGTTCCAACTACTAAAAATAGATTCAGAAAAAAGCTGCCTGGTTTATCTCAACTGGTCTCTGTACCCATAAATAGACATGAACTAGACAAAATGACTAGCAATATGGGCAATATATTATCTAATACATTAGAAGCTGTTGCCCCCATTAAATTGAAAAAGGTTAGAATGTGCCATGGTACAACACTAATACCCATTCTCTCAAGAAAGAAACTCGTAGTCTTGAGCGCAAAAAAAAAAAACCTAACTTGGAAGTTTTTAGAATTGCATGGGCAAACAGTATTTCCAACTATAGACAGGCTCTAAAAGAGAATATACACAAACTTATAGAAAATAACCAAAACAATCCAAGGTTTTTATTTGGGACAATGGCTAGCTTAACAAATAATGTCACCCGAACTAAATATCCCCTCACAGTTTTAACAGTAATGACTTTATAAATTTCTTCTCTGATAAAACAGATAAATAACAAATGTAGATTCTACAACATCTAATACTTCAGCCTCATTCACCCACCATAGCACAGAAACTGAACTTGTTAAAATTACAAATGACTTGCTTCTTGCGTCAGACCAAGGCTGCATATCATTGCTAGTTTTACTTGATCTTAGTGCTGCGTTCGACACCATAGATCAAGATATACTCATAGATCGATTACAAAAACTATACAGATATTCAAGGGCAGGCTCTAAGATAGTTTAGATCCTACATGTCTGATCGCTACCACATTGTTTATTTAAATGGAGAGTCATCTCAGTAATCACCAGTATAGCATGGAGTGCCACAAGGATTTGTCCTTGGTACTCTGCCATTTTTTTATATACATGTTGCCCCTTGATAATATTATTAGAAAATACGGGATTAGTTTCCACTGTTATGCTGATGATACTAAGCCATATATCTCAACAAGACCAGATGAAACTTCTAATGTAAAAGTTTGGATGACCAAAAATGTTCTCCTATTAAATTTGGATAAGACAGATATATTACTTATTGGACCAAAAAACAGTACACATAATCTTTTTGATTACAATTTGCAACTAGACAGATGTACTGTTACATCCTCTACAGTCAAAAATCTGGGTATTATATTGGACAGCAACATATTTCCCATGTTACAAAGACCGCATTCTTCCATCTTAGTTAGAAACAGTGTCAAGCTACGAAACATGTTTCTGATGCAGAAAAGTTCATGCATTCATGACCTCTAGACTGGACTATTCTAATGCACTTCTAGATGGTTGTCCTCCGTCTTCAATAAACAAGCTACAGGTAGTCCAAAATGCAGCGGCTAGAGTCCTTACCAGGTCAAGAAAATATTATATTACCCCAATTCTACAGATTCAGTACTGGCTACCTATTAAGTTTTGTATCAGTTACAAAATATTACTTTCCTATAATGCCCCTAATGGGTTAGCTGCTACGTACCTAACTAGTCTTCTGCCATGCTACAATCCATCACGCTCCGTAAGGTTGCAAAACGCTGAACTTTTGGTAGTTCTTAGGATAGCGAAGTCCACTAAAGGATGTAAAGCTTTATGCATTTGTCTCCCAAACTCTGGAATAGCCTTCCTGATAATGTTCGGGGGTTCAGACACACTCTCTGTTTATTCTAGATTAAAGACTCATCTCTTTGGCCAAGCATTCAAATAATGCATCTCATAATCTTGGAATGCAGATATATCTGATCAAATAAGCTTGGGTCAAACATATAAATTTTGCTTGGTTGGAACAGCAGCTATGCTAATTATGTCTCTATTTTGTTTCTCTGTAAATCCTTAGGTAACTAGGATTTACACAACCTCCAGTCTGGATCCAAAACACCTGAGAAGAGATGATGTCAACCCCTCAGAGGACCTCATGATGCCAACCCTGTAGCAACATACAGGGGTGCGTTCTCCGATAACGTTGTCTCTTAGCGCGCTACGAATACTCAAAAGGTACACCTTAACTACAGGTATACCTTTGCTACGTGTGTTCTCCGAACTATACCTTAGGATGTAGCTTAAGGTAAACCTTCTTAAGTTCGACCTTAGCAGTTGCTGTCCATGGTGGAGGCGCTGAATAGGTTGATATCGACGCCTCGATGATCGATTGTGCGCTCTTTCCTTCACAGCGGTATAGGTAAAGTATTGAGAAAACAATGTTCTTTATAAAGAAGCGTTTTAGAAATAGTACAAACTGCATTTATCGGGGCTTATTGAAATACGTACATGCAGAAATAAATATGAGTATGTGTTTATAATTTAGCAAGTGTACAATCCCAAACCCTCACGGCCATAAGTGTGTTAATGTTCTCCACAACGTATGCTGATTATCCACCAGCCGTATCACATTATTGGCGTAAATCGCTCATTTGTGTAATTGGATGATTTCCTCAATAAAAGCGCAAACATGAGAGACATACCGACATTCACTATGTCGGGGAAAAAAGTCCGCAAAAAGAGATCGCCCAGCCACACTGAGGTCTTACTCAGCCCATATCCATCCCCAACAACCTCCAGAAAACTCCACCACGGCATAAAAACGAAGAGCCGCCAGCAGCTGAATTTCGGGGCTGAGGGGGTAGCTCCGTCGAGTTTGTCTTGACAAATCTGGGCCAACAAGATGCAAGAGCTGCAGAATTTGCTCCCGTGGCAGGCAAATTTTTTTTACAATGGTCTCTTCTGACATGGTAGTCAGTGGACTAAAATGTTCTCTTATAAAGTAGTTGACATACACTAACTGGCTCCGCGGACGCCGCCGTCTTTGATTTAAAACAAGTACTCGCTGTCTCGCTGCCATAGCTATAAAGTTTGTGTAAACTCATCTTTCTTTATATAGACTCCTAAGCCTTTTCTGTCAAATGGTTCGCCAGCTGATGTGCCTTAGGATAGTAATTAAAAAAGCTAACAACCATTAGTGTATGGAAACTTTATTAATGAAAACACTTCCATACACTGGGTGTAGGCTATAACAACTTAAGTATTTTATGTGTATAATTTTAAAGTAAAGTAAAAATGTAATTTTAATTCTAAATCAGATTTTATATTAAAAGTTCATATAAAATTTTCTATGTGTAATTAAACTGCGATGTAAAAAATCTTTTTGCGTAGTGGTGGCCACTAGCGGTATGAACCGTAAGCAGCGATAAGGTATAGCTAAGAGCGCTCCAGACCAACCTTACGAACGCATGACTTACAGAAGGTATACTTAACTAAGAAGGTTTCGGAAACCACGTATTAACGATAAGGTACTTCTTAAGGTACAACTTAAGAACGACGTAGCGTTAAGGTAGTTTCGGAGAACGCACCCCAGAACTACAAATTTTGCTTTAAGTTTGATTGCAAAATGTAATAATTGCTTTTAATAGTGTTCATCGTCTGTTTGATTACGTCTTTAATTGATTTTTCCGTACATTTCTGCCATATGTACATTAACTGACATAATCACTACTGATAAGCAGCTACTAAATATATTGTAGAAATTTAATTTTCTGTAAAGCTGCTTTGCAACGATTTGTATGGTGAAAAGCGCAGTACAAATAAACTTGAATTTAATTGAATTGAATTAGGGCTCTTAATGCAAATCGTCACATAAAATCAGCAGCTTCCTAATGTGGGACAGTGAAAAGTCTACGATAAATACATTAAGCAACTATTATCATAGGCCTATGTTGTTATGTACCTAGATAGAAAAGAGTTAAATGCAAAGTCAGAATTTCAATTTCAGGCAAAATATAAAGATCTTGCAACTTAATAAAACTACAAAAATATATTAATAATAAATAAAACACAGATTGAACCAACAACCAAGGCTAGATTCAACCTTGAGTCAAAATACATGAACATGCTATGAACTGCAGTTAACAACATTTAAGACCATTTGTTTTCTATTCTACACTTTTTTCTGTTTTACTAAACAACAAACACATGCAATCATAACAGTCTTTTTAAAAACCTTCAGTCTGCACTAACCTTGAGAACTACATTAATAAAAACAACCTGCAGAGGTTAACTTGTCACTTATCACATACTGTCCCACATTAGGCTAATTATAATGTCCCACTTTTCAAAACCACATTTCTTAAAGTGGGACACTCAGAAATTTGATTAAAAATATATAGTTTATACATACAAAGTTACACTATATTTTGATGGACAAACATTACATAAGCACATTAGACAACAAAAGTAACTGGACGGATTTGTTTAAAATTAATTTATACACCTTACTATCAAGTTTGTCAAAACTTTATGTCTCTGACATTTGAATGGCCTTTACACAATGTGATTCCTATCTGATGATTGCTCTGCCCTCAAATATGACTAGACAGCTGAAAGGTCATGTGATTTTGAGCTCTGACTAACCCATAGTTTCACTGGCGTTCGTGCATTTATGGGGGAGCTACAAACACTAGACATTTCAACACTAGACTTTAGGGCAATTCACCCTATATAATGATCTCTAATATAGATCAGTGCCATGAGTCTGCGTTTGCTACGCCAGACGTTATATATGTCAATATTTAAAAGGTTACACAGAGGAGAAAAGCCTTGCCAGCAGAACGACAGCCCATTAACAAATGATGCGTATTTTTAAATAGCACGCACTTTTAATGGATATCAATGGTGAATTTTTTGTCTTTAAATGTGCATCTTTTTATGTCTAGTGTAAAATACATTTATTTTTTTATTTTTGTTAAACTGTTTACATCAACACAGACAAAATGATCAAAAAAATTTGATCAGGGTATAAGCTTTGGCGAGTATGGTTATATTAATGAGCATAGAACCATGCCGCAATCAACCAATCAGAATCAAGTATTTGAGAGCACAGAGTAATGATTAATAAAAAAAAGTTCATAAACATTAAATTGCCACAAAGTTTTAACCCCATAATATTAATAAAAACTTAAAACGTGAGAGCATGGGGTATCTACTTTTATTGAATTCACAAGCATTCTTGATGTTCTTACAGCCTTCCCCTCCATATAGTGTGGATTAAGATCTACATGCTAAATAACGGGTATAATGTTTCAATGATCATTACTGAACTCAAAATGCCCTTCCTTAGTTGTCTTCACATTTCTACTTCTAAAAGCAGGATCTAGGCCTACTTCAAGATAGAAGACCAGCCTGACGCAACCAAACACTGAGACTGACAAGAAAATGACCATGAAAGTATGACTCCCCTCTCTATCCAAGATGGAAAATACTTAAGCGGACTTCCAAAAAGAGAAATCATGGAAATAAACTTTTCGTGTCACATAAGGTCTGAGTGTGAATGCTATGTCTCTGGCTCCACACATTCTCTGCTGGAACACTTTACTAGGCTCTTTCACTAGAGGGCAAATCTGTTGTGAATTAAAGCGTCATATTTAATTCGTCTCTGACTCCATTGGACACCCGCTCTCAGTTGGTTTTTCAAGTCCAACTTGAGAAAACATTTAAAGTGTGGAACGGTAATCTGTGTGTTTGAACTCCACAATTATTATTATTTATTTATTTTGAAAGTGATATTGTATACCCTTGTAGCTAGGAGAACTGAAAAACTGAGCTTGAGGACAAGAACATGGTACTGAACGAATGCAGGACAAAACGCTGTCGTGTCACTCCATCTTGAGGAGGCATTGTGGTATTGCTAAGAAATGATGGCTCAGATTTAAGAAGAAATATTATACATAACATCAATAGGTTCACATATATTTTAAATAATTTTCAGCTAAATATACAACAGCTTTCCTTATATATCCAATTTTATAATTGTATCTTTAATATTTCTCTCTTTTTTTGTTGTTGTTGTTGGATAAAATAAGGGTTATTTATCATTTTTTAAACATAAAATTTAGCCACAAACAACATTATTAATTGCTTTTGGCATCTAACACAATTTAACCAAGACCACATTTGCGCAGGGTGGGGAGGGTTTGGGTGAAGCTTGACAAAGCTGTGTGGTAAAAGCTATTCTACTATCTTTGAGTACATTGTTAGTACGTCTTTTAGTACATTTAGTACATTGTTTAAACAAACTTCTTGAATTCATCATAAAGCACGAGCACGAAAGCACCCCCCATTCCTCTGAATACATTAGACAGAGCCCCTTTGAAGAACGCTTTTCCACCCTCATCCCGAGCGATCTTTCTCCAGCAGTCAAGGGTTCCTGTATACATAATATCCGCTGAGAAAACAAAAGACAAAGGCCTCAGTTGAAATAAATGCATACTTGATGAAGAACAGTGCATGTGTTTGAGTATGTGTGTTGTATACCTCCTTTGCGTCCAGACTGCATCATCATGCGACGGCGCACAGTGTCAAATGGATAGGACACAACGCCAGCCACTGCTGTCACAGTTTGTGCAATCATCCAGCTCACCACAATGTGGGTGTTCTTAGGGTCAGGAAGCATACCTGCACACAAAATAATGCACATGTGTTTCACATAGAATTCAGAACTGGTTGTGTGAATTTGACTTGAATTGGCCATAGCACAAGTTAAATTAGAATGACAAAATGAGGAATCGTATTCTGAATGCTAAATAGTAATTCCAGTAAAGAAAATACAGGTAATGCATTCTTGAATATGAAGTGATCTTTCACTCTGGTCCCCAAAAAATATAATTAAATATACAGTAAACGAAATACAAATGTTTAAAGGTGAAATTTCAAGCAACTCGATCCAAAACACCAATATATCTACAAACTTCAGGTTTTAAACTTTTTTAAACTAGTGTTATTATCGTTAACTGAAACTATTATAAATAGTTTTCTTTCACTGAAGCAGAAAAAAAACCTGAAACTGGTGGGAAACTGGCTGAAGTTAAAAGTAAAAAAAAAATACTAAAACTGAAATAAAAATAAATTAAAGTTAAACAAAGCTAATACAAATGACAAAAGCATATGATAAAATAATTAAAACCTAAACTAAAATGAAAAAGGAAAAAAAATCGAATTCAAAATGTTAATAAATACTTTATAAATGATAGTAAAATAACAGTTTCAAACTAAGCTTGTTAAGCCAAGAATCTAGTAAAACCAGTGCTATTTTTATTGAGAATTGTTTTTAATTTCAATAAATAAAAATTATAATTTAAAATATTATTATTAATATTAAATTTTATTTATTTAAAAAAATATTTTATATATATATATATATATATATATATATATATATATAAACTTTGAAAAAATGAAAAGTTTTTATTTTCTTTTCTAAAAAATAAAGACTAATTCAAAATAATATTAAATACTATAAAAACAATACTAAAACAATAGTTTCAAATGAGGCTTTGTCAAGCCAAGATTCAAAGTTCTACTAAAAAAACAACTATTATTTTCTTCATATTTTTTTATTCTACTTCAAAACATTCAGATTAAATTGTGCGCATTTTGTTTTCTAACACTATTCAAATGATTTCAAATTCAGGAAATAAACTGGAATATAAAAAAACATTCTCAAAACAATTCTAAAGTCCCACCACAACCCTGCAACTCATGTCATCTGAAGTACAAACCTATTACCTTTAGCAGTGTCATAGACTCCGAAGTAAGAGGCCCTGTAAATAATGATGCCCTGGACAGAGACGTTGAAGCCCTGGTACAGACCCCGCAAACCATCTGACCTAAAGATTTTGAGCAGGCAGTCAGCCAGCCCAGTGAACTCTCTGGTGCTGCCAGCTTTGCCAACATCTGCACCTAAGCGGGTACGAGCAAAATCCAGAGGGTAGACGAAGCAGAGGGAAGTGGCTCCTGCAGCTCCACCAGAGGCCAAGTTGCCGGCGAAGTATCGCCAGAACTGCGTGTGCTTATCGACGCCACCCAAGAATATCTGTTTGTACTTGTCCTTGAAGGCAAAGTTGAGGGCTTGTGTGGGGAAATAGCGAATGACATTGGCTAGGTTTCCGCGCCAAAAGGAAATAAAGCCTTGCTCCCTAGGAATCCTCACAATACAGTCGATAATACCTTTGTACTGTTTGTCTGCACTGATCTGCTTGCTGGCATGTTGTACCTATAAAGTGAAAAATAATATACTGTTAGATACATGATATTCTGGTTAGATTTTTTGTGTTTTGTTGGTCCCTTTTTTTACGGAGCCCCGCACCTGACATGCAAGAAAAAATAAATAAATTGTGCGCACAATTTACTAATTTGTTCCCTCAATGTACTAAAACGTGCACACGATTAAATTAAATTAAATTAAAATTAAATTAAATTTATGCATTTAGCAGACACTTTTATCCAAAGCGACTTACAGTGCATCTATTGCGTTCCCTCGATTTGTTAAATCGTGCACACAATTTATAAATTGAGTGAACGAAATAGTAAATTGAGGGAATGCAATAGTAATCATGTGCACGTTTTAGTACAATTTATTCCTGCATGCCATGTGCGGGGCTCCGTATTTTTTCATATTTAATTTATTTAATATTATTGCAATTTAAAGTAACATATAAAACCCTTTCTTTTTTAAATTATTTCTGTGATGGTAAAGCTGAATTATTAGCAGCCATTACTTCAGCTTTTAGTGTCACATGATCCTTCAGATATCATTCTATTATGCTGATTTACTGCTCAAGAAATATTTATTATGGAAACCATAATACATTTTCCCTATATTCTTTACCAAATAAAAAGTTGTTTCATTAACATTATTAATCGTTAACATTATGTCTTTAATATCACTTTCTTTCTTTTTTCTTTTTTTACAATTTAATTTGTACTCTTCTTAAAATAAATTTATTATATATCATCTTACTGACCCCAAACCTTTGAATGGTAGCCTAGTGTATCACAGTTGCAATAAAATATTCTACTTATTTCTGAAATTTCATGTGACACTGAAGACTACAGTAATGACCAATTCAACCTGGCTACCACAAGAATAAATACTTTTTTAAAAATATATTAAAATAGAAAACAGTTATTTTGAATTTTAATAATATTTGTTATCAAATAATTGATCATTGGTAGGCTAAGCTCAAAGGGATAGCTCACTCAAAAATGATGATGGAACCCATTGACTTCCATAGTATTTTTTTTTCCTACTATGGAAATCAATGGCAACCACCAACTGTTTTATTACCAGCAATCTTCAAGATATCTTCTTTTACGTTCAGCTTAAGAAAGCAACTCATACAGGTTTGGAGCGACATGAGGGTGATAAATTATGACGTAATTTCAATTTTTGGGTGAACTATCCCTTTAAGAGACTTCTTTTAAAATATTTTTTAAAATCGTGAAGATTCCAAACGTTATATGGTAGCATTTAGTTCTGACATCATTTACTTCTGATTTTAGAGGAACATGCCCTTCTCGGCGAAATCAGCCCTTGTGCAAAAGGTCTGGGCCTGTAAAATGAGACCAGACTGCAGGGGACAAGATGTGCCACTGCCACATAACCAGCTGCTAGAAATTCAGTTTGGCCTTAAAATACTGTAATGTAGCCTACATTTGGAACACTGAAATCTAGAAATAAAGATCCACACGAGAGAATACCAGAACAGAAACTCGGTATTAAAATTACAATTGTAATGTTGAGGTTCTCCAAGGTTGCGGATGCTGCAGACACACAACTCAAATACGGCCTCTGAAGGACAAGGTCAGTTCGCATCTTTATAGCCACAAAATAATCCAATTCTAAAGAAGGGAGGTTAAAAATGAGCATGCGTCATGGCAGAATGCGTCAATAGAAGTCAGGATGATTATTCTTACCTGCAGCAGCAGTTTGACTCTCTCTATCGGTGCGACTGCAGTTTTGGAAATAGCCGCTGCGACACCGCCGGCCAAAAAGTCTTTAGCAAAAGAAAGAGTAGCATCAACCATGGCGACAATACTTAAGCTCGGTGTATCAAAAACACGATATGCTGAACGTGCTAGCAGAAGCAGGAGGTAGAGAGGAAAGTGATGTGGATGCTGCAGAGGACACACTGACTGCGGTAACTCTCGAGGATTCTCGCGATATTTGCTCCCGATTCACCAGGGTCAAGTAAAGATGTAGTGTACAGCTACAGAATTTAGATTTCCATGAAATGTTGTAACTATTAACTATCTCTTATCAATAGTACATTATACAATGTTATTTACTATTCTAATTTATTAAATTATGTATTATATTATTATAATTTAAAAGATTTGAACTATAATCGAACATACAAAACCAGGGCTGAAGAATCATACATCTGTATTATTAGAATTTTGATTAAAAACTTGATAGCTAAGAAATATAACCCTTGAATTCATTCCCTGTATGACCACAAACCCACTCCTCGCTATAAAAAAAACTAGTAAAAATTGTAAATGAAATGATCACAGAAAATAGTTTTGATGTACTCTGCTTGACTGAAACCTGGCTAAAACCAAATGATTATTTTGGTCTAAATGAGTCTACTCCACCAAACTACTGTTATAAGCATGAGCCCCGTCAGACTGGTCGTGGCGGAGGTGTCACAACAATATATAGTGATATTCTCAATGTTACCCAGAAAACAGGATACAGGTTTAACTCTTTTGAAATACTTCTGCTAAATGTTACACTGTCAGACATGCAAAAGAAATCTAATGTATCTCTTGCTCTGGCTACTGTGTATAGACCACCAGGGCCGTATACAGAATTCCTAAAAGAATTTGCAGATTTCCTCTCAGACCTTCTAGTTACAGTTGATAAGGCGCTAATCATGGGAGATTTTAATATTCACGTTGATAATGCAAATGATACATTAGGACTTGCGTTTACTGACCTAATAAACTCCTTTGGAGTCAAGCAAAATGTCACCGGGCCCACTCATCGTTTTAATCATACACTAGATCTAAATATATCGCATGGAATCGATCTTACTGCTATAGATATTGTACCCCAAAGTGATGATATTACAGACCATTTCCTTGTATCGTGCATGCTGCGTATAACTTATATTAACTATATGTCTCAGCGTTACCGTCTGGGCAGAACTATTGTTCCAGCCACCAAAGAAAGATTCGCAAATAACCTGCCTGATCTATCTCAACTGCTATTTGTACCCAAAAATACACATGAATTAGACGAAATTACTGACAACATGGGCACTATTTTCTCTAATACATTAGAAGCTGTTGCCCCCATCAAATTGAAAAAGGTTAGAGAAAAACGTACTGTGCCATGGTATAACAGTAACACTCACTCTCTCAAGAAAGTAACTCGTAGTCTTGAACGCAAATGGAGAAAAACTAACTTGGAAGTTTTTAGAATTGCATGGAAAAACAGTATGTCCAGCTATAGACAGGCTCTAAAAACTGCTAGGGCAGAGCATATCCATAAACTCATTGAAAATAACCAAAACAATCCAAGGTTTTTATTTAGCACAGTGGCTAAATTAACAAATTACCAGACGCCACCTGATTCAAATATTCCACCAACGTTAAATAGTAATGACTTTATGAATTTCTTCACTGATAAAATAGATAACATTAGAAATACAATAGCGAATGTAGATTCTACAGCGTCTAACACTTCAGTTTCATCCATCGCACCCAAAGATAAACTGCAGTGCTTTACAAATATAGGACAGGAAGAGCTAAATAAACTTATCACTGTATCTAAACCAACAACATGTTTATTAGATCCTGTACCCACTAAATTACTAAAAGAGCTGTTACCTGTAGCCGAAGAACCGCTTCTCAATATCATTAACTCGTCGTTATCTTTAGGTCACGTCCCAAAACCATTCAAGCTGGCGGTTATCAAGCCTCTTATTAAGAAACCAAAACTAGATCCTAGTGTACTGGCAAATTATAGGCCTATTTCAAATCTTCCATTTATGTCTAAAATTTTAGAAAAAGTTGTGTCTGCTCAATTGAGCACCTTCCTGCATAAAAATGATCTGTATGAAGAATTTCAGTCAGGTTTTAGGCCCCACCATAGCACAGAAACTGCACTTGTTAAAATTACAAATGACCTGCTCCTTGCGTCAGATCAAGGCTGCATCTCATTTCTAGTCTTACTTGATCTTAGTGCAGCGTTCGACACCATAGATCATGACATACTCATAGATCGATTACAAAACTATACAGGTATTCAAGGGCAGGCTCTAAGATGGTTTAGATCCTACCTGTCCGATCGCTACCATTTTGTTTATTTAAATGGGGTGTCATCTCATTTATCATCAGTAAAATATGGAGTGCCACAAGGATCCGTCCTAGGTCCCCTTCTATTTTCAATATACATGTTGCCCCTTGGTAATATTATTAGAAAATACGGAATTAGCTTTCACTGTTATGCTGATGATACTCAGCTATATATCTCAACGAGACCAGATGAAACTTCCCAATTATCTAAGCTAACAGAGTGTGTTAAAAATGTAAAAGTTTGGATGACAAATAATTTTCTCCAATTAAATTCGGATAAGACAGAGATATTAATTATTGGACCCAAAAACACCACACAGAATCTTGTAGATTACAATCTGCAGCTAGACGGATGTACTGTTACTTCCTCTACAGTCAGAAATCTGGGTGTTATATTGGACAGCAAATTGTCTTTTGAAAATCATATTTCCAATGTTACAAAAACTGCATTCTTCCATCTTAGAAACATTGCCAAGCTACGAAACATGTTATCTGTTTCTGATGCAGAAAAGCTAGTTCATGCTTTCATGACCTCTAGACTGGACTATTGTAATGGACTTCTAGGTGGTTGTCCTGCTTCATCAATAAACAAGCTACAGGTAGTCCAAAATGCAGCAGCTAGAGTCCTTACGAGGTCAAGAAAATATGATCATATTACCCCAATTTTACAGTCTCTGCACTGGCTACCTATTAAGTTCCGTATCAGTTACAAATTATCATTACTTACCTATAAGGCCCTAAATGGTTCAGCTCCTGCGTACCTAACTAGCCTTCTACCACGCTACAACCCATCACGCTCCCTAAGGTCACAAAACGCTGGACTTTTGGTAGTTCCTAGGATAGCAAAGTCCACTAAAGGAGGTAGAGCTTTTTCACATTTGGCTCCCAAACTCTGGAATAGCCTTCCTGATAATGTTCGGGGTTCAGACACACTCTCTCTGTTTAAATCTAGATTAAAAACGCATCTCTTTCGCCAAGCATTCGAATAATGTATCTCTTAAATTGTGAGTGTAGTTGCATCTGCATTTTTATTCTTTAGCTTGGGTTAAACTAATTTTACTTTGTTGGATCAGCAGCTATGCTAATGATGTCTCTATTTTGTTTCTATGTTTTGCCACGGGATTTACATCCCGTGGTAACTAGGATTTACACAAGCTCCAGTCTGGATCCAGAACACCTGAGAAGAGATGATGCTGACCCTCAGAGGACCCCAGATGATCCTAACCTTGAATCAACAAACAGAACTAACAATTATTGCTACATGTGTGACTGCATCATATAATTACTATTAATTAATAATATTGATAGTTCATCGTCTAGCTGACTACGTCTTGTATTATTATTATTTTTTATTTTTTCTAAAATCCTGTCAAACGTGCACAAACTACTAGCTACTACTAAATATTGTAGAAACATAATTTTCTGTAAAGTTGCTTTGTAACGATTTGTATTGTAAAAAGCGCTATACAAATAAACTTGAATTGAAAAAATTGAATTGAATTAAAAGAACACTGTCATTTGATTCAAAACCATATTTCATTCAGCACACACAACATTCTCTCTCTGTAATTAAAAATAATCATGCTCAAATACTTATTTTGAGCTTTAAGGTGAGAAATGTTCATAATATTTGAAAACAGCTAAAACACTTTTTACAGTTAATGAATTAGAAGAACAGCCTAGTGATGTTGTTATGACATTTGGGTCTTTTTTCACAAATAGCATGGCACCGAGAAGGTCGTCTGTGTGTTTGATGTGTTTGGGAGTGAAGCCAAGTTTCTCCAGTAGGTCCCTGTATTCGGTCATACTGAGGGCCTGTGACAGGGCTCGGCTAGCTCTTATCCTCTCCCATCCAGGTAGATCTCAGACACCAGAAGCCCACAAACTGTTTGGTAGCAATACATTCATAAACCAAACATCTAAACATCTGACCTCAATTCAATTCAATTCAAATTTATTTGTATAGCACTTTTTACGATACAAATCATTACAAAGCAACTTTACAGAAAATGAAATTTCTACAATATTTAGTAGTAGCTTATAAGTGGTGATTGTCAGTTTGTGCGCATATGACAGGATCTTTCAAAAAAATGAATACATGACATAGTCAGCGACACTATGAACATTATTAACAGCAATTATTATATGATGCAGTCACACATTAAAAATAACTTTTTATGACCTTGGGATGTCCACAATTCAAAACACTTTCAAGGATCCAGTAATTTTAAGTATAATCTGGTAGAGTTCATACTGTAGGAATCAGGCCAGGGGTTTTCAGGGATGGATTGCCCTCAGGCAATCCATTTTATGAACAGCTGATACACACTGAACACACTGAACACACTACACTTTATATTTATATACACATACACTTAATTTATCTAACACACATACTTAGTATACACTTACATTTTGCACATAATATACATGTACATACATAACTGCATTTTTGTAATATACCTGCCTACAATTGTCAATTTGTATATTGTCATTCCTTATCTACTTATTTGTATTTTTATATTCTTTTATTATGTGTTTTATGTTCTGTCGCTGTCATTCTGTTGTACTGCGGAGCTTCTGTCACGAAAACAAATTCCTCGTATGTGTAAACATACCTGGCAATAAAGCTCATTCTGATTCTGATTCTGATTCTGATTACTGGGATGAAAAGGGGCCACAAGGAGGCACTAAAGGGCCATTTGCAAAGGGATCATCATAATACATGGTCCTCCTAGGCATCAAAAGTTTGATACTTTACAATCAGGCTGACATATTGAGAATTCTCTTCTTAAAGCACTTACCTGGAGTGCACATTTTAAACACTTTACTCAATAATACATGAAGTTTCTCATCAGACCAATCATGGAGGATTCGTGCAGGAATATACAGGTCTGCTTTAGGTAGGTCATATTTAAAGAATCTCCTGTTGTACAAAAGAAAGACAGAACTAAAGAACAAGAATTTTCACATTTCTACATTTTATTATATGAAACAAATACACTGCAAAATTCTTTATAATATAAATGTTCGTATAAAGCGCCGGGGGAGCAGTTGGGGTTCGGTGACTTGCTCAAGGGCACCTCAGTCATGGTATTGCCAGCCTGAGACTCGAACCCACAACCCTAGGGTTGGGAGTCAAACGCTAGGCCATGACTTCCCCTGGTTAAGCAAATGCTTATATAAGGGGTAACGCATTACAATTAACACAAGTTGCATAATCCGATTACTTTTTTCAAGTAACTAGTAAAATAACGCATTAATTTTTCATTCAAAAATTAATATTTCAAAAAAGTAACTGCCTTTGTTTCCCCATTTATTGCCTGACAAGTCTCCTGTTCCCATATTGGGAGAAATCAGAAGAACACATGTGTATGTGCATTCATTAATCCCACTTGCAAAAACACAGATTTAGTATTCATCAAAATTAATTAAAACAGTGAAATGCAAACTCAGAATATGACGCAAACCTGCAATAATTAAACAAGTTAAATAACAAAAAAATATAATTCCATTTTATTAACCAGTTTCTTTTCTGCTGACCTTAGATGATCCAGTTCAACCATATTAATATGCAAACATGACTTTAGATAAACTTTTGTAAAAATAAGCTTGATTGTTTTTTTATTGCTGAAGAGTGTGGAACCTTCTTCTCCTGTGTTCTGCTGTACAAACATGAATTTACTTTTCCTTCAGCCTGAGGTCTATTCATTACACTTTTTGGTGTAAAAGGGCTTTTACACTTGCTGTAAATAGAACTTCTTATATTAAAAACAATCAAGCCCTGCTCATATTTAAAAAGTAATGCGAAAGTAACGCAAAACTAATGTAATGCATTACTTTCCATAAAAAGTATCTAAGTATCGTAATTAGTTATTTTTTAGGCAGTAACGCAATATTGTAATGCATTACTTTTAAAACTTTCCCCAACACTGTTTACAACATGCCTCATACCATACAAATATATAAATATTTTATCTAGACTACACTTCAAAAATTCAGAATCGTGTGATTTTTTTGATGTTTTTCAAAAGAAGTCTCTTATGCTCTAGAAAGCAACATTAATTGTATGTGATCAAAAAAACAGTAAAACAGTAACACTGTATTAATAAAAACAGTAATACTGTTAAATTACAATTTAATAAATTTTAAAATGTAATTTATTCCTGTGATGTTCAAGCTGAATTTCATTACTTCATTCTTCAGTGTCACATAATCCTTCAGAAATCAATCGAATATGCTGACCTGGTGCTGAAGAAACATTTCTATTATTCTTAAGTTGGGCTGCTTAATATTTTTGTGCTTCTTAAGTTCTTAAAAGTTGTATTAAGTATTTTCTTTTTTTAAATAATCTTACTGACGTTTTGAATGGTGGTATGTTTTTATTTCATGTTTATTTTATTTCATAAAATCAGGCCTTTGATGATGTTCAGTAAAATAAGTGCATGGGGCGGATGTGACGCATGTGTCACAGAAATGAAAACCTTCACCCTTAAGAACCTTTAAGGTTGTTAACCATTTTGTCAGTGTGGAAAATAAACAAGAAAATAAAGATGTCCTTGGCATGAAAAGCACCTGAGAGAACTGGTAATTAGAAGAATATATAATTTGAATAACAAGTTTGCAACTCCTTTTTCAGAATAAAATATACATGCACCTTGCTCTAGTGAAATCTCAAATTATGCACGACAGCAGTGGGACAGTGGTTTCTGCAAATCTTATCTTTCAGCTCTCGCGGTCACTTGTGCACGTCGAAATGGGAAGTCAGCAGTGCAGTGTTTTGATCTGTTTTTTTTGTTGTTTTTTTTGTAACGTCACAAAAATGTATTTCATGAGTGGGGAATGTTGAATAAACCTGAACGTTAGAAAAAAGATCAGAGAATATGTTCTTTTATTGCTATTTTTTCTTGAATCCATATTTGAATTAACAAAGATTTATTTTCATTTCTTTATTCTCCATTTTGTGTGCTTGTGTGTGTGTGTGTGTGTGTGTGTGTGTGTGTGTGTGTGTGTGTGTGTGTGTGTGTGTGTGTGTGTGTGTGTGTGAGATTTAAAAATTAACTTGACTTTGAATTGACCTGATACAGTATATTAGACCTGTTAATTTAACACTAATTTAAAATTTCAGTCGATTTAAAAAAGAATAATAATTGGATTACCTAAAAATGAACAAATTGATAGCCTTTATTTTACCATCTGTCTCTATATTTGAGGGAAAAATCATATACCTCCAATTTCACAGGCTGTTTTATATGGAGAAAGATCAAATGCTGCTGCCACATCTTTTCCAATTAACCTTGCAATGCTGTGCGTGGCATGCATGAATCATATCTTAACTTCATCTTTACTTTTAGGTATCCTAGAAAACATCAAAACAGTTCTGCTTAATAGTTGAATGTCAAAAGCTTTTGAAAATGCATGAACCACAGGTGATATAAGCAGGCATGTTTACCTCGTGTTTACCTAAATCACATCCTCATTCTTCTTCCCAAAAGCTTGCTTATGTTGGCTGGTGCCCTCCTTGACAGCATTCTCTAGTTGACTGAATTTCTGTTCTGTAGTTCAATAAACTGCAACGGACAATAAACAATGTTACATTCACAATCCACCTGACAATGAAGAGAACATGTTATAAATAATCAGTAGTAGGAAATGTATGTATGTGAGTGCCTTGTGCCAACTAACAGAGAAAGGGCTTGTGAGTTATAAATTATATAAATGAGCTTAGGGGTTTCAGAACTCACATGTAGGGAAACCACATGTGATTTCTGTGACAAGCACAGATAAATCTATCA
Organism: Carassius carassius; assembly: GCF_963082965.1. NCBI lineage: Eukaryota > Metazoa > Chordata > Actinopteri > Cypriniformes > Cyprinidae > Carassius > Carassius carassius. The sequence continues at coordinate 23,819,079 of NC_081765.1, forward strand.
GTCTTATCATTTAACCAGATTCTGCTGCATGGCACGTGAAATTCCACAGTACAGAAAACAGTACTGCTCAGAAATGCTCAGAAAATGTGATCAGCAACTGCAATGCATTTAGCATATGAAAATCAATACACACAATCTCACATGGGCTCTTCACTGTTGACGTATTTCCAGAGCATCTCCTCAGATAACTGCAAATGTAACTTTTGTTTCTTCATAAAAATCAACCACTTAGTAGTCTGTAGCTACAAAGAGGAATGAATACATTTAACTTTCACATACCACTCTTGTCAAGGCAGAGCACAATAGCCACATCTGTGAAGATGCTATGTTCCTTGCCGCTCATCCTGAAATAAATTCATTTCGATATATATTTCAGTTCCTGCATCAGTACAATAAACTTAAGATAACAAAAAATGAAAATATACCTAGACAGCATACTGTAAACATATTGTTGACCTGTTAACTTCTCCAAGATCAAGCCATCAAATGTTTGAAGATGAAAAGAGAAGACAAAGTTTTCAACCATTTCTGAATACAGCATCTATACTGTTATACAGAATAAAGGGGACATTGTAAATTGTCAGAAACTCAAATTTAGAAAACAACTTTTCTCATATACAGAAATATACAACTTCCAAACGGCACTCAGTGAGCCACTTCCAAAGCCTTCTGTTTGGCTGTCTCCGCTGCATGGTCATATGGGTTCTTAAACAAGGAAAAAATGTACAGCATTAGATAAACTCTCCAGACGTCGTGAAGATACACTTGCCAAGACAACAAGCTTTCCACTCAGCTTGCATATTACTGGATTTAACAGCATGTTACACCTCTCCTTTCTGTCTCTTCAGGAGGTATATCCTGAGAATCAAAAGAAACAATAAATCCTTGTAAAAATCAACATCTTTAGCACCAGGACATGGAGTTTAACTAAAAGGCTTATAAAGCAAATTCACAATTGCTTGTGATGAAGCAGCAACATTTTGACTTTGAGTTTGCCCGATAATTATTTCCTTATCATTATTTTATTTTTATTTTTTTTCAAACATAAAACATCAGTCTATCCATTTCTAAGAAAAAAGGATGCATGCACAGCATGGTTGATTTAGAAGAGTATTTAGATCAAATACAGCATTGTATTCATGCTAGAATCTGGCTTGACGAAGAACCCCACATGAAAAAATACTATAGTCATTTATAGTGATTTTTTAACCGTACTATAGTAAAGTACTTGAATTGATTTGTTGGTAATTCTATAGTTGCTGTGGTAATATAACACCTATACTAATATAAACAAATTACTTTACCCAATACTGTAGTTTTCTACAACCTGGTATAATATACTAAAATACATTACAGTTGTATTTACTGTATTGTAATACACTTTATAGAGAGTATTTACTATAAACTACTAAAGTATTTTTCATATTCATGTATTCATGTTTTATTTTTTACATTTATACAGTCAGAAGTAGCAAATGACATATATCTAAACATATGTAAATATTTATTTATCTTTATTCTTTATTTACCTGGAAAGGCCTGTTCCACTCAACTCTTTCCGAAATGTACTGCACTGACAGTCAGAGATCTATCACACATGCGCATGTTGTTACCTAATATAATAATCACGAAAAAGGCACCAAAATAAGTAAAACAGCCTGAAACATAAATAGGTTAAAATAGAGAAAGGGGTTTTAAATTCCAAGCCATTTTGTGGTCAGAAAAAAAAAAATCATTTGTAATGCCATGGTTTACCCACTAGGTAGCTACCTGTGTGGCTCTTTACTAAATATATCTTGAAAAAACTATACTCTGTTCTTGTTAATATTCAAAAAAAAAAAAAAAAAAAAGAAAAGAAAAAAAGAATAGAAAGAAATATATATAAAATTTGCAGGTCATACCTGTTTTTTTTTATTTTATTTTTTTATTGTTCATTTGAAGAAATATTTTGGGCATGATTTAACACTAGATTTTTAAATAAGAAATTTAATAACTCAGTTAATAACCAAGTTTAAAAAAAATGCATTTAACTGGATTCTACAAAAGATTTTTATCCCTCTTTTTTTTAAAGCATATTATATCGAATCAGGATAATAAGTTTAATCTTACCATGTACAAAAAAAAGGCTCATTCTGCTGTCATTAAATAGATTAAATGCACTAGAATTTTATTGAATACAACGTGGAGTCACGTTTTTAATTAAAATATTCTTATTAATCAATTATTTATTGACTTTTATTGCACCTTATTTCGAAATGTACAGAAATACGTGCTTTCATATGTCCATTAGTTATGTTTTAGTTTGGCTCTCTAGTTTTGTATTAATTCCAGTTTATATGAAAAGGTTAATGTAGTGTGGATTAAAATTCATATACTGAATAAATCCTTTTCACTGAACACGTTAAAAAAAGTTCGATAAGTTGTGGGAAGCGAGCGATCATGGTGCTGTAGTTCGTTTATAGCCTAAATTTAGCTTTAAAAGTTGGCGCCTATATTGATCTTTCAAAATTCATCAAAGTTATATTATTTTGTGAAGTCGATTATCTTGATGGACAAAACGTGTAAGTTTCATGAACTATGGTTAAACACAGAGCTTATTTTTTCGATAATCCAAAAGAAAAATCCTTTTTTTTTGTTTAGGGAACCAGTGTGATCTGCCTAAAGAGTGACGTCATGAACATAGCCATAGTCACGTGACTACTGACGTCATCAGTGATCGAGACATCGAGACATAGCAGACATCCATATTTAATATAATATATAGGTAATATGTATGTTTATAATGTATATATAAATGCTCACTCTCTCTCTCTCTCTTTGTTTCTCTTTCTCTTTCTCTCTCTCTCTCTCTCTCTCTCTCTCTCTCTCTCTCTGTTTCTCTCTCTCTCTCTCTCTCTCGTGATCTATAACATCAGCTGTCGCACACTTTGAAGTGGCATTTGCAAACTGCTTTATTTCCTTTTTGCGCATTGCACTGGGCATTTTCTTTAGAATTCAGTTGTATACTACACATCGGTCTGAGACCACTTATATCCATTTCCTGTAAGCTATTTAATTTCCACTGCAAATCTTGCACTGATTCTTTTTTCCTTTTTAAAAGTTCCATTTGTTCAGTGCATGTACTCTGCACACCTCGCTTGACATGCCATAGTTCTCAGTTTCAAAGGAACTGAAAAAAAATCTTGACCTTGCTGTGACACGTCTGTGGTTGAGATTCTCAGAACAATTAGCAGTTGTTGCCTGTTAGTTGGATGTTACATTGAACTGTTAAATAGGCCATATGTAATAGTTAATCTTAGAATGACAGCAATTAAATCAGTTTATTTAGCTGTGTTTATTAAATGCAACATGACAAAATAAATGCCCCTACATGACTTTGTACACTTTTTTTACCACAGAAAAATAATACCCAGCAATAATAAAAATAAATAAATAAACATATAACAATGAATATGATTGTAATTATACAGGCACATTATTAACAGTGTAAATAAAATAAATATTAAAACAGCTTAGCTCATAGAAAAGAAAAAGAATTCTAACTAAACAATAACTGCATATTTCATAGTATAACATAATTTACATATTAGCAATATATCTAAAATAGCTGCCACAATAAGTCTTTGTAGTTTTTTAGTCAGATCGGAAATTACTGAAGTTGCTGCTAACCACGCATCAGTGTACAAAAAAATATGTCAAAGTTTCGGTGAGAAGGAACTTGGATGAATGATAACAAAAAAAAAAAAAAAAGATACACAACATCACGCGCCCTGAATGCATGAGCAGCATGCTTTCCTTCAATTGCTCAGACAGGAAATCAAAACAGAACAAAAGCTAAAGGCTACAAAACAATAACGAGAAGACTCTCTATAGGAAGTGATCCTTATGGGTTTGCATTATATTATTATAAGCCTTGTGAATTGTGTGAGAGCTGTGGTTGTTAGCACTTGTGCTCTGACTCATATAAATGCTCATATTGCTCCTGATTCTGACAATTCCCCCATTGAATATCTTCTCAAAAAAAATAGCAGAAACTATAAAAAACTAAAGAAATGTTAAAAATTGTCACAGTCCTCATTTGCATGGAACGTTGAACGTCCAGAGAAAAAGCTTTCTCTATGACCCTCGGTCATTTGCATCTCTCCCGTGCTGAGAGTCTGCAACCTCAGAATTTGCCTTAGCTTTCGACGGAACTCTTTCGATGCAAAATAATAAATAAATGGATCTAGGCAACTATTAATGCAGCTAAGAGTCAGGGAGAGTTTATAGTAGATATAGAGAGATTGGTCATAGTACAGCCTTACAATGCCGTGGGCCAATAGTAATATATTATTGGGAGCAAAACAAAAAATGTACACAAACAGAACGATGCACGCCAACCGCACAGCACGGCCTTTCTGATGACTATTGGTCCTTCTGACCAGGACGCAGATGATGTTAATGTAGCAAAACACTGTTATGATGAACGGACAGAGGAAGAGGATGATGAACATGCCAAAAATGAAGCCTGCCCAGTGAGCAGTACTTGGGAGCAGGTCCTTCCTCAACACATCAAAACATGTGGTGATATTGCGCTCCTTTACCAAAAATGTCAGGTCTGTTTTTAGCAGGGGGCTCAGAATCACAAGGACTAGCAGCCATATGAATATACAGATAACAATTGCATATGTTTTCCTTTTCCTCATCTCTCTGAAACGCATCGGTTTCACAATCCCCACATAGCGGTCGGTGCTGATGGCAGTCATGGATAAAATGGAGCTGTACATGTTGGCATAGAAAACTAATGTCATTACATTGCACATGCCTGCACTCAAAGTCCAGTTGTAACCCTGCATTTGGTACTTGATCTGAAAGGGGAGCACAGTGCCCAGTATCAAGTCAGTCAGGGTGAGGTTGATCATGAAGATGATGGAGGGGGTTTTTGGAGAGGTGCGCATCAGTAACAGAAACAGAGAGATGCCGTTTCCACTCAGGTTGGCAATGGTCACGATGACATAGATGGCTGACACAATTTCACTGGCCAAGTGGTTGTCAAACATGGCCAAGGTGGCATTGTCCATTTTGATTTCGTCCGTTTTTGAGTCATTCATGGTTGTTTTTTTCCACCTGTTTGAAGAGACAGAGAGATTACACCTACTATGGGATCTTAACACTGAACCTCAAATTGTAATAAACATCTGCATTGTTTGGCTAGTTTTATTTGTTGTAGCCTACCAAAAAAGTGGCTGTAGAAACAATTGCTAGTAAATTTCACAAATAGTTACTAAGAAATGGCGAGTAAAAAAAATGGATCAAATGTGAAAATTCGAAGTAGAGAGACTGAAATAGTACTCCAATAATCTGTTTTGAAAAATGTCATTGTATGCTTTTACACTGTAGCTGAACTTTGAGAGCTTCATTTAAGATACTGTTAAAAAAGAACCTTTATCATATACATATAATTGATATGTAGATTATAATTTATATAGTTTTTACACTCAGAAAAAAAGTGTAAGGGTACACTTTAAAAAGGTACATTCTGTACCTTATTTACTCGTAAGGGTGCATAGTAGTACATGAAACATATTAGTTTTGAAAGGGCACCACTGCAGTGACAAAGAATGCATGTAAATGCATGTAAGGTTTTAGAATTTATGTATAAACTATAGTTGTATTTATTTGTACAAATATTTTTATCTTAATGTTACTAATATTAACATTATTTTATTATAATTTACATACAAAATTAATTTATAGTTTTATTTATTCATTATAGGTAAAATAATTGAATATTTTATTGTATTTTATTGCCTGTGACATCGTAAGGTTTTGCTGAAAAGACTTCTCCCTGCAGTCACACAGGAAGGACATCAGATACAACACTAAAAATGATGCTACTTAAAACCATCACATACATTGGGGTGCACTTCTGTGAACAGGAAGTGTGAGGCCAGGTTACAGGCTTTCCAAACACTTTACTTCAGCACGTTCACAAACTGCAGACATTCAACCAACAAATCACTGCCTAAGTTAAGTCTCAGAGCTGTTTCAGAAATGTTGACTGAAATGATTCACAATCACAAAATCTCAAGCAAGGGACTTTTTTCGTGTTTTTCAAAGGAAGTCTAAAATTATTTTAATGCCACAGCATGTGCTAGCATCAGATTCGATAGTCATGACCGATTTAGTGCAGCTGTCTTGCACAGATTGAAATTGTAGCGGTGAGCTGTAGTTTCAAATGCTTTAAGTAAAATACTGTTTTCTGAAATAGTGTCCTTGTTTCTTTAAAAGACAGTCGTAGACTTAATACTTTAGTCTACTCGTCTTTTTTTAGGTCATGATGCCAACTTATGTGTACAGCACCTTTATGCATACTCAAACTGAACACTTAAAGTTAGTTTCTAAAATGTGTCGCCAACTCTGTTTAAAAGTCAACCCTATATGCTCATGAGTCATTTATTTTTGTGCATCCTAAAGCAAGACTTGCACCAAAAATCTCCATGCAAAAAAAAAGCCACTTGTTCAGTTTATTAATTAAAATGAGCTTAAGTAAATTCTGTGAAAATGTAATTTTATTGTGTTCACTCTGTGTTTACTACATGAGTAATTTGTGTTGACATGACTTAAGTGGATCTGTAGTTTCCAGCATGCTTCGTAAGGGACTGCATTAGGACAGTAAATTTTGGGATTAAGTATTATTTCAAGTGTTTTTAAGTTAATGTTCAGCTGTGTTGGATAGAGGAGCTAATGTAATGTTTTTACATTTTGTGGTTAACTTTACATAGAAGAGTGTCACCTTAGGCCAACTAGATTGTGTTGACCCAACTTAACAGATTTATTTTGAATGAACTTGTGCTTATATTTATGTGAGTTATATTTAAATTAAATTGTGTGTAAAAAAACTTTCTTCAGTTAAATTAAGTGTTGTAAATTCAAGTGTTGTTTAAAACCACTGGTAAGAAAACATCCAAAATACACTTTTAAGTGTTGCTTTTAATGTATTTTATCAATATGTATCTTTCAATACATATTTTTAAACGCTGTTAAAAATAGTTTTTGTTTTTTTTAGTCAAGTCAAAAATCTCCACTTAAGTACAACTTACACCAAACTTAACGGTTTTATTAATATCATTATTCTGAAGGTTTTTACAGTTTTACAGGTTATTACTAAATGAATATTAAAACCCTCTGGAGTCTAAGGGTATTTTGGGGCCTGGAGAAGTTTTATCATGCCCTGACATTTGTGCTTTTTTCAGTTTCTTATAAATATCTGAATGGGTAAAGTCTAATCTCACTGTAAACAGCACAAACTGGGCTGTAATAATATGTAAAATGCATGTATGTACATGATTGTGTTTTTGAGAAAAAAAATATTATGCGTGGTTAGTGAAAAACTAAAAATGTTAAAACACTTGAAAAAGGCACAAAAAAAACACATAGAGAACAATGGTTCCCGGGACTTGTAGCCTAGAATTTTTCTTTCTAAATTATGTGAAAATCATCTTGTTTACTCACTTACAGAAAACAATATATTGATTTACATTTTCTAAGACACTTTTTGTTGGTAAAAGTCATATGCAAGTAGGCGTCAACTATCATTAATATCATTGTGATTTACACCTGAGAAGACAAAGGCCCGCATAATGAGCTGCATAATGAGCCGTTCAGTCATCTGTGCCACTGAGAGGAAGGAGTTACAAGAAAGAATGTGAGAACAAAATAAATCTATATAATTTTATGTTTGTAGTTTATTTAGAATATATTTAATTATCCCACAACATACTTTAATATCCACTTGGGGGAGCAGTTAAACAGTTTATCAGGAACAATCAAAGCTGACTTTCAAACAAATTGTTTGGCATCAATACTCCAGTCACACAATCCATCAGAAATCCTTTTAACAATCTTTTTTTTCTACAAAAAAACATTTATTGTTGTTATTATTATCATTATTATTATTATTATTATTAATGTTGAAAAGAGCTGAGAATATTTCTTAGGGGGAATACATTGAAAGAACAGCATTGTTTTTACATTTGTTAGCCTACAGTTATTTATTTGTTACATTTATATTATTTACATCAAGCTTTTGAATGGTATAGTATTGTATATTGTTATTGAAACTTCATAATGTTTCACTTGATTATATATTTAGTCAGGAATTATAGTTTGGAAAAAAGTCTTTGGAAAAAGTCTAACTAGTGAAAACTAGTACAAGTATATAAATAAATAAAAAGAGACTTACTCATGTTTATGATCTCTGCTGAATAAAGTGCTTCATTCTTTTTTTTCTGAGGAAATCCATTTCTCAAATCCTCAACCACATCACTAGCCTGGCCAGCCAGACTTACATCAAGATGTTTACTCTAGGCTGCGAAATACATTTTGCTGCCGCTAGGGTGCGTCTAGATTTCTAGGCTACCACATCACATCTTTTTAGGGTGAATTATGTCTTATTCCTCTCATCGCGAAGTAAACAGTAACGGCACTTGTTTAGTTTAAAAGTATACATGTCAAGCTTTCTATAGATATCTCTCTCATGTCTCTTCGTTGAGTATTCACGGAGTTACAGTTCATTTAATGACGTGTTTGTAAAAAAAGATCAGCGCAAAGGCTGCAGACAGCACACCTTGTTTGTTATCTTTATTTTATAAGTGCACAACGTTTTGTTGTTATTATGTCTGTATCCAAAAAAAGTAGACCCTTTACAGATTCGATTGATGTATTACTCTTATCTGTACGATTAAAACTGAAAGTGTAATTTAAATTCTTTTCGGGGTTATCAGGAGAAAATGACTGTCTCGACTTTAGAGGGTTTAATTAATTAAAATTAATATTAAGATTCTAAAGGATTAATGATATTCGTATGTAATTCCCCCGATTTTATAGCCTGGTTAAAACCAGACCATTTTCAGTTGAAACTGAGTTATTCTGTAGAGAGAATTGAAATTCGCCGGAAGTAGTCTGGGTTTTCCCAGGCTACCGATTTTATACATTGTTTTTTTTTATTGTTTTTTTTTGATGAAGAGAGATCAAATATCCTCTGTAAAAACCTTTGACTCAACAAAATGGATCAAAAATTCATATTTTTGTTCTGACAATTTCTGCAAATTTCTGCAAAAAAAATTATATTTAAATACCATTTGCATATTTGAATGTAACATTTCAGAAAACTTGTAATGCAATTTTTTTGCAATACTTAATGTAGTTAATAAACTGAGGAAATGGTAATATCAATTAGTCAATGTTTTTACCCTATTCATCTGTGACTTCTTGCCTTAAATTGATAGTTTAACCCACAATTCAAGTCAATTCAATTCAAGTCATCATTTATTCATCTTACATTGTTTAAAACCTTTACAGTATGTCTTTTGAACTTCTTCAGGGCACAAAGAAAGATATTTTGAAGACTGCTGGGGTCCAGACAACATACTGTAATAGTGAGTAAAGGATTAAAGAATACCCCTTTAGCTAAACCATTGTTCATTATCTATATTATCTATATATATTTATTATATATATCATTGTTTATAATTGTTTCAATGTCTATTTGATTTTCCTGCTAAATATTAGCTACACACTGTCCTTGAAGGCCCATCAGTTCTATCCTTCACAAGTATTTTTATATGGGTGTTTCTGTCATTAAGCCATTAGCAAGTTTTAAGTGCAACTTTCATGCAAGGGCTCCTGTAGCACAACTGGTCGAGAACACATTAATAGTGCTAAACACACACTGCACGTTATTTTGAATTTGGCACCTGCCTAATTCAGAATGGCAAAACTTATAACCTAGTAACCTATTATGACATAAAGCATTGCAAGGGTTTTTAAACGTCTTTTTTTGCAATGAAACCATGCCTGTGTGAAGATAACAGCCTACATGCAGAGCCACGGCTCGCTTCCACACTTTCATGATTTAATAGTTCTCAGGGTATGTTTTTTTATTTTATTTCTTTAAGTCAGTTTCCTTATGGCCACAAACCATCTCGGCTACAAAAAAGCTTGAACAATTTACAGCTATTGCCAAAGTTCATTAAACACATATTTCCCCGACAGTGGGACTTTTTTTAATCAAGTTTTCACAACTGAACCTGTTTATGAAATCGCCTTTTCTAAGCTTGTCAGCAAAAAATTTTAACAGTAAAACAGTTATCAAACACAAATTCATGAAACTGAAGGAATGTAAAAAGTAAACCATTTAGCTTGAATGACAGAATTCAACTAAATTATATTAATTTAAAACAGTTTTAGGCATTTGAACCCACCATATAAAAACCACTGCTACAGTAGATAAACAAATATCTTGTAAGTTAGACTGATTAAAAATACCATAACTTCTCAAATTAGGCCTATTGTTTCCTTTTTTACAATGATAAAACCATACGTACAACTGGCTCAAGAGTAAATCTGTTTGCAATCTCACAGTACTTTCTCATCACTCATGAAGTGTTACACCATCATGACTCATCTTTAGAAAGAGCTCTCTGTTGTGAAATGACATTGATAGTATGTGATCAGTGAATTTAGAATTGAGTCTAACATGGGAAAAATGTTGTCAGTGTTACTATATTTTAAATGTTACATTTGTTTTCCTTTTGTATCAATAGGATATTTAGTTGGAACCTTCAAAACACTTGTCAAATCTGGAGCAATAATTGACTCAAATTGTATGAAATCATCCATTCAGTGAACAATCCCACAGTTCTACCTCAACAAGAGCAGCATAACATTCAGGTAACTATTCATCTGTTCCAACTAATAGCAGAGCACGTCAATGTTTCACAAAAATCTGAATTTGCAATAATATTTCAAAGAAAACTGCATCAAGTCCCTTATCACAGCAACTCAAAGTGTTAAGTATATCTGCACATTTTTAGGAAATGCATATTTAAAAAAACAAACGAATCTATATCAGGTTTGTGTACGTACCCTCAAGAAGCACGACTTCTCTCATGTGTTGATGGCAGTTAATTTGGCTTGACTGTTAGACGCAGGAAACTTCTTGATGAGAGGAAGTACACCGCCTGACTACTCTTTTCTTTTAAAATAAAGTAAGCTTAGAGTAACACATATGTGAAATGTAGCAACACAACATATTCCACGTTTCCAAAATATCAAATATGTATAACATTTATAAGATGATTACATAGTTTCATCATCAAAGTTATAATATTTATTAATTCATCAGTTCACAAATAAAACTGAATTTACAGTATCCAAAGAGGAAGTTCCTCTAATGTCATGCTGGTTGTACACACTTTCTCTTTCTCATTAATGATGTTTGACTGTTAATGTTTAATTGGATTAGATTTTTAAACACATCCTAAGGTGAAATTGATGTGGGAGGATGTGGTGAAGGCAATATGCCACATAAACCAGTAAAGTAAAGGCACACCTTTCTCCGTGCCAAGCACAAATACTCTTAGGGGTCCCACCCAACAACAGATACACCAAATTTTTAGTTGTAAACTAACAGATGCATTAATACAAACCTCAGTGTTTTTCTTTTTTCGTCAGGCCTGTATAAAGTCCCATGATTTGGATATATATATAAAGAAAGAAAGAAAGACAGAAAAAGTTTTTATTAATTGTTTTTTTTTAAAGCAAATAAAAAACAAAAAAGGAAACTGTAATGCAGAAACTAGTGCAGGGGGTTTTATCAGCGTCATACCTGTGATCTTGTTTCCTGTTTGTTTTGTGAGCTCAACTTTTTTGTTGGTAATTCATGCAGCAAACACATTAAAATAAACATTTTATTTTGGAGTAAGGGGAACTGCTGTTTGCTTTTAGTACTGATTGACTAAAGATTACTGCCATTAGTGACAGGACACTTATGTAGAGGATGTATTTATCACATCTTCCATCAATACTCCTTCACTGAGATCTAGAGAAGCAGTGGTGATAGGGATAAAAAAAAAAACAGAAAAAAACAGACTAAGAAGTAAAATTAAGGTAAAAAGTCATGCTGCAAAAGACACAGGAAGACATTATGACTTGTTTTCTCAGTCTGAACGTGTGGGAACTTAAGGTGTAGTATGAGAAACTGCTAATTATATTAATTTCTATCTTTTCAGTGCGAACTGTTTCTGCTTTAGAGTTGACTCACAAAGAGCAGACGTCAGCTGCTGAGCTGTACTGCAAGTAAAAGCCATCAATCTTAAGTAGTACAGCCTTAAGGAAAATAATTATTTTGTATTATTTGATTTGTAATTATGGTGAAGTTTGGTCTTTTATCTTCGGAAATAACCTTAAAAGATACTGAATTATAGAATTGTGTATTTTTATATTATTTTATTGTTAACTTAATTTTACCAAATTATTTTTAAGCTATACACTGTTAAATTGAATCACATTGTAAAAGTCCAAATAAAAGTTATGAATTTAAATGTTTAAAGAAATAATAGCAACATTCCAATAATACTTTATATAATCATCTTTACTGTACACAAATGGTCAATCCATCAAAAACAGCATCACATTTTTAATTTCTTTATTTTTTGGACTCAACAATAATTCTAAAAACCTGTATTTTTGTAGGGTTATTTAATAACAGACGGGATCTTTAAGTGAAAATCAGTTGCAAAGGTAAGGCATGTGACCACATGTAGCCTCCCACCACTGAATGACTGCAATTTCTCAAAAACATGCACATTGGTTAAAAATATCACAAAACGTGTTATCTGACCAAACAGAAGACGATTTTAACAAACAATTTTGTTCTTTTTGGCCCGCATGAAAAACGATTCTCTGAAAGTTACTAGATCCTGTTGTGAGATGTATTTGTTTCTACAGAAAAGCCACAATGTCTATACATCAGGGACAATAGAAGCATCATTCAAAGGCATTACAGTGTGAAAGTGTTCAATTAAGCATTACATGCTTAAATGTTTCATTAATACAATGTAGCATTTTTATATAAAGTAAAATCTATATATATCTACAGTATATACTACAAAAGGCATACAAATCTGATCTGAGGTATTTTTCTCAATGAAGCATTACATTTATGACACTGTTGACTTTGTGTATAAAATGTTAAGTAGAGAATTCAATGCACTATACTCACACATTGACTAAGATGACAGAAAACAAGGTTGCTCTCGAGTGTTCTTTCTATTGTGTCATGACCCTTGCTTCTAAAAGTAGACTTCTTCCTGTCGTGATCTTTTTTTCACTCATCGACACTCTTCTCTGAGCCTGTACCAATGACTGTCTTGTAGCAGTGTTCTCCTCCGTGTTCGGGAGAGATTGGTGGGAAGTCAAACATCTTGTTTCCAGAGCCAATTCTCTTGCGGTTTCTAGCACCAGGTTGGTACAGCTGCATTGCCGGTCGGTCCTTTGCCGTGAAATGAGTAAGACACAAAAGACAAAAGCAATACACTCATACTGTATGTCATACCACAAACACAGATTTTTCTCATGACAGGTTAGTCAAGAAAGTGCTATTCATGCATCTAATCAATTTCCTTCCCCATCTGAATCACATTTCAGACAACCAGCCATTGACAGCCCCTCAAAATCCATTTAGTCCATAAGGTCGTGGGTTCAATTACCAGGGAACACATGATAGGTAAAAATTGTTAGTATGAATGCACTGTAAGTCGTTTTGGATAAAAGCGTCTGCTAAATGCATAAATGTATGTAATGTATGTAAGTCACTTTGGACAAAATCATCTGCTAAATGGCAACTTACTAAAATGTTTAAACAGAATCCATCATGTAGGCATTTCAGTGTGCAAGATCATATGTATTCTTCTGTATACATTTAGGAGCTTTTCCAAAACCAAGTGAAATGCTATTTACTGTCTACATAGGGAGCAGTATTTTAAGACAACATCCTACATATGTTTTACATACAGTAGGCTGCAACCCATAGTTTGGTGAAACAGGTTGCCAAGCTAACAATGTGATACTTTAATAAGTGTAAAAATTCATTTTTAGATATAATTAAATTTTATCCACACCTTTCACTATATAAGTATACATACAGTGTATACACATTGACTGGATAAAAAATGCTGAACTGAAATTTCTCTCGCCATCTTGGATGTTTTTTTTCTCCCTAAAATAAACCAAGATTTGGTCGATTTTTTTGGTTCTTTGTTAAAAGTCCTTCAACTTTTACTTTCAAGTTTAAACGAAAGGTTTGAATTTCTGTCACCTCGTCCACCATCTAGGATGGATTTATTGTCTCTGAAAAACAGAATCTGAAATATTTATTCTGCACTTTATGAAATAAAGTTTCAATGTGTTAAATGTTTCAAAATGTCACTTTATAAATGTATTTTAGCGTTTAAATGAGATGTTGAAATTAATTTGCAAATAGGCTACATTTAAAAAACTATATTCATAATTCTATTTTTCTAATGATATTTATCTTTAACAGACCCCCTTATTTTTTAAATATATCATATCATTTTTTTATAATGTTATACTTTTATATGATGTTCAGAAATCCATAGTTTATTTCTAGATTTAAATTAGTCGTTGCCTCTCATTTATACACTTTTAATTATATTTCTAATGGACATTCCTCATCTTAAATGAATCCCTCCACACCACCTCTACATTGGGGGCAAGATGCATACGATGCTGCCCATGTAGGCAACTCAATACGTTTTGTTACAGAGCTGTAGTTTTCAGATGTTTAAGCTTCTTCTATTGGGATACCCCTCCTAATCTTTCATTACAGTATTAACAACATTCTGCTGTCAGCAAGTACACCTGGCACTGTACGGTGCGGGGGCTCTCATTATACAGCATGTGTGGCATCCCCTCCCGTGGGTAGAAAGGCTCAAAAACTAGCTGTACCTTTGCTGGCAGAGCCCCTCCTATCTGGTCTGGAACCTCAGACTGGGAAGTCCTTTTCTCCTGATGCACTAACACAGACTGAGAGACACGTTGTCTTCCGTCAATAATATTGCCAACAGCCAAATCACAGCTAACTACCTCAACACTGAAAGCCCCATGAGGGAATTTCCCAGAGACATAATGATGTATAAATAAACTACAGATGTATAAATACTGAATGCATTAGTGGATTCATCTGCTACACAGACCGGACAAACTGACTGATGACAATAACTGTACATAATACCAGAACCAGAGCTGCAAATGAACTGTGGTTGAGATATCGCTACTCTGTTGGCATTTATTTACCTTATTGCGAATCCGTTCTTTCCTGCTGCCCATGTCTTCTCGATCCTCTTTTCCGAATTTGTCTCCAGTCTCTTGGCAGAAAGAATAGCCATGATGTTGGTCTTTCTTGGCTCTGTCCTGACAGTAGCCTTTACCCCATTTGGTCTCCTCCTTGCGTCGCATAAACTTGTCAAACTCGTAGTGATGCCTCTGTCGTTTGCGCTCCTCGTCTCTGCCGCGATGCTCTTTGTCTCTTTGCCGACGACCGTGACCTTCCCTCTGCTCCTTGTCACTCTCGATTTGACTCCTACTATGGAGAGCCCACTTAATCAAATCAACCACTTCAATTTGACATTATAAATAAATGTATATACAGTGAGGTCCAGAAGTTACTAAATATGAAAAATCGGCAAAATCTTATGATAGTGTTATCCAATGTGATTTGCAAATTATTTAAAGAACATGTGGCTCAATGGAGGAAAGAACATCTTACTATCTACACAAAGATGTCTACACATAATCATTGACAAAAACGTAATTGATTATTGACCTAGAAACAGCAGAATTTTTTAATTATTCTTCATCTTAAGACATTTTTCAAAATCCTTAATTTGGACTTGGTTCAATCTATCAATTTGGTTTATTGAATGGAGCTTGCAGTCGACTGTAAGAAAGGCGCGGGGTTTAAGAGAGAAGTCTGTTGTTTCACTGGAAGGTCAAGACTTTGATTAAGATTAAAAAATTTGATTTTTTGCTAAGAGGTCAAAAACACAAAAAAAAATTAAATGTATGCATCGATGAAATCTTACACAATAAGATTCATTCAGAAAACAAAATAAAAATTTTGTGCCAACTTTAAACTTTTTGTTTACTTCCAAATTCAAATAACAGTGGATGTTCAAACTCCACTGTATCTTTTATGGAAAGTTTTAGGTAGCTCTTACTTATCCTTGGAATCCTTTGACTTAGTGTGTCCTGCCGGCTTTTCCCATCTGTTCTCGCCAATGTCTGCTTTATCTTTCAGTCTGTCAGAGTCCATGTCATCTTCTTGATCACACTTCTTCAGAAGCTAAATGAGTCAATATGCAGACGTCATGTAATGACTAGTTTTCAGTACAGTACTGATAACCACAGCTGAAAAACAGTCTGTCACACTTGAGGTCCAAAAATGAAGAAGTACAAAGATTAAAGTAAACACCAGGTGTATTTGACAAACGCAAAGGTAGATACAGTATCCAAATACGAGTAGCCGAATGTGAAAACAGAAGTGAAGTGAAAACCAAGCAACTTAAATACAGGGCTATAATAAGAAAAAACAGTGCTGATTAAATTAATCACAATGAAACTAAGACCAAAATAACTGAAAGTCAGTGACACTGTCATCTTCAAGTTGTGATATGGTTTTAGGTCATACCTTTATCTTTATCTCCTTTTCAGAAAGCTTCTTCTGCTTTTCAGCCTCCTTCCTCTTTCGTCTCTCCTCTTCTCTGCGCTTCCGCTTCTCCTCTTCCCTCTGTCGCTTCTTTTCCAGTTCCCTCCTTCGCCTCTCCTCTCTTTTTTCCTCTCGTATTCTCTAGAATTGAAAAGGATCATGTATATTCAGTACAAAACCGCAGTTTATAACATACATTGAGATGGTTCTCTTACCTGTTTGTCCAATTTCTTGTTTTTGATGTATTCCAGCAACGGTGTGGTCCTTTTGGCTACAAATAACATCACATAAAGGGAAAACAGAGCTCAGTTAACAGATTTGAAAACTGGTAGAGACTTGGGCAGCACCTAACACCTGTTATGTTCTACTTCAAGTAATTATCCATTAATATCCTCTATTCCAATAAATCCATAGCAGCCCATTACAAGATATCCTACTGGTATAATAGAATAGCATTTTTCAACATCAAAAGTGTTCTCATCAAAATGAACTAAGACCAGCTTAGAAATAATACGTCCTAGACATGCATTTATCAATAAAAAGACTAACAGTGCTAAACGATTTCCTAAACAGTACCTATGAGTTCTCGGGTTTTAGCTTCAATCTCTCCCAATAGTGTTTCTGGAATGGCCATTGATTTCTCCTCATCACAAGAGTAATTTTCCAGAAATCGCCTGTATTCTGGGTCTGAAAAAATATTTTAAATAGAGAAAAAGTGTTTGACAAATTGATTGGCTTTTTGCAGTATATACTTTACTCAGTAAAGTCACTTTATATTAATACCTGAAATGTATAAATACTATTAATAATGTTTTACTAATAAAGAATTGTAAATACCTTCTTCAATAGTTCCTGCTTTAGCATCTTTCTTTTTTAACTTTTTCTTGGAAACTTTCTGAAATGGAGCAAATTCTACAACAGCTGGATACTCTTGGCCTAAATTGTAAAACATGTATGAAACAAATAGTATATTAATCATATATTTTATGAACTTGTTATACATTAAACAAAATAACATTTTGTTAATTTGTAAAATTTATTATAGTTATAAATAGGATGAACTAGATTGAGGGAGGATAAACTGTGAAAAGAGGACATTAAATTACCTTTATTATCAATGAATACATAGCCATCAAAACGATCTCTGAAAATAATGATATCCTCTGGGTTTTTGAAGTTGATGTATGCTCTTGAGAAGAGGTGTGGGTATAAGCTGGGGAGAATAAATATATAAAGACATGCACATGTATGAAATGCTCACAGTGCTTCTGATCACAGTATATTCATACACACAAACCAAATAGACCTCTGATCAGCGGAGAAGAACTCAAAATAGTCAAAAGATGGAAGAGGGCTCAGATGCTCCTCGAGCTGGTCTTTTGATAAACTGGGTGGCAGTCGGCGTATGACAACCTATATAAAAAGAAGCATGTATAAAACTACATCAAAAGCAAGATCAGCACAGTTACAAAATTATAGATGCAAATATTAGAAATAAAATGGCAATGCAAAAAGCGTACATATAAGATGTGATCACAAAATTGGATGAGAGAAAAAAAGAGGCCTGACTAGTATACAGTACAAAATAAAAGCTGAAATATTAATGATGCGGGGCTGTGAACATTTCTCATTCCTTCACTTATTACGGTCTAATTTTACTGAGTACACAGTTTCTGTGCATGAATCAAATAGAATGGTTTATTGTGCTTTTGTGTCATTTTTATTTATTTAAAATTCCCCATTAATTCCAAATGCATGGTAAAGAACAGTACATTATTTGAATTTTCCATGTGTTCCAAAATGTAAGTCAAACGTGAGTGTGAGTAAATGTTACACATACACATATTCAAAAAGATCTAATATTCAACCCCTGGACTGTTAAATCCATCCAAAGGGGTATTTGTATACGAGTCCATTTGTGTTTGACGTGATTGATGCCACTGGGTCCTTCGTTTTCGCTGTCTATGGTGCTGAATCCCGTTTCCTCCATCATCATCATCATCACATTCTCCCAGTCCCAACCTACCAAGCGACTGCGCCACTTACCTTGGTGAATGTCTCCTTTTTCTCCTCCTTGTGCTTTGGGTTCACCGCGACGTTGTCCTGCTCCCTCTGACAGTCCCTGAACTGGATCTCGACGCTGCCTCTCTCCCTGCTTGCTATCTTCTGCTCCTTTTCAGACCTCATATCTCCATTTCGCCCTGTTTGCTCTCCAAAATCCGCAAACTCTCGCGGGAATTCACCCAAATACCGCGAGGCTTTCACGTTAGTCTTTATTCTCTTGTCATGTCAAGAAGTATGTTTCGTTGCATTTTGTTTAAACATTTTTTACAAGTTAAACAGAAAAATGTTATTTGGGCATTAATATTTGGATATACAAATTAATATAACTATAGTTTGCCGTTTATTCTGAGTAAAACACATCTCTTCCTTTCAGCAAGGTGGAGGGCTATAAAAACAACGAACATTACTGTCATCGTTTAGTGCCGGGTGCCGCGCTGTCGTCCTCGGAGTCGCTGTCAGTGCTGCTCGGCTGAACGCAGGGTCGATCAGGACCGAACGGGCTCGGGCTGACGGTGCTGACTCTGCTACACTCGTCCGGGCTGCAGGGCTGACTCACGGAGCGCCCGTGATAGTCGTGACTGGGAACTTCAAGAAGCACGAGACCACAATCTATGTTTAAACGTACTTCTGTCCATGTATCTAGATTTTGTTTCCATTCCCGTATTTATCTGTGTCTACGAAAGCACAATTCATCCATTTATTATAAACCCATCTATACAGATATATAACCTTAAGTTAATTGTCAAAAATGTAGGCCTACCCTGTCTAACTACAAAAGTAGATCCAACTGTTTATTTATCTGCAAAAGTAGCCTATTCGTTCGTCTACAAAAGTATATCCATCCATCTGTGAAACTACTCCATATATCCACTCATTTAATAATCAAAACAAATGTGTCTGTCCATCTGACTACCAAAAGTATCTTTCCACAGCCAGACCTATATTTATCTGCAAAAACCTATCTGTATGAAAAAGCATGCATATGTCCATTCATTTACTTATCTGCAAATGTATCATCTACATACATAAACTTTATCATTCAAAATATCACATCTACAAAAGTAGACAGCCATTTATTTATCTGCAAAGTATCTGTCCATCTTTCTGCTAAAGCACCATCCACCCATTTATTAATTTTGTCTGTCCATCTACTTACTGTTTCCACATATATCTGCAAAATTATCAATCCTGCCATTAATCTATATGCAAAAAGTATCTATACAACCATTTACTTGAACAATTCACATCTGCAAAAGCATCCATAAGAAAACCCATCATCTATCCGCAAAAGCATTTACCCATTCATTTACCTACCAAAATGTTTTGTATTAATCTATAATTTTATTTTTTTAATACACAAACCCAACTCAATATTTAAGTCTTTAATCACTAAAAGTGACATTTAATACAGTGCATTCATGGTGCTGTCACAGCTTTGACATTTAGGCTTAATTTCCATTGTATATTGTCAACAGCATAGCAATGTAATTACTTAAAACAAAAAGGCAGCGAATTTGTGTCCACGATTGGGAAAACTGTAGTTATATATATTATTACACCTGACCTAAACTTCCTCAATAACAGCAAGTGATTTGAAATACAACATACAATTATGTACAGCAAGTACACTCTTCCTAGCATTAATTTTATTTGTATTATTTAGAAGTATTTTGATGTTAAAGTCTCCTAATACAAATCGGCACCAAAATCAATTGCTCTGCATATAGATGCAATCATTTATTTACTTACATCTAGCTACATTATTTCCTCTGAGCATCACTATATATTTAAAGGTGTTGTAGTGTGTAATAACCGTCTTACCACTGAGAAATGTTTGCTTCCCGCTGGCTGTCTCAAGGCAGAGCTGAGGTGAAGGCCTCTCTGGTGTGGAGACGGAGCACTTTAAACTGGGCACAAATGTGGAACAGGTGTCCAGATCTCGACTCAGGCGCACATGCGTGTAGGTGAGGTTGGATTTGGATGGTGTGCAGCCCATGGCTAATTATGCTGCTCACAAGCCAGCTTCCATCTGGAGAGAATCCAGAGGGCCACAGCCTGCACATTTCAGTGGAACCAAACAAAGACACATCTGCTGTACTTCAGGGGCCGATTTGAAAGACCCCATGACGTTCCTGATGCACAATTAGAGAGGAGGTGCCTGATGCTCCATTGAGAGGGGCTCTGAGTACAGCGAATATATGAATATGTAAAAGAAATCAGGAACACTTTAAAATAACTTTCAGTACACTTTTGGTCAAAATTAGGAATAAAACAGTTATGCAGCTTCACATTTTTGTGGAACTACGATACATTTATAAAGAATCTATTTGAAAAAGGAATTATTTTGGAACTTTATTCATGTCTTTTGATCAATGTAATGTGTGCCTAATAAATTCCATGTTAAAATATATAAAAATAGAAATTTATTTTTAAAAAAATTTATATTTCACATTACTCTAGGCTATTTTTATGAAATAAATACAGCTTTGGTTGAGAATAAGAGACTTCTTCCAAAAACATTTTTAAAAATCCTAACTTTTGACCGGCAGTGTGCAGTTATCACATAAATCATATTATCATATTCTTGACTTTTACTATTAATTTACATTTTTTTATAAAGCTTTACAAAAAATTTTTTCCCAAAATGTATAAAGTTAATAATGATTCTGTGGGCTGATTTTGGCTACTTGCACAAGAAATGCACAGATTTCCTTGCATTCTCATCTTCAGACACAGATTTGAGCTAGCTGATAAAATCACTGATCAAAGTCTTTGCAAGGAACTTCCTTTGGTTGACTTGACTAATTTCAGGCTTTTATAAACAATGCAAATGTCAGCAGATAATACAGTTTGATTAGCAATGTAAAAAGCACATTTTGTTCAGCCTCATTCACAAAACAGGTGTTTTATTACAGCACCAATGAGAATACACAAATCTTTGTAAAAATATGAATGCAGGGTTTATAGATTAAATCATTCGAACCCTTTTGCATTCACTTCTTTACTTATTCATGGTAAAAAAAAATCCACAGGGGTCCGACACGACGGGGTGGCGGATGGAGGGAGGGTGTGACACGTCACATTCTATCATTATCTCATGCTCAAAGTTCCTCTTTAACCCATCTATAGGTCTCCATCACGTGCTTGTGTCAGACATGGACGTCTCCAGCATCATGTCGCTCTCGTGCATGTCGCATTCTAAGAGGAAGCGCTGGAAAGCATCGGTTTGTTTGTCAGCGTTGAAAGATGGCGTTTCCAGGCAAACGTTCACCTCTTCTACGGGTTGAGCTTTTGTCTCATTGCCTTCAGCAGAAGTGTTGAGCATCTTCATTAGCGCAGGCGTGCTGAGGGTCTTTCTCACTTTGTCTTTAATATCAGTTCCTGCAAAACAACACAACTAAATAGTTGCCAAGACACCTTGAATCTGTAATTTCCTAATTAGATGCTGCATACAAAGCGTATGGATGGTTGTCTTACCAATGTAAGCATCTGAATCGCTGATATACATCTCAATGCAGTGACCCAGCATGGTTACGGAAAATGTGTCATCTCGTTTCAGACCAAGTGCCTAAAGAAGGTGTTTATATGTTTGAAGTGAATCATAACTTATATATATATATATATATATATATACACACAGTACAGACCAAAAGTTTGGACACACCTTCTCATTCAGAGTTTTCTTTATTTTCATGACTATGAAAATTGTAGAGTCACACTGAAGGCATCAAGGGCTATTTGACCAAGAAGGAGAGTGATGGGGTGCTGCACCAGATGACCTGGCCTCCACAGTCACCGGACCTGAACCCAATCGAGATGGTTTAGGGGTGAGCTGGACCGCAGACAGAAGGCAAAAGGGCCAACAAGTGCTAAGCATCTCTCGGGGAACTCCTTCAAGACTGTTGGAAAACCATTTCAGGTGACTACCTCTTGAAGCTCATCAAGAGAATGCCAAGAGTGTGCAAAGCAGTAATCAAAGCAAAAGGTGGCTACTTTGAAGAACCTAGAATATGACATTTTCAGTTGTTTCACACTTTTTTGTTATGTATATAATTCCATATATAATTCCACATGTGTTAATTCATAGTTTTGATGCCTTCAGTGTGAATCTGCAATTTTCATAGTCATGAAAATAAAGAAAACTCTTTGAATGAGAAGGTGTGTCCAAACTTTTGGTCTGTACTGTTTATATGTATATATATATCAGCCAAACAATTTTGATGGTTATACATTCTCACAGTGTGAAAGTAGTCGATGGCACTCTCAAAATCTCCCATGAGGCTGTGCACATAACCAATGGATGAGTAAGTGGAGGCATTCTGTGGGATGAGGACCAACGCTTGCCTGTGGTATTCGAGAGCCTGCTCGTACTTCCTACACAAACGAGATGAAAGCAATTACTGTCCTGTTTTTGGTCTATTGGGACAGATAAATGTCTAGAGTAGAAAAACTCACTTGACTTGAGTGTCTATGTCACACCCAGGGGCTGGCTATGCTTTAACTAAGCCACACCCCTTCTCAACTTCCACCTCGAGGAGGTCCCCAAACCCGACCCAATGGCCAAGCAACACGAGAACAAGTAAGTGATAAAACAATCTTTATTTAAATATTTAAAAATAGCTTAGGGAATAGGGAAAGGGCAATTAAAACTAAACTCTGACTCGGCCCTCCAGATGGGCTATGGCCGGGAAGAGGTCAGGGAGCAAGGGGGCCACGGGGATCCGGGGCGTGGGGCTCGGGCCCCGGCCTGAGTCTTAGGTATCCGTAGCGCCCTCCTTCTTCCTCCTCTTCGCTGAATACAGCTCACGGTAAGTACTGGTTCACTCAGTTCGTTCTCGAGGTGCCCACTCTCTTTCTCTTCCTCCACAGGCAACGGCTCTTCGCTGATTACAGCTCACAGTAAGTACTGATTCACCCAGTTCGTTCCTTGGGTGCTCACGCTCTTTCTCTTTCTCCACAGGCAACGGCTGGGACACACAGGCACAGTTAGTTCAGCTTGGTTTTGCTCTCACCTCTTCGCTGATTACAGCTCACAGTAAGTACTGGTTCACACAGTTCGTTCCTTGGGTGCTCACTCGCTTTCTCTTTCTCCACAGGCAGCGGCTGGGACACACAGGCACAGTTAGTTCAGCTTGGTTTTGCTCTCACCTCTTCGCTGATTACAGCTCACAGTAAGTACTGGTTCACACAGTTCGTTCCTTGGGTGCTCACTCGCTTTCTCTTTCTCCACAGGCAGCGGCGTAAGTACAGGTTCCCTCAGTCTCCCCTCGTGTTACCCACTCTCTCTCCTTTTCTCTCCACAGGTATCAACTTGGGCACAATAGCACAGTTAGTTTGCTTTGAATGGCTCTCACCTCTGGGCTGGACACAGCGTACTGTAAGTACAGGGTTCGCTCTATTCCTCCTCGTGTTATTCACTCTCTCTCTCCTTTTCTCTCCACAGGTATCAACTTGGGCACAATAGCACAGTTAGTTTGCTTTGAATGGCTCTCACCTCTGGGCTGGACACAGCGTACTGTAAGTACAGGGTTCGCTCTATTCCTCCTCGTGTTATTCACTCTCTCTCTCCTTTTCTCTCCACAGGTATCAACTTGGGCACAATAGCACAGTTAGTTTGCTTTGAATGGCTCTCACCTCTGGGCTGGACACAGCGTACTGTAAGTACAGGGTTCGCTCTATTCCTCCTCGTGTTATTCACTCTCTCTCTCCTTTTCTCTCCACAGGTATCAACTTGGGCACAATAGCACAGTTAGTTTGCTTTGAATGGCTCTCACCTCTGGGCTGGACACAGCGTACTGTAAGTACAGGGTTCGCTCTATTCCTCCTCGTGTTATTCACTCTCTCTCTCCTTTTCTCTCCACAGGTATCAACTTGGGCACAATAGCACAGTTAGTTTGCTTTGAATGGCTCTCACCTCTGGGCTGGACACAGCGTACTGTAAGTACAGGGTTCGCTCTATTCCTCCTCGTGTCATTCACCTCTCTCTCCTTTTCTCTCCACAGATATCAACTTGGGCACAATAGCACCGTTAGTTTGCTTTGAATGGCTCTCACCTCTGGGCTGAACACAGCGTACTGTAAGTACAGGTTTCCTCTGTTTCTCCTTGTGTTACTCACTCTCTTTCCTTTCCTCTCCACAGGTATCAACTTGGACACAAAACACAGTTACTCTGCTTTGGATGGCTTTCACCTCTGGGCTGGACACAGCGTACCGTGCTATCTCCGGAGATCTGAAGCACGCTCACAACATATACTGTACTGAACTAGGCTAGGGCCAGCAATCTCCTTGTCCTCCCACGCCGAAGTGCGTGAAGGCGGGGGTTTATCTGACAGGACACACGGCAATACACAGCAGCCCACAGCAATATACAACACCACGTCAAAATTATAGGTTTTCACAGCACGAAGACTCACCCACCACACTCAGTGTACGGAAAGGACACCCGTCTTCCTTCACTTCGCTTGGTTCGGATCTGGCGATGGAATATGCGGCCTAGCTAGTGATGTCGTCGTTGCGACTACTTCAATAAGTATTCCTTCGGCTCTCCCACCACACTATATTAGGGGTAGGGCCACCCTCCTCCTCCTGGAGAGATCTACACAACGCCAGGTCGATATACAGGGCACTTTCGACTGGCTCTTAGTACTCACATCAATGCCACTTCCAATCCCCTTTTTCACGTCGTCTCAGTTCGCCGTATAATCTGTTCACTTCTCAACCTTTAAGGTTCGCGATGTCTTCACAATCATACAATTCCAGCCTGAGGGAGAGAGAGAGTTAGACAGCTACCAGCAGCGTACCAAGACGGGCACAACCCAGTGCTTCACACACACCAAAAAGAGCTTCCCAGACTGTGAAATAACTTGGCCTTAAGTACTGCCTTGTCCAGCGTATCCTCCAATCACCAACCGCTGTCCCTAACTAGGCACAGGTGCATCGAATTCCCTGATTTTCCTTCTTACGGCGCTACCGGAAGTTCCGGTGTTCTGTTTTTCCGGTCCGGGCGGAAACACTTCCGGGCGGAACCCAACTTCCCGAATTTTGGTTCCGCCCCTAAAGATCGTCACCTTGTGACATCCTCCCCCGCCAATCCGTTCTAGTCCCTAGAACGTCCTCGGGCTGTCCACTCCCCATAGCGGGCAGGGGGTCGGCCTCGGTTCTCTCGCTGGGATCGTCTCACTGGTGAATCGGGCTCAGCTTGTTCAGGGGCTGCTTCTGGTTCTCTCGGGGCGATCGGGGGTGGTGCCACCACGGGTCTCCCTGGTACCACAGCCCAACCTTCAATCCAGGGGGCCGCTGGTACAGGTTCCGTGGGGACTTCTTCCACGGCTTCAGGGTAGTTAGGGCATGGGCGAATCATGTTCCGGTGCACCACACGGTCGGGGCCTGACTTCCCTTCTGGCCGGATGGTATAGACCGGCTGCCCCGGCCTCTGCTGCCGGCAGACTACATAAGGGGTGGCCTCCCAACGGTCACTCAGTTTCCCCTTCCCCTGCCGCCGATTATCTCTCACCAACACCCTCTCTCCTGGCAGTAGAGGGGCTTCTCTAGCAGTCCGATCATACAACCGCTTACTTTTCTCTCCTGCCGTCTGTATCCTTTTCGACACCTGCTCGTAGGCGAAATGCAAGCGCTGGTGATGGCGCCCCACCCACTCCGTTACACTTGCTTCCTCTTGGTCGGCTATCACTCCTAGGACCAGGTCAGTAGGCATTCGTATGTGTCTGCCAAACATCAGGTAAGTGGGAGCGTAACCCGTAGTACTATGTATACTGTTGTTATAGGCCTGTAGGAGGTTTGGCAAGGCACTCACCCAATCGTCCTGCCGTTGTTGGTCCAAGGTCCCCAGCAGCCCCAATAGGGTCTGATTGAATCTCTCACAGCCGCCGTTCCCCTGAGGATGATACGAAGTGGTGTGAGTTTTCGTGCAACCGTACAACTGGCATAGTTCTCTAATTACCCTGGACTCAAAGTTGGCTCCTTGATCGGAGTGCAGATACTCCGGGCATCCGAACGTCTGGAAGACGGCCCGCCATAAAACTGTAGCGGTGGTGGTTGCAGTCTGGTCGAGGGTGGGGATAGCCCAAGCGTACTTTGTGAACAAATCCGTTATTACCAAGATGTTCTGGTAGCGATCTCGTGGTCGGCCCAGTGTCAAGAAGTCCATAGCCATGATATGAAGGGGGGCCTTCGCATGGATGGGTACCATTGGCGCTCGGACCTCCCGTCTGGACTTAAACAATATGCATCTCGGGCAAGCTTGAATTAGGGCGTGCACCGATGCCTCTAGCCCGGGCCAAAAGAAGAATCTCCTAAGCAGGGACACGGTCCTCTCCTGTCCCTGATGCCCCAACTGGTTGTGGTACGCCGAAACTAAAGCCGTTACCTCATCTGCGGGTACCACGATCTGGCGTACTTCTTCGCCCAACTTCGGGTCACTGACCCTTCTGCACAAAACGCCATCTCTCAGCTCCAGCCTGTCCCATTGCCCCAGCAGCCTCCTCCCAGTATCCGTCTGGGCTAACCTCTCCGCTGGCGTCAGCCGTCGGCCCTGTTCCAGCCATTCTCTTACCAGCCGCACATCTTGATCCCTGGCCTGTCTCTCCCTCCACCGACGGGGATCCCATCCCCAGTTCTCAGGCACGGCCTCTTGTCTGCTGCCTGGTGCCTCTACTGCTCCTACCATATAGCCCTCCTCCGGGCTGGCCCCTCCGGGGCCTTCCGCTTCGGGCAGCCTTGAGAGGGCGTCCGCGTTCGTGTGTTCACGCCCTGGTCGGTACTGTAGTTGATAGTCAAAGTTGGCCAGTTGGGCCACCCACCGCTGCTCCACGGCTCCCAGCTTCGCCGTCTGCAAGTGTACTAAGGGGTTATTGTCTGTAATGATCGTCACCTTGGCACCCCAGAGGTAGTCTTTAAATTTCTCACTTAGGGCCCACTTCAACGCCAGCAGCTCCAATTTGAAAGAACTATAGTTCGCATCGTTCCTCTCGGCTGGGTGGAGGCTCCGGCTGGCGTACGCGATGACCCTCTCAACTCCGTCCTGCCGTTGAGCCAACACCGCTCCCAGCCCGAGATTGCTGGCATCTGTATACAAAAGGAATGGTTTTGTGAAATCTGCGTATGCCAAGATAGGGGCCTGTAGCAGCTCCTGCTTCAATGTCTGGAACGCCGACTCACAATTTGCATCCCAGTCTACGTTGGGCGACCCCCGGCCCCGGTTACGACCTGTGCCAACCAGCAACTGATTAAGGGGTTTAGCAATTTTTGAAAAGTCCTTTATGAAACGCCTATAGTATCCCACAAATCCTAAAAAGGATCGCACTTGCCTCACTGTCCTCGGGGCCTTCCAGTCCTTCACGGCCGATACCTTTCCAGGATCTACGGACACTCCAGCCGCACTGACCACGTGGCCCAGAAAGTTGACTTCTCTCCGTAGTAAGTGACACTTATTGGGCTGTAGTTTCAATCCGTACTTCTCCATGGCCCGAAAGACTTCCTCGAGGTGCCTCAGGTGTGAATCAAAATCTGGGGAGTAGACAATCACATCATCCAGGTAAACTAATACTGACTCCATTAACTGACCTCCCAAGCACCGCTGCATCAGCCGCTGGAAGGTGGCCGGAGCGTTACAGAGCCCGAAAGGCATCCGGTCCCATTCAAATAGTCCAAACGGGGTTGTAAAGGCAGTCTTCTCCCGGTCTGCTTCGGCCACCTGCACCTGCCAGTAGCCACTGGCCAAATCTAGGGTAGAGTACCATGCCGACTGCGTGAGGCTGGCAAGCGAATCTTCGATCCGTGGCAAAGGGAAAGCGTCTTTCTTAGTCACGAGGTTCAGCTTACGGTAGTCCACGCAGAATCTCCAAGCCCCCGTCTTCTTTTGCACCAGCACTATGGGGGCCGCCCACGGGCTGCTGCTTTCCCTAACAACTCCTTGCTTCAGCATGCCTTGCAGGAGTGTACGTACCTCGGTATACAAAGTGGGCGGAATTGGGCGATACCTCTCCCGGCTGGGCCCTGCATCCCCGGTAGGTATATGATGCCGAGCCACCTGGCGGGTGAGTCGTTACAAGGGGAGGATTTAGAGCAGGCACAGACACAGAAGTTACAGGCCCTCCTTCGGAGATGGCAGCATGTGTTCGCCACCCACGATGAAGACTACGGATGCACCCAGGTGGTACAACATCATATACCTACCGGGGATGCAGGGCCCAGCCGGGAGAGGTATCGCCCAATTCCGCCCACTTTGTATACCGAGGTACGTACACTCCTGCAAGGCATGCTGAAGCAAGGAGTTGTTAGGGAAAGCAGCAGCCCGTGGGCGGCCCCCATAGTGCTGGTGCAAAAGAAGACGGGGGCTTGGAGATTCTGCGTGGACTACCGTAAGCTGAACCTCGTGACTAAGAAAGACGCTTTCCCTTTGCCACGGATCGAAGATTCGCTTGCCAGCCTCACGCAGTCGGCATGGTACTCTACCCTAGATTTGGCCAGTGGCTACTGGCAGGTGCAGGTGGCCGAAGCAGACCGGGAGAAGACTGCCTTTACAACCCCGTTTGGACTATTTGAATGGGACCGGATGCCTTTCGGGCTCTGTAACGCTCCGGCTACCTTCCAGCGGCTGATGCAGCGGTGCTTGGGAGGTCAGTTAATGGAGTCAGTATTAGTTTACCTGGATGATGTGATTGTCTACTCCCCAGATTTTGATTCACACCTGAGGCACCTCGAGGAAGTCTTTCGGGCCATGGAGAAGTACGGATTGAAACTACAGCCCAATAAGTGTCACTTACTACGGAGAGAAGTCAACTTTCTGGGCCACGTGGTCAGTGCGGCTGGAGTGTCCGTAGATCCTGGAAAGGTATCGGCCGTGAAGGACTGGAAGGCCCCGAGGACAGTGAGGCAAGTGCGATCCTTTTTAGGATTTGTGGGATACTATAGGCGTTTCATAAAGGACTTTTCAAAAATTGCTAAACCCCTTAATCAGTTGCTGGTTGGCACAGGTCGTAACCGGGGCCGGGGGTCGCCCAACGTAGACTGGGATGCAAATTGTGAGTCGGCGTTCCAGACATTGAAGCAGGAGCTGCTACAGGCCCCTATCTTGGCATACGCAGATTTCACAAAACCATTCCTTTTGTATACAGATGCCAGCAATCTCGGGCTGGGAGCGGTGTTGGCTCAACGGCAGGACGGAGTTGAGAGGGTCATCGCGTACGCCAGCCGGAGCCTCCACCCAGCCGAGAGGAACGATGCGAACTATAGTTCTTTCAAATTGGAGCTGCTGGCGTTGAAGTGGGCCCT
Organism: Carassius carassius; assembly: GCF_963082965.1. Lineage (NCBI taxonomy): Eukaryota > Metazoa > Chordata > Actinopteri > Cypriniformes > Cyprinidae > Carassius > Carassius carassius. Next base: position 23,848,984 of record NC_081765.1, read on the forward strand.
AAGTGAGAAATTTAAAGACTACCTCTGGGGTGCCAAGGTGACGATCATTACAGACAATAACCCATTAGTACACTTACAGACGGCGAAGCTGGGAGCCGTGGAGCAGCGGTGGGTGGCCCAACTGGCCAACTTTGACTATCAACTACAGTACCGACCAGGGCGTGAACACATGAACGCGGACGTCCTCTCAAGGCTGCCCGAAGCGGAAAGCCCCGGAGGGGCCAGCCCGGAGGAGGGCTATATGGTAGGAGCAGTAGAGGCACCAGGCAGCAGACAAGAGGCCGTGCCTGAGAACTGGGGATGGGATCCCCGTCGGTGGAGGGAGAGACAGGCCAGGGATCAAGATGTGCGGCTGGTAAGAGAATGGCTGGAACAGGGCCGACGGCTGACGCCAGCGGAGAGGTTAGCCCAGACGGATACTGGGAGGAGGCTGCTGGGGCAATGGGACAGGCTGGAGCTGAGAGATGGCGTTTTGTGCAGAAGGGTCAGTGACCCGAAGTTGGGCGAAGAAGTACGCCAGATCGTGGTACCCGCAGATGAGGTAACGGCTTTAGTTTCGGCGTACCACAACCAGTTGGGGCATCAGGGACAGGAGAGGACCGTGTCCCTGCTTAGGAGATTCTTCTTTTGGCCCGGGCTAGAGGCATCGGTGCACGCCCTAATTCAAGCTTGCCCGAGATGCATATTGTTTAAGTCCAGACGGGAGGTCCGAGCGCCAATGGTACCCATCCATGCGAAGGCCCCCCTTCATATCATGGCTATGGACTTCTTGACACTGGGCCGACCACGAGATCGCTACCAGAACATCTTGGTAATAACGGATTTGTTCACAAAGTACGCTTGGGCTATCCCCACCCTCGACCAGACTGCAACCACCACCGCTACAGTTTTATGGCGGGCCGTCTTCCAGACGTTCGGATGCCCGGAGTTTCTGCACTCCGATCAAGGAGCCAACTTTGAGTCCAGGGTAATTAGAGAACTATGCCAGTTGTACGGTTGCACGAAAACTCACACCACTTCGTATCATCCTCAGGGGAACGGCGGCTGTGAGAGATTCAATCAGACCCTATTGGGGCTGCTGGGGACCTTGGACCAACAACGGCAGGACGATTGGGTGAGTGCCTTGCCAAACCTCCTACAGGCCTATAACAACAGTATACATAGTACTACGGGTTACGCTCCCACTAACCTGATGTTTGGCAGACACATACGAATGCCTACTGACCTGGTCCTAGGAGTGATAGCCGACCAAGAGGAAGCAAGTGTAACGGAGTGGGTGGGGCGCCATCACCAGCGCTTGCATTTCGCCTACGAGCAGGTGTCGAAAAGGATACAGACGGCAGGAGAGAAAAGTAAGCGGTTGTATGATCGGACTGCTAGAGAAGCCCCTCTACTGCCAGGAGAGAGGGTGTTGGTGAGAGATAATCGGCGGCAGGGGAAGGGGAAACTGAGTGACCGTTGGGAGGCCACCCCTTATGTAGTCTGCCGGCAGCAGAGGCCGGGGCAGCCGGTCTATACCATCCGGCCAGAAGGGAAGTCAGGCCCCGACCGTGTGGTGCACCGGAACATGATTCGCCCATGCCCTAACTACCCTGAAGCCGTGGAAGAAGTCCCCACGGAACCTGTACCAGCGGCCCCCTGGATTGAAGGTTGGGCTGTGGTACCAGGGAGACCCGTGGTGGCACCACCCCCGATCGCCCCGAGAGAACCAGAAGCAGCCCCTGAACAAGCTGAGCCCGATTCACCAGTGAGACGATCCCAGCGAGAGAACCGAGGCCGACCCCCTGCCCGCTATGGGGAGTGGACAGCCCGAGGACGTTCTAGGGACTAGAACGGATTGGCGGGGGAGGATGTCACAAGGTGACGATCTTTAGGGGCGGAACCAAAATTCGGGAAGTTTGGTTCCGCCCGGAAGTGTTTCCGCCCGGACCGGAAAAACAGAACACCGGAACTTCCGGTAGCGCCGTAAGAAGGAAAATCAGGGAATTCGATGCACCTGTGCCTAGTTAGGGACAGCGGTTGGTGATTGGAGGATACGCTGGACAAGGCAGTACTTAAGGCCAAGTTATTTTACAGTCTGGGAAGCTCTCTTTGGTGTGTGTGAAGCACTGGGTTGTGCCCGTCTTGGTACGCTGCTGGTAGCTGTCTAACTCTCTCTCTCCCTCAGGCTGGAATTGTATGATTGTGAAGACATCGCGAACCTTAAAGGTTGAGAAGTGAACAGATTATACGGCGAACTGAGACGACGTGAAAAAGGGGATTGGAAGTGGCATTGATGTGAGTACTAAGAGCCAGTCGAAAGTGCCCTGTATATTGACCTGGCGTTGTGTAGATCTCTCCAGGAGGAGGAGGGTGGCCCTACCCCTAATATAGTGTGGTGGGAGAGCCGAAGGAATACTTATTGAAGTAGTCGCAACGACGACATCACTAGCTAGGCCGCATATTCCATCGCCAGATCCGAACCAAGCGAAGTGAAGGAAGACGGGTGTCCTTTCCGTACACTGAGTGTGGTGGGTGAGTCTTCGTGCTGTGAAAACCTATAATTTTGACGTGGTGTTGTATATTGCTGTGGGCTGCTGTGTATTGCCGTGTGTCCTGTCAGATAAACCCCCGCCTTCACGCACTTCGGCGTGGGAGGACAAGGAGATTGCTGGTCCTGGCCTAGTTCAGTACAGTATATGTTGTGAGCGTGCTTCAGATCTCCGGAGATAGCACGGTACGCTGTGTCCAGCCCAGAGGTGAAAGCCATCCAAAGCAGAGTAACTGTGTTTTGTGTCTAAGTTGATACCTGTGGAGAGGAAAGGAAAGAGAGTGAGTAACACAAGGAGAAACAGAGGAAACCTGTACTTACAGTGCGCTGTGTTCAGCCCAGAGGTGAGAGCCATTCAAAGCAAACTAACGGTGCTATTGTGCCCAAGTTGATATCTGTGGAGAGAAAAGGAGAGAGAGGGAATAACACGAGGAGGAATAGAGCGAACCCTGTACTTACAGTACGCTGTGTCCAGCCCAGAGGTGAGAGCCATTCAAAGCAAACTAACTGTGCTATTGTGCCCAAGTTGATACCTGTGGAGAGAAAAGGAGAGAGAGTGAATAACACGAGGAGGAATAGAGCGAACCCTGTACTTACAGTACGCTGTGTCCAGCCCAGAGGTGAGAGCCATTCAAAGCAAACTAACTGTGCTATTGTGCCCAAGTTGATACCTGTGGAGAGGAAAGGAGAGAGAGAGTGAATAACACGAGGAGGAATAGAGCGAACCCTGTACTTACAGTACGCTGTGTCCAGCCCAGAGGTGAGAGCCATTCAAAGCAAACTAACTGTGCTATTGTGCCCAAGTTGATACCTGTGGAGAGAAAAGGAGAGAGAGTGGGTAACACGAGGAGAGACTGAGGGAACCTGTACTTACGCCGCTGCCTGTGGAGAAAGAGAAAGCGAGTGAGCACCCAAGGAACGAACTGTGTGAACCAGTACTTACTGTGAGCTGTAATCAGCGAAGAGGTGAGAGCAAAACCAAGCTGAACTAACTGTGCCTGTGTGTCCCAGCCGTTGCCTGTGGAGAAAGAGAAAGAGCGTGAGCACCCAAGGAACGAACTGGGTGAATCAGTACTTACTGTGAGCTGTAATCAGCGAAGAGCTGTTGCCTGTGGAGGAAGAGAAAGAGAGTGGGCACCTCGAGAACGAACTGAGTGAACCAGTACTTACCGTGAGCTGTATTCAGCGAAGAGGAGGAAGAAGGAGGGCGCTACGGATACCTAAGACTCAGGCCGGGGCCCGAGCCCCACGCCCCGGATCCCCGTGGCCCCCTTGCTCCCTGACCTCTTCCCGGCCATAGCCCATCTGGAGGGCCGAGTCAGAGTTTAGTTTTAATTGCCCTTTCCCTATTCCCTAAGCTATTTTTTAAATATTTAAATAAAGATTGTTTTATCACTTACTTGTTCTCGTGTTGCTTGGCCATTGGGTCGGGTTTGGGGACCTCCTCGAGGTGGAAGTTGAGAAGGGGTGTGGCTTAGTTAAAGCATAGCCAGCCCCTGGGTGTGACAGATTTGGCGTAGTCGGCAGGATGGAGTTGAGAGGGTCATCGCGTACGCCAGCCGGAGCCTCCACCCAGCCGAGAGGAACGATGCGAACTATAGTTCTTTCAAATTGGAGCTGCTGGCGTTGAAGTGGGCCCTAAGTGAGAAATTTAAAGACTACCTCTGGGGTGCCAAGGTGACGATCATTACAGACAATAACCCATTAGTACACTTACAGACGGCGAAGCTGGGAGCCGTGGAGCAGCGGTGGGTGGCCCAACTGGCCAACTTTGACTATCAACTACAGTACCGACCAGGGCGTGAACACATGAACGCGGACGTCCTCTCAAGGCTGCCCGAAGCGGAAAGCCCCGGAGGGGCCAGCCCGGAGGAGGGCTATATGGTAGGAGCAGTAGAGGCACCAGGCAGCAGACAAGAGGCCGTGCCTGAGAACTGGGGATGGGATCCCCGTCGGTGGAGGGAGAGACAGGCCAGGGATCAAGATGTGCGGCTGGTAAGAGAATGGCTGGAACAGGGCCGACGGCTGACGCCAGCGGAGAGGTTAGCCCAGACGGATACTGGGAGGAGGCTGCTGGGGCAATGGGACAGGCTGGAGCTGAGAGATGGCGTTTTGTGCAGAAGGGTCAGTGACCCGAAGTTGGGCGAAGAAGTACGCCAGATCGTGGTACCCGCAGATGAGGTAACGGCTTTAGTTTCGGCGTACCACAACCAGTTGGGGCATCAGGGACAGGAGAGGACCGTGTCCCTGCTTAGGAGATTCTTCTTTTGGCCCGGGCTAGAGGCATCGGTGCACGCCCTAATTCAAGCTTGCCCGAGATGCATATTGGTTAAGTCCAGACGGGAGGTCCGAGCGCCAATGGTACCCATCCATGCGAAGGCCCCCCTTCATATCATGGCTATGGACTTCTTGACACTGGGCCGACCACGAGATCGCTACCAGAACATCTTGGTAATAACGGATTTGTTCACAAAGTACGCTTGGGCTATCCCCACCCTCGACCAGACTGCAACCACCACCGCTACAGTTTTATGGCGGGCCGTCTTCCAGACGTTCGGATGCCCGGAGTTTCTGCACTCCGATCAAGGAGCCAACTTTGAGTCCAGGGTAATTAGAGAACTATGCCAGTTGTACGGTTGCACGAAAACTCACACCACTTCGTATCATCCTCAGGGGAACGGCGGCTGTGAGAGATTCAATCAGACCCTATTGGGGCTGCTGGGGACCTTGGACCAACAACGGCAGGACGATTGGGTGAGTGCCTTGCCAAACCTCCTACAGGCCTATAACAACAGTATACATAGTACTACGGGTTACGCTCCCACTTACCTGATGTTTGGCAGACACATACGAATGCCTACTGACCTGGTCCTAGGAGTGATAGCCGACCAAGAGGAAGCAAGTGTAACGGAGTGGGTGGGGCGCCATCACCAGCGCTTGCATTTCGCCTACGAGCAGGTGTCGAAAAGGATACAGACGGCAGGAGAGAAAGGTAAGCGGTTGTATGATCGGACTGCTAGAGAAGCCCCTCTACTGCCAGGAGAGAGGGTGTTGGTGAGAGATAATCGGCGGCAGGGGAAGGGGAAACTGAGTGACCGTTGGGAGGCCACCCCTTATGTAGTCTGCCGGCAGCAGAGGCCGGGGCAGCCGGTCTATACCATCCGGCCAGAAGGGAAGTCAGGCCCCGACCGTGTGGTGCACCGGAACATGATTCGCCCATGCCCTAACTACCCTGAAGCCGTGGAAGAAGTCCCCACGGAACCTGTACCAGCGGCCCCCTGGATTGAAGGTTGGGCTGTGGTACCAGGGAGACCCGTGGTGGCACCACCCCCGATCGCCCCGAGAGAACCAGAAGCAGCCCCTGAACAAGCTGAGCCCGATTCACCAGTGAGACGATCCCAGCGAGAGAACCGAGGCCGACCCCCTGCCCGCTATGGGGAGTGGACAGCCCGAGGACGTTCTAGGGACTAGAACGGATTGGCGGGGGAGGATGTCACAAGGTGACGATCTTTAGGGGCGGAACCAAAATTCGGGAAGTTTGGTTCCGCCCGGAAGTGTTTCCGCCCGGACCGGAAAAACAGAACACCGGAACTTCCGGTAGCGCCGTAAGAAGGAAAATCAGGGAATTCGATGCACCTGTGCCTAGTTAGGGACAGCGGTTGGTGATTGGAGGATACGCTGGACAAGGCAGTACTTAAGGCCAAGTTATTTTACAGTCTGGAAGCTCTCTTTGGTGTGTGTGAAGCACTGGGTTGTGCCCGTCTTGGTACGCTGCTGGTAGCTGTCTAACTCTCTCTCTCCCTCAGGCTGGAATTGTATGATTGTGAAGACATCGCGAACCTTAAAGGTTGAGAAGTGAACAGATTATACGGCGAACTGAGACGACGTGAAAAAGGGGATTGGAAGTGGCATTGATGTGAGTACTAAGAGCCAGTCGAAAGTGCCCTGTATATTGACCTGGCGTTGTGTAGATCTCTCCAGGAGGAGGAGGGTGGCCCTACCCCTAATATAGTGTGGTGGGAGAGCCGAAGGAATACTTATTGAAGTAGTCGCAACGACGACATCACTAGCTAGGCCGCATATTCCATCGCCAGATCCGAACCAAGCGAAGTGAAGGAAGACGGGTGTCCTTTCCGTACACTGAGTGTGGTGGGTGAGTCTTCGTGCTGTGAAAACCTATAATTTTGACGTGGTGTTGTATATTGCTGTGGGCTGCTGTGTATTGCCGTGTGTCCTGTCAGATAAACCCCCGCCTTCACGCACTTCGGCGTGGGAGGACAAGGAGATTGCTGGTCCTGGCCTAGTTCAGTACAGTATATGTTGTGAGCGTGCTTCAGATCTCCGGAGATAGCACGGTACGCTGTGTCCAGCCCAGAGGTGAAAGCCATCCAAAGCAGAGTAACTGTGTTTTGTGTCTAAGTTGATACCTGTGGAGAGGAAAGGAAAGAGAGTGAGTAACACAAGGAGAAACAGAGGAAACCTGTACTTACAGTGCGCTGTGTTCAGCCCAGAGGTGAGAGCCATTCAAAGCAAACTAACTGTGCTATTGTGCCCAAGTTGATACCTGTGGAGAGAAAAGGAGAGAGAGTGAATAACACGAGGAGGAATAGAGCGAACCCTGTACTTACAGTACGCTGTGTCCAGCCCAGAGGTGAGAGCCATTCAAAGCAAACTAACTGTGCTATTGTGCCCAAGTTGATACCTGTGGAGAGGAAAGGAGAGAGAGAGTGAATAACACGAGGAGGAATAGAGCGAACCCTGTACTTACAGTACGCTGTGTCCAGCCCAGAGGTGAGAGCCATTCAAAGCAAACTAACTGTGCTATTGTGCCCAAGTTGATACCTGTGGAGAGAAAAGGAGAGAGAGTGGGTAACACGAGGAGAGACTGAGGGAACCTGTACTTACGCCGCTGCCTGTGGAGAAAGAGAAAGCGAGTGAGCACCCAAGGAACGAACTGTGTGAACCAGTACTTACTGTGAGCTGTAATCAGCGAAGAGGTGAGAGCAAAACCAAGCTGAACTAACTGTGCCTGTGTGTCCCAGCCGTTGCCTGTGGAGAAAGAGAAAGAGCGTGAGCACCCAAGGAACGAACTGGGTGAATCAGTACTTACTGTGAGCTGTAATCAGCGAAGAGCTGTTGCCTGTGGAGGAAGAGAAAGAGAGTGGGCACCTCGAGAACGAACTGAGTGAACCAGTACTTACCGTGAGCTGTATTCAGCGAAGAGGAGGAAGAAGGAGGGCGCTACGGATACCTAAGACTCAGGCCGGGGCCCGAGCCCCACGCCCCGGATCCCCGTGGCCCCCTTGCTCCCTGACCTCTTCCCGGCCATAGCCCATCTGGAGGGCCGAGTCAGAGTTTAGTTTTAATTGCCCTTTCCCTATTCCCTAAGCTATTTTTAAATATTTAAATAAAGATTGTTTTATCACTTACTTGTTCTCGTGTTGCTTGGCCATTGGGTCGGGTTTGGGGACCTCCTCGAGGTGGAAGTTGAGAAGGGGTGTGGCTTAGTTAAAGCATAGCCAGCCCCTGGGTGTGACAGATTTGGCGTAGTCGGCAGGACGGAGTTGAGAGGGTCATCGCGTACGCCAGCCGGAGCCTCCACCCAGCCGAGAGGAACGATGCGAACTATAGTTCTTTCAAATTGGAGCTGCTGGCGTTGAAGTGGGCCCTAAGTGAGAAATTTAAAGACTACCTCTGGGGTGCCAAGGTGACGATCATTACAGACAATAACCCATTAGTACACTTACAGACGGCGAAGCTGGGAGCCGTGGAGCAGCGGTGGGTGGCCCAACTGGCCAACTTTGACTATCAACTACAGTACCGACCAGGGCGTGAACACACGAACGCGGACGTCCTCTCAAGGCTGCCCGAAGCGGAAAGCCCCGGAGGGGCCAGCCCGGAGGAGGGCTATATGGTAGGAGCAGTAGAGGCACCAGGCAGCAGACAAGAGGCCGTGCCTGAGAACTGGGGATGGGATCCCCGTCGGTGGAGGGAGAGACAGGCCAGGGATCAAGATGTGCGGCTGGTAAGAGAATGGCTGGAACAGGGCCGACGGCTGACGCCAGCGGAGAGGTTAGTCCAGACGGATACTGGGAGGAGGCTGCTGGGGCAATGGGACAGGCTGGAGCTGAGAGATGGCGTTTTGTGCAGAAGGGTCAGTGACCCGAAGTTGGGCGAAGAAGTACGCCAGATCGTGGTACCCGCAGATGAGGTAACGGCTTTAGTTTCGGCGTACCACAACCAGTTGGGGCATCAGGGACAGGAGAGGACCGTGTCCCTGCTTAGGAGATTCTTCTTTTGGCCCGGGCTAGAGGCATCGGTGCACGCCCTAATTCAAGCTTGCCCGAGATGCATATTGTTTAAGTCCAGACGGGAGGTCCGAGCGCCAATGGTACCCATCCATGCGAAGGCCCCCCTTCATATCATGGCTATGGACTTCTTGACACTGGGCCGACCACGAGATCGCTACCAGAACATCTTGGTAATAACGGATTTGTTCACAAAGTACGCTTGGGCTATCCCCACCCTCGACCAGACTGCAACCACCACCGCTACAGTTTTATGGCGGGCCGTCTTCCAGACGTTCGGATGCCCGGAGTTTCTGCACTCCGATCAAGGAGCCAACTTTGAGTCCAGGGTAATTAGAGAACTATGCCAGTTGTACGGTTGCACGAAAACTCACACCACTTCGTATCATCCTCAGGGGAACGGCGGCTGTGAGAGATTCAATCAGACCCTATTGGGGCTGCTGGGGACCTTGGACCAACAACGGCAGGACGATTGGGTGAGTGCCTTGCCAAACCTCCTACAGGCCTATAACAACAGTATACATAGTACTACGGGTTACGCTCCCACTTACCTGATGTTTGGCAGACACATACGAATGCCTACTGACCTGGTCCTAGGAGTGATAGCCGACCAAGAGGAAGCAAGTGTAACGGAGTGGGTGGGGCGCCATCACCAGCGCTTGCATTTCGCCTACGAGCAGGTGTCGAAAAGGATACAGACGGCAGGAGAGAAAAGTAAGCGGTTGTATGATCGGACTGCTAGAGAAGCCCCTCTACTGCCAGGAGAGAGGGTGTTGGTGAGAGATAATCGGCGGCAGGGGAAGGGGAAACTGAGTGACCGTTGGGAGGCCACCCCTTATGTAGTCTGCCGGCAGCAGAGGCCGGGGCAGCCGGTCTATACCATCCGGCCAGAAGGGAAGTCAGGCCCCGACCGTGTGGTGCACCGGAACATGATTCGCCCATGCCCTAACTACCCTGAAGCCGTGGAAGAAGTCCCCACGGAACCTGTACCAGCGGCCCCCTGGATTGAAGGTTGGGCTGTGGTACCAGGGAGACCCGTGGTGGCACCACCCCCGATCGCCCCGAGAGAACCAGAAGCAGCCCCTGAACAAGCTGAGCCCGATTCACCAGTGAGACGATCCCGGCGAGAGAACCGAGGCCGACCCCCTGCCCGCTATGGGGAGTGGACAGCCCGAGGACGTTCTAGGGACTAGAACGGATTGGCGGGGGAGGATGTCACAAGGTGACGATCTTTAGGGGCGGAACCAAAATTCGGGAAGTTTGGTTCCGCCCGGAAGCGTTTCCGCCCGGACCGGAAAAACAGAACACCGGAACTTCCGGTAGCGCCGTAAGAAGGAAAATCAGGGAATTCGATGCACCTGTGCCTAGTTAGGGACAGCGGTTGGTGATTGGAGGATACGCTGGACAAGGCAGTACTTAAGGCCAAGTTATTTCCCAGTCTGGGAAGCTCTTTTTGGTGTGTGTGAAGCACTGGGTTGTGCCCGTCTTGGTACGCTGCTGGTGGCTGTCTAACTCTCTCTCTCCCTCAGGCTGGAATTGTATGATTGTGAAGACATCGCGAACCTTAAAGGTTGAGAAGTGAACAGATTATACGGCGAACTGAGACGACGTGAAAAAGGGGATTGGAAGTGGCATTGATGTGAGTACTAAGAGCCAGTCGAAAGTGCCCTGTATATTGACCTGGCGTTGTGTAGATCTCTCCAGGAGGAGGAGGGCGGCCCTACCCCTAATATAGTGTGGTGGGAGAGCCGAAGGAATACTTATTGAAGTAGTCACAACGACGACATCACTAGCTAGGCCGCATATTCCATCGCCAGATCCGAACCAAGCGAAGTGAAGGAAGACGGGTGTCCTTTCCGTACACTGAGTGTGGTGGGTGAGTCTTCGTGCTGTGAAAACCTATAATTTTGACGTGGTGCTGTATATTGCTGTGGGCTGCTGTGTATTGCCGTGTGTCCTGTCAGATAAACCCCCGCCTTCACGCACTTCGGCGTGGGAGGACAAGGAGATTGCTGGTCCTGGCCTAGTTCAGTACAGTATATGTTGTGAGCGTGCTTCAGATCTCCGGAGATAGCACGGTACGCTGTGTCCAGCCCAGAGGTGAAAGCCATCCAAAGCAGAGTAACTGTGTTTTGTGTCTAAGTTGATACCTGTGGAGAGGAAAGGAAAGAGAGTGAGTAACACAAGGAGAAACAGAGGAAACCTGTACTTACAGTGCGCTGTGTTCAGCCCAGAGGTGAGAGCCATTCAAAGCAAACTAACGGTGCTATTGTGCCCAAGTTGATATCTGTGGAGAGAAAAGGAGAGAGAGGGAATAACACGAGGAGGAATAGAGCGAACCCTGTACTTACAGTACGCTGTGTCCAGCCCAGAGGTGAGAGCCATTCAAAGCAAACTAACTGTGCTATTGTGCCCAAGTTGATACCTGTGGAGAGAAAAAGGAGAGAGAGTGAATAACACGAGGAGGAATAGAGCGAACCCTGTACTTACAGTACGCTGTGTCCAGCCCAGAGGTGAGAGCCATTCAAAGCAAACTAACTGTGCTATTGTGCCCAAGTTGATACCTGTGGAGAGGAAAGGAGAGAGAGAGTGAATAACACGAGGAGGAATAGAGCGAACCCTGTACTTACAGTACGCTGTGTCCAGCCCAGAGGTGAGAGCCATTCAAAGCAAACTAACTGTGCTATTGTGCCCAAGTTGATACCTGTGGAGGGAAAAGGGGAGAGAGAGTGAATAACACGAGGAGGAATAGAGCGAACCCTGTACTTACAGTACGCTGTGTCCAGCCCAGAGGTGAGAGCCATTCAAAGCAAACTAACTGTGCTATTGTGCCCAAGTTGATACCTGTGGAGAGAAAAGGAGAGAGAGTGGGTAACACGAGGAGAGACTGAGGGAACCTGTACTTACGCCGCTGCCTGTGGAGAAAGAGAAAGCGAGTGAGCACCCAAGGAACGAACTGTGTGAACCAGTACTTACTGTGAGCTGTAATCAGCGAAGAGGTGAGAGCAAAACCAAGCTGAACTAACTGTGCCTGTGTGTCCCAGCCGCTGCCTGTGGAGAAAGAGAAAGCGAGTGAGCACCCAAGGAACGAACTGTGTGAACCAGTACTTACTGTGAGCTGTAATCAGCGAAGAGGTGAGAGCAAAACCAAGCTGAACTAACTGTGCCTGTGTGTCCCAGCCGTTGCCTGTGGAGAAAGAGAAAGAGCGTGAGCACCCAAGGAACGAACTGGGTGAATCAGTACTTACTGTGAGCTGTAATCAGCGAAGGGCTGTTGCCTGTGGAGGAAGAGAAAGAGAGTGGGCACCTCGAGAACGAACTGAGTGAACCAGTACTTACCGTGAGCTGTATTCAGCGAAGAGGAGGAAGAAGGAGGGCGCTACGGATACCTAAGACTCAGGCCGGGGCCCGAGCCCCACGCCCCGGATCCCCGTGGCCCCCTTGCTCCCTGACCTCTTCCCGGCCATAGCCCATCTGGAGGGCCGAGTCAGAGTTTAGTTTTAATTGCCCTTTCCCTATTCCCTAAGCTATTTTTAAATATTTAAATAAAGATTGTTTTATCACTTACTTGTTCTCGTGTTGCTTGGCCATTGGGTCGGGTTTGGGGACCTCCTCGAGGTGGAAGTTGAGAAGGGGTGTGGCTTAGTTAAAGCATAGCCAGCCCCTGGGTGTGACATCTATTTCATATTTAGTGTGGGACGTTGGGTCTAATTTGCCGCTTTTATGTATGCTCAGGTTTCCGTTCTGTGTAGATTAAATGCTCAATGTGTGTCTTGTTTTCAGATGTGGCTATAAATTATTAAATACTTTGAAGAAAAACCAAACTCAATTCAGTCTGCAAATATTGCAAAGAAGTTGCTATGCTGTATAAAACTGGCAAATGGAAATTTACAAACCTTTAAAAAAAATCTCTCTCCCTATATATACATACCGGTATATATATATATATATATATATATATAGGGAGAGATTTTTTTTAAAGGTTTGTAAATTTCCATTTGCCAGTTTTATTGATTGAATGTCCAGAATATGCAAAATACTTCACGAATATCAACAGAATATCCACAAAACACAACTGAGTACAGACCGCATGTGAATTATTTGCAGAAGTTTGAAGTGTTTTAGAACAAATCATTATATTGATATGGTCCAAAAACAAAAATCATTAAACAGCCATTTATATCTAAAGAATCATGAGTGGAATGATCTTCAAGTGTGAACTGCAAGCCCTTTTATATCCAGTGGGTGGACATGCATAATTCATTAAAAACACTAGAGAAACAGAACAAAACAAGCATTCTATTAAAGTGGAGAAAACAAGACACACAAGAGAGAAAGGATGCCATGTGACCATGCCAAGTTCATGCTCTTCATTAAAATACCACTCTTGACCATTTTAGAAGCAGACACTTTTTAGTCACAATTCCAGATTAGTGCATCACTATGGAACAGATCCTTCCTATTTTAACAGGGATATAATGAAGTACCGTATTTTCCGGACTATAAGTCGCACTTTTTTTTCATAGTTTGGCTGGTTCTGCGACTTATAGTCAGGTGCGACTTATTTATAAAAAAATTATTTGACATGAACCAAGAGAAAACATTACCATCTCCAGCCACAAGAGGGCGCTCTATGCTGCTCAGTGCTCCTGTAGCCTACCACTGAAAACAGAGCACCCTCTCGCGGCTGTAGACGGTAATGTTTTCTCTTGGTTCTTAGTTCTAAATAAATGCGACTTATAGTTCAGTGCGACTTATATATGTTTTTTCCCCCGTCATGACGTATTTTTGGACTGATGCGACTTATACTCAGGTGCGACTTATAGTCCGAAAAATACGGTACTTTAGCTGCAATATTTGCCAGTAGTGTAGTTTATGTACACTACCATTTAAAAGTTAGGGTTCGGTTAGGATTTTGTGTAATGTCTCTTACAGCAATGCTAAATTTATTTTGAAAAAAGTTAATAATGCGAAATATCATTATTTTTATTATAAATAAATATCTAAAAATGACATAACATTAAAAAAAATATATATATATATTCTTGTGATGGAAAATCTGATCCTGGTCATATGAGACCTGTGATACTTTTTTCAGGACTCTTTGATAAATATAAGTTTTAAATGAGCAGCATTTATTTGAAACAATCTATTGTAAGATTATAAATGTCCTTACTGTTACTGATCAACGTTTTACACCATTGATCAACTGAATGCAACCTTGATGAATAAAAGTTTCTTTCAATCCCAAACATCTGAATGGTATTGTAGATTATGAGAAATGTACTGTAAAATCAGGATTCGTTCAACTTACTTCAATTTTCGACAGACATGCCCCAAATTGTTTAAGAGCGGCTCCCATTTATCTACCGTCACCTGAAAAGAAAGAAATAATTAAAAGGGCAGAACATTTTACAAGAGTATGATAAAGTGATTTTATTTATTTTTGACACAAATGAAAATGAGTCAATTTAAGAAACCGTTTATCTATTGGAAATTTGTGTAAAGAGGCGTTTTCATTGTTTCATCGGTTGAACGATGCACCCAGGAACATAAAAATGCATCATGATTTCTACTTTGACCAAAAACAATCATATACACAACTAGATGATAAAAGCCACTGGTTGGTTACCTCATTTCCAATGGCCTTGATTTTATCCATAGCATCTAGAAACAACTTCTCGGCTGTTTTATAACTGTAACAAAGCAAAGCGCTCATAAGCAAAGCTTGTACGAAAACACTAAAAGAGCATTCTCACTATATTCATCAGTTGTTAATCACTTACTCTCCATTTTGGAAGGCAACCACAGCTACCTCATGAATGACAAAGGGGTCCTCAGGCGCAATGCTGAGAGCCTGGCTAAAGAAACGTTCTGCCAGCTTGGGGTTGTTAGTGAGCCCATACTCCAAACCGATGTACAGCATGGGCAAGTGACATCTGTTGAAACAGAAAGTCAAACATTTATTTTCTGGTCTAAACTAGAGGCAAATATTCTTGTCCTAATGAACTGAACTGTCGCAAGCACTGCAGGCCACCAACCCTTTCATGAGCTGAGCAGAAGTGAAGTACGCAGCCATGGCCTGATCGTGTTCACTCTCCACAGCAAACGAGTGACCGTATGCTATCCATGCCGGGCCGTACGTGCGCTCCAGCGTGGTGGCTTTACTGTAGAAGGGGATTTTGACATTAACCACAAGTTTCTTCAGCTACAAATCTACTGCTTTCATTACGAAACCTTTAGTCAGATTTACCACATAAACATGTTTCACAAAAATGAACACTATGGGAAACTGAGTCTTGCAAGATCAGCACTAAAAAAGCATTTTCCCCCTAGAATATTTGCATTTATATAAGAGGACAAAACGTTACTTTATTCACTTATAATGAGTGAGTGACTTCCTTAGTAAGCAACATATGTTAGACAACATTATGTGACAATTTCAGTAAAACATTTGAATGTTATTGAAAGAAGTCTCTTATGTTTATCATGGCTGCATTAATTGAGCAGAAATACAGTACAAACTGTAATACTACATATTAATATAATGTATTAAATGTGACTTCAATAGTAACTGTGTTCTATTTAAATATATTTAAAAAATTAATTCTTTCATTTGCAGGCAAAGCTGAATTTATAAGCAATTTTACCATCATTTATTTGAAATGTTCATTCGTGTAACAATCGAAAAGCCCTTACGTTCAATTTAATGCATCCTTGCTCAATAAAGTAATAATTTTCTTTAAAAAAAAAAATACAAATTTACTGACCCCATATTCTTGAATGGAATTGTATGTTTACAATGCAACTAAATACAATCGTACCTGAGATACCGCCTTGCGTGTTCGTTTTTGTGCCCAACCATGAGGTAGTAACAGCCAACGGCAAACCATGAAACCTTGAAAATGTTCACAGAGAAAGAAATGATAAGAAGACAAATCACATTAAACCAAGCTGAAACTTAGAAACTAACTTACCGGATTGCTGGGATACAAATCCACCAGTTTATGAGACAGGTAAAACAACTCTAGAGACAACGAATGACACATGTTATAATTCATCATTAAAAGTCAACACTTAATCTAAAGCTGAATCAAGATTTGGTCTCATACCATTTGCTTTGCTCAGCTCAACAAGGGTTCCTATGTGCACTGGTAAACAGTTAGCATGAAATGGGTCTTTCACCATTACCCTAGATTAAAAACAAGAACAAAAACCGCTTTCCCTAAATGTCAAGCCAAACATTAGAAATAAACATCTGTTTTGCAGACTTACATTGATGTAAGAGAGTAGCACATTTTAAAGTCACAGTTGTAATAATGTCGCTCCGCGAGGGAGACGACAACATCCAAGTTGTCCTGGAGACCGTTGACTATTTCTGGGACGACCATCTCGCTAGGTTTGTTATACTGGAAAAAAAGAGTTTCTGATTAGCTCTTCAATAAGCACTTCAAACCCTATGACTGAATAAACAGGTACTTCAAATTCTCCTAGTCATTTGTGCATGTTCTTTTTTTAAACTGAAGAGTAATCAACAAAATCAGGAAAATTAATGAAGAGCATCTGATACACATGGTGACGTGAATGTTCAGTCAATGCTATTTCATATGTAAATCGTGGCAAACTATCTTTGGTACATAAATCTTTTACTACATTTGTTCTAATTTAACCTTGTGAGAGTTTAGATGACAACAACAAAAAAAGTCCCTCTCACCTTCTTTAACTTATTTTCAAAAAGGAAATGCAGCAATTCCATTTCCTCTTCTGTACACTGTTGACTTAAGGGCAGAGAGTCCAAGAAATCTTTTTCTACAACAAAAATAGCATTTTATGAATTTAAAAGCATACATTTGATGATCTGAAGTCACTTTCAAGTGAAGACGGTTATAACACGAGCAAATGGCTACAGGTCAGAGAATAATACACTAAACTAAATTGCTGTTATGAATTTATATTTATCTATTTTTTTAGTTTGGTCCACTAACAATGTTAGTTAAGCTGTAAGCAAGGAATTTCAAAAACTGAAAGAAAATATGAAATGCTTCTCTCACCCTCTTGGGCGGTCAGCATGTGATGGGACGTCAAAAGGTCAAAGGCTTCAAAGCAGTAGACGTCCAGTTTCAAGGCCTCTTTGTAGCTAGACGTGGCTAGGGGTCTGTTGTCCATGGCATCATAGATCTTCCCCCGCAGGAGACAGATGGAACTATTGATCTGAGTGAAAAGGCCACATGGAGACCAACTGGACTCATTCATTCAAGCACAGTGCAAATATCAAAAATAAAACATATTAAGCCAAGAAATTACCAAGGAAACATCCCAGAAATAATAAAAAAAATCCAATGCAGTTTTCATTCTGGAGAGGGCCAGAATAAATGAATGAATAAATAAAGAGTTGGGCTTACTGAAGCAGGAGACATTTCCCATTCTTTTACGGTTTCCTTTGAGCCATTATCCTCCTTTACATTCTTCTCCAATATTTTTTTACTGGCTGCTTCCTCCATGTCCAGTATGTCCAGAGCTTGTTGATATTCTTTGGCAGCATACTGAACATGACAAAAGGATGTACTGATTATTTCCTTATAAGTTTTCAGAAACAATTGGTCTGTCAGTCATAAAACTACACAAATGCACCACCACTTTTATTTTTATTTATTAAATATTTTTTATAATTTGATTATGGTTTTAGATTTCCCTCAAAAGGGGCAAAAAAATGATATTGTATATGTATTTTGTATATTACATACAATACTACATTATCACAATATATATATTTTTACGTCTTGCATAAAATAAAACACATTTATGGCATTAAAGTAAATACTCACATGACATCTTGCAGCTAGATACTGACATGCTCCATATAACTGGCAAACAAAACCAAAATATTAATTATTTCCCATGAAAATAAAGACGTTTTTTTTTTTTTTACTTCATTAACTAATGCATTTCAAAAACATTTCAGCATGGAACGATGTTCCAATTAATTTTTCAGGTTACATTTTTGAAGGACTGCAACTACTGAGACCTAAGAATTTGTTTTACTGTTGAAATGACTTTCATTAGTCAGTCAACAGATCAAATCAATTGTCTTACCTTGTCAAGTTTGCGAGATCTGAGTGCATGAGAGGCTCTGTGATACTGTGCTGTCAAATAAAGGCACTGTGCTAACCAATAAATGTCTTGAGGATCCTCTACAAGAGATCAAACAGCCTGTGATTATTATGCAACTAAGAGTCAAAGTAATTTAATTAACACTTTTTATCTAATCAATCACTTTCCCTGACAGCCTCCATCCAGTGTTCAGGAGGAGAAGATACTTACCATGTGATAAGGACGCTACTTTGTCAGCCCAGAACAGAGCACTTTGATACTGTTGCTATAAAACAGATCATGCAATAATTTGAGGTGAATAACATTTCATTCCTATTTTGATATTTTCACTATTAAGATAAAACCATTTTTTTTAGCAATCAACATGTAGATGCTCGTTTAATCACATCAATGCACTTTGACGTGTACACAGCCCTCATAGAGCTTATATTACCGATTTATTTTTAAGAATAAAACAGTCCAAAACAACACAATGTCATATCTATTAACAATTTTGTTATTTAAATGTAATTTAAGAAGCTTTTAAACCTGCTAGCATGAAAGTCAGCTTTAAAAATGCACCCAGTTGTTCCGAATTTACAATAATAACTTTAATTTGTTAATTTTCTATAATATTCCGATCACGTAGTATCATACAAACAACTTTATAAAAACATAAATTAATAAAAATCTCATCTGTTGTGCAAATTAAAGCTAACGTTACAGTGTTAATGCTAAATATACTGCTGATTCTTACCTGATCAATGTAGTGTCTCACTCTTTTACGAAGCCTGTCGAGATTCATGGTGATTGTGCTGTTTGTCAGATACTAAAAATTGTCATTCTTGTCAAATTCGATAGATTAAAAATGAGTTTTGTACGATTTAACCTCTCATAGATTGAAGCCCGCGGTTAGCATACAATGTGTGTTACACTGGTAACATTTCGTAGAGAAACAAGGATTTTGTGAAGTTCCGTAATAATATTTTATTATTTGTATATGGATTTGGAAGTATCAACGAAATAATACAACAAAAAGCACATTTCAGTTAAAATACATATTTACACACTAAGAATATTATAACATACATATAAACACACATAATAAAAATGCAGCAATTCATAGAGGCACAAGCGCTCAAGCGTGAACGTGAAGCCTCTTTGGGTTTTAAACACATTGTCGCTCTCTTGTGGTACACAGTGAAATCGCATCACAAGTTCACTTCCGCCATCAAAGGAGTAGTGCACCCAAAATAAAAATTCGGTCATCATTTACTCACCCTCATGTTGTTGCCGATTCACAACACTTTCTTCTCTGTGGAGGACAAATATTGAGATTTTCAGGCAGAATGACAGCCTAACATCTCATGTTCCACACTAGAAAGTCTTACATGATCATACTGTCACCATATAAATATAAAGTTATTTCACTTTGTTCGATTTCTTTTTTATCCACCAAAACAACAGATTAGCCTGTGATGTGGAACTCAGAGATGAACTGAAGGATTAAAACAAAACTACAAAATTTTATATTATTGGAAAAGCTTTAAATCTTTCTATGAACAGAATGGATGAATGACACACTAGACACAATCCAGGCCTAACTGAGCTACAGAAAAAAAAGAGGGAAGATGTCACACGGGTGACCAAGAGGTCAGCTACAGTACTGACCGCGATGCAGAGTATTCTGGCTGACATCAATATTCTCAGCACTGCGGATTTGGCACTCATCGAAGAGAAGGAAACCACTTCTGAAAAAGATGAACAGTACATCATGCCTGAATTTAGCTTGTGACCAACCTGCTTTTTTTAATTAAAAAAAAAAACCTCCAGACACTAAAATTAACATCCATGTCCTGTATGTTTGCTGCAAACCAAATATAACTCCGTCCCTACCATCATACTCTAGGGTTGCTTTTTAGTGATCTATGAAGCGAGTTATAATCTGTAATAATCATTTTGATTCAGATGCATGTTGAATTCATGATACTAATGGGACAATGTTTCATAGTGAAAGCTCGCAAAGCCTGTTGTTGTTCAAGGATAGATGTCCTGTTAAAGAATAACAGGGATGTTAGAGATTGAGAAGAACATAAAGGGCAATAATTTATTTCTTAACATAAATCTGGTAAACTAAACGAAAAAAGAGTAACACTGAACCGTGTTGTTACAAGTTCCGCAACAGGGCAGATGACACATTTGACCTAAAATCACACAAGATCATGGTATGGAGGCATCTTGTTTTGACCACGCCTTTCTTTCATATTTCATATAATAAATCATTACTGATAATACATTTCTCTCTGTACATACTGCTGCAGAAGATACAGTATTTTACAACTGTAACAATAGTGCTGGTGTGGTGAGCCGCATGCTGTGCTGCCCATGAATGTCTGGCTTAAAATGCGGACATGATCAGCATCAAGTCCTGCATGAGATACACACCCAGACAGATGGGTACATAATCTAAAATGAAACTGGAGAAACTATTCCATAATTCATACTGTGAGGAGTGGGTAGGCAATGAGGACTCGGCCCTATAGAGTGACACTGATTGCTATGGAGATGAGGTACTAGGTTCGAAGTTATCCACCCAAAATCTCCAAGGGTTTCCGGCTAGAATAGAGCCGCCAGTGCAAATATAGCTGGCCATGTGCATTTGATGGCTCTATAAGAAATCTTGAGGTTTGCACTCTTGTCCTTCCTGTGTAACGTGTGAACGTCTGAGTCTTCTCCCTCCTTCCTTTTGCAAAGCTTGTCGGTTTCAAGTGTTTCTCTTCGTTCTCTCTTATTATGCTTACAAGTCTTTAAAAAAACTACAAAGTCAATGAGGCAACCAGCGGCAGCATTACTATACAGTTTTGCGTTTTGATCCTGTCACAATTGGCCGAGCATATTCCACAAAGTCATCGATGAGAACAGGCCATGCTCCTGAAACAAAACCGGAAGTGACATGATTAAAATCCAGCATACCCTATATGATTAAAGACAGCCAATTTATAACTTCAAAACCAATCATTAAAAATTCAGTCCACATATTAGCTCACAAAACATAACAAAAATTGATAATGTGTCACCTTCTTCATCATAGTTTGACAGGTCATCTGCAATCATGTTGCCAAAATCCAGAAGCAAGTTCCACGTGTCTTTGGGAATTGATCGCTTATGATGCTCCTTCACAAAATAAGGGCAGAGACCAGAGAGCATCTAGATTAATTGCTAAAGGAAATTATTCCACTATGTGGTTTATGTGTTGCTTAGTAGCCAGTAAACCTATTTTAATTTATATTCGTGCTAAACAGGGTCAAAGGTCCAAAGCTATAATGAATTACCAATAAAAATCTATTCCAGAGGTCTAGGAACTTAAAACGTCCATCCAGAACTAGGTTCCAATATGCTACTGCCATCTCTAAATCTGAAATGGAAAAAGTCCAATTATACAGATGACTGTTTATTCAGTATAAAAATAAATAAATAAAAAAACAAGAGTGAAAACTCACTTAATTGCAGAAAGAAAATGTGCTGTTACCTAAACCTTTTTGTCCAGGATTCTTGGCAAAGTTGAAGGTGAACTGGTAGAAATCTTTGAACTTTCCGCTGTCTTTCAGATCCTGTTCTAATCTGGGCAGAAGTGCTCTAAGTTTCTCCGGACTGTCACACCTACATATGAAATGAAACATTTAGGCTCATAACCAATCTAATCACTGGCTCATTCACACGTCACTCAAACAAAATGATATGATTTATATTAAAAGTGCTTTTAAGGATTACAATTTGACTTTTAACTACACAGCTTCTCCTAGCAAATCTGAACATGCAAAGTAATTTTAGACACATTTCAGATGGGCTCATTTTTCTGTGGTCCTTATAGCCAAGGACTGTCACAGAAAAGGGCATGATTTTAGTGATTTTGCCAGGACATTTTATGTGAGATATTCCCAAATGTATCTGATATGATATTCCCAAAGTACCCAGCCACCACACACCCCAAATACTGTCAACAGTGCGCATGACTAAATAAAGAAATGATATCATAGCCCACCCCAGCTCTGTCATGCCATCAATGAACTCTTTCTTGCTAAATTCACACTGTGTTGCCGCACGGAATTTCCATGCCACGACCAGAACACTGATGCTGGCTGGATCCAGATTGAGGTCATCACAGAACTGTTGAATTCCATCAATCCCAATCTTATTCTCATCCTGGGGATCTGAAGGAGAAGAGCAAAACACTTAAAAAAAAAACAAAAAAAAAAACAAGAACACAAGAAATGTTGGTTTAGCACAGCAAAGCTTTCTAAGAGGCATTCAACATTTAAAGCTGTACAGAGTAAGTTTTTGTTTTAGGTTTTACTGGATCTTCTTCATCCCAGTGGTTTTGGGCTTTACAATGACATGTGAATGCATGAAGTTTGCTTATGAAGGTCCTGCCATTTTTCTTCACCCTGTGGCAAGCAAGCTGCAGGTCTTCCACTTCGGTGGAAAAACAAACTTAGTCGTATGTTTATGTCTGCTTAAAATCGTAATGTATCAAAGTAAAGACAAAATAGTTCTTCAGTATTGTGACTTACATTTGAATTAAATGGATTATTAAAAAAGGGGAAAAAAGGAGGATGGGAACTTGGTTCAACCCATCAGTTTTTGATTAGACAGGCGAAGAACTGAATGTGAGCTTACGGTTGAATATGAGAAAAAGGATGCGTTTTTATGAATGCAATGATTTGAGAAGTCTGCCAATGGTCATAGAAAGACAGAAACGGAGAGAAAATAGAGAGAAAGTATGTAGTTTCACCAGAAGAGCGAAAATATTGATTAAATATTACAAAGTTTAAAAAAAAACATAAAAAATTGAAGCATACATGGAAGAATTAGGATGTATATGCATTTCATACCAACTTTAAGCACCTTGAGTGCTGGATAACAACTGTATAATGTATACTTGTTGTTTTTCAACATCAGAATTAGATTGAAACTCACCTTTATATCGATTGTAAAGCTGCTCCAGCTTTTTTCGGTCCACTGAGCTTTTCATGGATTCCTTGTGGTACAAATCTGGGTTCTGAAAGTAGTTGTCGGTTGCCACCTCTAGTTTCCAATCATTTTGAGTAAGGCAGTATACAGCGGTCTTCTCCCCGGCTTGAGTAAAGGACATGAACTGCCGTACCTTGTCCTTTTGGGAGGATTTTAGTTTATGCTGTGTGGACACAAGAGATATGCCCTCAGACATGAACTCAGACAGATGGAGAATTACACTCAGCAGCATGTACAAACAGAAAGAGACACAAACAAACATACAGAGAGAGAAGATTGCACACATTCAGGAACACGACTAAAGCTGATAACTGGAACAACCATGAACAAAGCACTGACCAAACATCCTGACCTATGTGGCAATATAAAAGGACATTCTACCAGTTATAGCAAGTTCGACTGAAGCACTAAGCATGTGAGGACCTGTGACAGGCCACTTGCGCTTGGCATGTAATCTGAGATGGCAAGCTCAGGGCGGCCAGTGCAAAACAACCGGGTTACCCGACAGTTATTTCCATCGATGCACAGTAAGCTTTTTTTACTCTAGTTCTTAACACGAGTTTAAAAGAACCGTTCTGACAAGGCCATCACAATTCATAGAATCAGAACACAATGTGCAAAAAGTTTGATAGCCCACTCAAGACATGTTTTGAGGGTTTTACAATCTGGAAAATAACCAGGCTACTATTAGGGGCTGGGTTGAAAGAGCAGGCTATGGATGCCACTTAATCCTCCTGTTCTACTGACATTGACTGCCTGGGTGTTTGGGGTCCCAGAGACCCCTATTTTGAATTTGTAAAATTACTGTAAACATTTAAAAACATCAGTGATGTCATTGCATTTATCAGTCAGGTTTTAAACTCGGGGTATCAATGACACCATAACAGAAATGTGCTTAGTTTTTAAAAAACTATTTCATCATAACATCAAGTTGAAAGCTTGTTTAGAATGAGATCTTTTGCATTTTCGAAAAGTCGCATAGCCTGACTGTTCGACGTTAAGTCCGATTTTGATGTATAGAAATAAGGCTTAGGGGGTCTCTAAAACCCAAAACAGAACATCAGGCTTAACAGCATGCATGCTAGGCTAAAGCACAGAATAATGTTAATTATAATATACATTATCCATTACATAGGACATGACCCCGGGAGACATAACCGGGAAGGTGACGTTATATGCTGAACTCCCTAAATAACAACAACTGACCTTCCTGCCAATACAAAACAAACAAATTATGATCATTCTCGATGCGACACGCGAAGACAACAACTCGTACAAGACGCGGAATATCTACGTGTGCCAGAGCTTCTTATTCGACAACAGAAGCAGAAAGCAATATTTTTAATTTCTATGTCACCTACCATTTTATCACCCGCTGTTTGACCAAATTGATACCCAATGCTCCCCTGTACAACTGCGCATGCGTGCAGGCATCAAGGGAATGCGCTAGAACACCAGCGAGTCTGCTCGGTGAAATAGTTACCTGTTGGGAGTTGTAGTTCGTAAATGTGAGTTTTGTAGTTCGGACTTCGGATAATACAAGACTGTGAGTCTGTGACTGTGTATAATTAAAATCTGTGTACCAGACATGAGTAAGTAACACATTAAAAGTATTAAACTACATTCAATCACATTCTCTATAGTGTGACAGTTGTTGAGCTATTTCCTCTCTCTCGAACAAAGTATCATATGAATCAATTCATTCAGCTGAAATGATTCACTCTTTCATCTGTAACGGAACGTGAATTCGTTTTATCAAATCGATTCGGTCAGACAGTTCATATCTGTTATGTATCTGTTTACAAAGGTTTCATGCATTAATTTGAGATTATGTCGTATTTTTGATTGGGAATATTTAGAAAGCTAGTTTTTACCAAATGCCTTCGCCCCTCTAAATGGTTGTTCATATATTTTTAGTAAGTACTTTTTTAGTATAAATAATTGTAAAATATTAACTGTACTTTCAGGTTGTGGCACACGTGTCTTTTGCTGTGAAATCTTGAATGAAAGATTTTTTTATATATATAAATTAAGCATTAAAATAACTTTACTTACTGCATGCATATTTTTAACAATTTGAATAATATTTTTTAATCAGTTTAGTACCAACTGAACATCATTTAAACGCCACAGCCTTCCTGAGTATTGTTGCTGACTGTGTCCATCTCTTTATGAAAACAGTGTATCTTGTGATGGCTATTTTCAGTTTGCGCCTTGTTACAATGCTCAGATCATCTCAAACTGGTTTCTTGAACATTAGTTCACTATACACAAATAACCTGGTTCTAGCAAGGTGTAACTAATAAAGTGGTGTGTGTGGGGGGGGGGGGGGTGGGGATTGGGAGTGTCAGATCAGATCAGAATTCTGTTTTAATTATTCATATTATGCTACTACTGTCATCTCTCAGTAGCACAATCTGCAGACTCTTCCAGCATAATCTAATACTGGTTATGACCTACTTTTGAGCTTGTTCAGCTGACCAGTGCAGTATGGCCTAAACCTCTGAGTGGATAACAGTGTTGAATTTTTAACACCGCAAAATGAACTGATATTAAAACATGTTTCATATTTCTAATAGCTTATATCGTTCATGCATGATGTAACTCAAGTTACCTGCTGTTCAAAGTGTTTCTCTTGTAAAAAATCAACACAGACACAGCATGAGCAAGGCCTTCTATAATTTATGTAATGTGCAGTATTTGTAAAAACAAGCACTGTTTACAGTCAGGCACATGAAGACAGCGTGTAATTAAAAAAATGGGTGTTGTAATAAATGTTGAATTGTTTAATTTGTCTCAATTATCGGTTCATTTAGGATATTTTGTTTCTGAATAATGAATTTGTTTAGCTACTATACTTAATTATATTTATATTTATATTTTTATAAGGTGTAAAATCCATCTTAATAAATGTACAGTATTTAACCCAAATAACTTCTTCAAATATGTCCATCCAGAGACCTGAGAATGATAGTGACACAGAAATGTTGACACCCTTTTTGAAGTTCTCTCTCTCTATTTAGTTATCTGTATAAAACATACTGTACAGTGCATTCTGTAGAGGCAGCATGATATAGATAAACAGGTTCCAGAGCCTGAAACCAAACAGCAACCTAATGACATGTAGTTTAATTACAGACATTTACATTTATTATTTAGCTGATTCATACTTTCTAAATATTGACCTGTTTGCTTCAAAAAAAAAAAAAAATAAAAATAAAAAAATATATATATTCTAATAGAGTTATATAATAATTTACTGAAGTTATGTTAATGTTTGCATATTTATTCAATAAAAAAATTTTACTTTAAAAAATTATATATATATATTTTTTAAATAGCACTAGGCTATTAAGTTTAATGTTGTATAATACATATACCATCAGGGCTTAAATCTCTTTAACTTAAATGTTTGAATCCTAATGTGACAGACAAGCAAACTGATCATGCTCACATTTTATCTTAACTTTTATTTAAACAAGAATATATTTGTTTTTATTTATTGAGGTTATCTCTTCTAAAAAGCCAATTTAAAAAGCTAAGAAAGGTGTTTACTTTTTCATTTTAAACACTTAAGCATAATTAAATGTGGATACTTCTGTTTACTTTACTTAAACCTTTAACTGTGTTACATTTTTGACATAGTACCTGAACTTGAACTTAACCACAATTTCTCAGTATATTTTACAGCCCTGCCTAATAATGATACAAATAAATAGAATAACGGTCATGTAACAGTGGAACGGGGAAGTGGTATTAATACACATAGCTCTTTAGAAAGTGCTTTTAAAGTATTGATTACACTTGCAAATACTGATAACAGCTATTATTATAGTCTTTGACTCTGATGATCAAAATATATTTGATACTTTATAGACATCTTTATTATTTACATGTATTGTTACGCACGCTCTGCTCTCTCAGACGCATGGGATAGGAGCTTGTGAAATCAACCAATGAGAACATTTCAACGGAGAAACTGTAGAGTCCCATCCAATCGGAATTCAGCGTGGGCGTGGCTTCCTTGGTACGCCCCTTCGACGTCATGTGCATTGCTGTCCAATCGGATTTCCCGTGGCGTAGACACCGCCAAGCTCAGTTTTCCAGACCCAGAGAGGGAGCAGTTTCTACTGTGTGCTCGGCTGCTATTCATTCAGCACTAGACAGTTGAAGGCGGATGCAACCGACCGTAAGTGAGACCGGGGGGCCTTTGAGTCCACGTAGACAGCTTTAACCCAATGTTTCTCTTATTTATAAATCATTACTCCATAAAGGAGTTGTAATTTATCTGAGTTTGGCATGAAATAAGTGTGCTTGTCTGCAAATCCTCCAGTAACCTCAAGCGTGTATCTGGATGGAATTATACATAATGGATTCTATGATCGTTAGTATGTGAACCCTCAGTCCGGGTTAATTATCACTTTTGTTAAATACTGAAACTGTCTCCAGTGGCTTGTGTTAGCCGACAAGCTAACCTAGTCAAGTGCAGGGCAATGGGAAATCCTCAATGATCTTTAACGTTACTCATTAGTAGCCATTGCACGAAAAAGCACCGTTATACAAAACCAGACGTGTAGAAAACAATAGTATGTAGATCCTAGAACGATTATATTAAAGCTGCTCAGATGACCTGGATTTGAGTGGACGTTAGCTTCCTAGCTCGCCTGGTCGCTAACTTAACAGCTTTAACGTTCCATATTTTCTCTAAAGCGTTTTTGAAATACTTTTGCAAATCTAAACGGTTGTTGTTATTAAATGCGCATAACCGTGAAGGGTATATTGACTACATAATTACTAGTTTAGATCGTAATAAGGACCTGTCACTTCAGCTAGCAGGCTACTAAAGCATCATTGCTTGATGGCTTTGCTTTGGCTTCCATGTAAAATGGCTGCCAGGCATTAAACCAAATCCATCCTGCTTGTTATATTAGTTCTGATGAGTTAGTAAACAAGTATGTCTCATTCTGAACGGCTATTTTCCATTTTTGAAGGACTATCTGTCATTTAAACTCATGCTGTGGTGAAGCCAATGATTGTACCCTCCAGCAGAACAGTGTTATGAATGTCAACTCTGTTGCTGAATATAATAGGTCGTTACTATATACTGTAGGTACATAATTTGTAGAACCCCGTTCTAAAATATATCAGTAATTTAAATTATTTTCTTAAATCATGCACGAGGATTTAACAATTTCAATGCTTATTTTATGTGCCTGCTTATAACATCCGCATCCATTGGTTTTATAAATGCGCTCTTATCTTACAATCAAACATCTCCCAAGTACAAGCTCGTTATTAAAGCATGATCATTCACAGCACATGGGTTTTATTTTTTTATCATATTATTTGATTTATCTTTGTTTCCTGTTTGAGAGATGGGCTTCAGACCTCCTCTTCCTCTGCCCTCTTGCTAACTGGCTATGCCAACAAAAACAGCACCTAAGAAGGCAAAGGGCTTCAGGACTGTGAGTTCATAGGAAAGTTTTCACACTTCGTTTCCAGGTGGCCAACTAAGTCCGATCCGTTCGCAAAACGGTACGAGCACATGCACAATACTCGATCAGGTTGCATTTAAGCAGGAGGAGCACGTTTTGATCACATTTAGAGCAGGGTTTCGGTGCAAAACGTGTTTGAAAGGCAGCTAGCTAACTGGGCTAACACGCTTTATTATAGTACATACTGCTCCGATCGTGCATTATGTTTGATGCGGAAAATATAAACGAATAAAACGCAATCTTCGTTCTGCTTTATGCGTTTATATGCTTTTTATAACTTTGGACATTGGCCATGAATATTTGCTATATTTAAGGGCCCATTGCTTTTGCAAAAAAAGTTACTTAAAACGACATGAACTGATGCAGATGGATGGCTTTCAGAAGACTGCATGCGGTTTTTGAGTGCACGAGTTGAAAATTTGATGTTAAATTCAGAGAGATTCGTCGAGGTCTTTGTCTGGTAATATAAATGTGTGCAAATCGGCGGGCCTCTTTTCATCAACTTTGGCTGTGTCATAAAACCTAGTGAGCTACCTACCTAGACAGCATTTTAAAATAAGCAGACTTGCACCCCTTTAAGTGAAATGGGTGATAAGGAACCAAGCTGTTTTTGTATTCACACTGTCCCTGGGCTTGAAAGTGGACTCAAGTCTCATTTTAGTTCACTTTACCTTTGACAGTGTCCATCAATTTCCCATTCACACTAGCAAGAGTGCCATTGTGCAGAATAACAGCATATGACCAGAATATCAGATGATATTTTTTTCAGTGCTACAGCATGATTAACTGTTTTAAAGGATTAGTTCATTTTCAAATTAAAATTTCCTGATAATTTACTCGCCCCCATGTCTTCCAAGATGTTTACGTCTTTCTTTCTTCAGTCGAAAAGAAATTAAGGTTTTTGATGAAAACATTCCTGGATTATTCTCCTTATATTGGACTTCAGTGACTACCAAACAGTTGAAGGTCAAAATGACCATTTCAGTGCAGCTTCAAAGGGCTCTACACGATACCAGACAAGGAATAAGGGTCTTATCTAGCAAACGATTGGTCATTTTCTAAAAAAAAAAAAAAAAAAAGGATTTGCTTTACATACAGAAATTCTCGCTAAAACCCTTATCCCTCATCTGGTATTGTGTAGAGCCCTTTGAAGCTGCACTGAAACTGTAATTTTGAAAGTTTTCAACCTTTTCGTAGCCATTGAAGTCCACAATAAGGAGAATAATCCTGGAATGTTTTCATCAAAAACCTTACTTTCTTTTTGACTGAAGAAAGAAAGACGTAAACATCTTAGATGAAATGGCGGTGATTAAATTGTCAGGAAATGTTTATTTATAGAGTTAACTAATCCTTTAAAGCAACATCATACAAGAAGTGGTTGACCGATATATCGGCAAGGCCGATATTTGGCATTGTGTTCAAGTTTTTCTGCTTGGACGAAGCGTTCGAGACTGATTTTGACGGCGCTGAGAGCGGCAGCACCTGAGCACACCGCCCTCATATTCTCTCTCATTTACTGTGGTTGTTAACAGTTCTGTCTAATATGGATAGAAGTCCGTCTAATAATCAGATAGAATGCTTAAACAAAGGGATTAATGTATACAGAAAGTATTAAAGCGATTGCTTTTATATTATTAGTAATAGAAAGGCAAACATTATAATACTTTCTCGTTTTCCATCAGCATTAAGCAAATACACATTTTATATAATTTAAACAAATCTTTTAATGACTAATGAACATTTACTTTCACAAACCTTGAAAAATTAGTCAGATCCAGCTGTGAGATCTTGTAAAGTGTGCATTTTTATCCAGCATGATTGCATGTTCTCTGTGTGACGGTCGGTCTGTCTGAATTGAATGCTTTAATGTGATCTCAAATTAAGCTGCTCTTTCCCTTACTGCATTTGCCCACTGTCATATTAGTTAAATTTTCTCTGTGTGTAGTATGTAAAATAAGGGTTACTCTTGCTTTATTTGACACATATGATTCCAAGTGCACACAAACTTGGTTACAGTGTTAACCTCCTTTTTATATTTTAATAATATTAAATATTTATTTCTGAAAAATACTTTGTCATCTAAAGTATAAAGTGTTTATTTTATATAATTTGTCCACTGTCAAATTATTTCAATTTTTTTAAATGTTACAAAATTATATTGGCCTTTATATTGACTATCGGCCCTCCTGCTTTCCAAGATATCGGCAGTCAAAAAAACAAAACAAAAATCGGTCGACCACTAAATACAAGTAATCAATATTGAGTAATAAAGTTTTAGACCTCCAAAAAAAGTTAGAAACCAAAGCATCGAGCATTGTTCAGAGGTCATCATCATCCCATAAAACATTCATTTTGTTTGTTTGTCTTGAAACTTATAACATTTTGATGTGAAATATTTAAAATACTTGTGATTAGTATATAAATATGCTGAATAGTTGAAAGTTTCAGACATGCAGCAACATTTATTTTCAGATATTTTAAACAATTGGCATTTTTGATGAATGCTGGTCCTGTTTTGCTTGTAGAGGTTTTTGGCTTGAAGGCAAACTTGAGGCCTGCCATAGAGCTTCTGTTCACAGATCAGAAGAACCACCTGAAACTGCAAGATGTTCTTGTTTGAAAGCCCATTGATCCTTGTGTCCTTTTGGCGGTTGTTGCAAATGAAAACTTTCATCATTAGTGACTTTCTTTATGAAAAACAAAGTTTTGTGTAGTAATATTTGGTTACAGTATTCAAGTTTCCTTAGCTTTTGTGCCAAACCAGTTTTATTTCTGTTGCAGAGACATTTTGTTGTGGAATTTTGGCTCAGGTTTTTCATCTAGACCAAGCATCTATTCCTCCGCCCCAGGGATCATGGCCAAAGATGTGAGTATTCTCTTGCTCTAGTACATGTATTTGACTGAAAATTAAGTTTAAGTCAAGAGTTGATGGTCATCTTGTTTTCCACAGGCTGGTCTGATTGAGGCCAATGGGGAGCTGAAGGTTTTCATTGATCAGAACATGAGCCCTGGCAAAGGTAAGAGGAGCATTCGAAGTTTCTGAAGATAACAGTGCACTGCATCAGCAGCTGAACTCTTTGAAGATATTCAAGGATGTTAGATCTTACAGTAATCCTTTACAAAAGCCCAAACACCTGCTTGACCCTACATAGCACTGCATTAAGATGTCTTTTGTGAATACTACTCCTGCAGGTGTGCTGTCTTTAGTAACAGTGCAGCCACAGTCAGTGACTGTTGGAAAACAGCTGTTGACAAAAACACTGGGCCCTTCCAACGTGAATATTGCTCCACACATGGTAAGTTTTGAATAGAGTTTGATTGTGTAAACAAAGACACATATAGATCAGACCCTTAAGGGTTTTTCAAACCACACGCAACTCCAGGTTTAATCTCCTGTCTGTACACACTGTTAAAAAGCCAATGCTTCAATCAGATGTGTTTGTTCAGACATTTAGTATTTTTGGTTTTATCTCTTACTATAGTAATGCCAATTGCAGGGCTCAATAATAGCAGTATACAGTCCAACAGTTCAACAGTCTTTTTTGAACTTGACTTTTTGAAAGAAGTCTCCTATGATCACCAAGGCTGAATTTATTGGAGCAAGAAAAAACAAAACAAAAACAGGAAAATTGTGAAATATAATTGCAATTTAAAACTACTTTTCTAACTTGTATTTTAAGATGTAATGTATTCCTTACTTCAGTCTTCAGTTTCACATGATCATTCAGAAATCATTTTAATATGCCGATTTTGTGCTTGAGAAACATTTCTTATTTTCATTGTTGAAAAAGTTGTGCTGCTTAATATTTTTTTTGTGTGAATTAAAATTTTTCTCCCCCAAGATTTTTTAATGAATAGAAAGTTAAAAACAGTATTAATTTGAAACCGCAATCTTTTGTAACATTATAACATGGTGCTGCTTTGCTTAATAAAAGTATTAATAAAAAAAGGGGGGTAAAGGACTTACTGACCCCAACATTTTGGACGGTAGTTTGTTTTTTACTAAACAGTTTCTTTGCAGAATGGCCTTTTTATGATTATAGATTTGCTTTATGACAGCTGTAAAGGTTTAAGACCTTGAGCAAAGCATCACTGATTAAATTTTTACAGCAATTTTAACTGCATTTATCTGTTTCTTACATGATGATCAACAAATGTACAATCATCATGTTGGAAACAAAAGAACTCAAGCTTTAGCAAAATAGGGCAAGTCACTTATTTATCGCCTGGGCCATCAGGCCTTTTTTATTTTTAAGCCCTGCAAGTGTTTTTGTTTATTACAACTAAGAGTTTTTAGGTGTCAATAGGGGAAAAGCTAATGGAAGATGGAAATAATTTAGCCTCTGCTCTTGTAGTGATTTACAGAGAGCTAGAGTCATGATGTTGAACACACACCATCTCCTGAATGAAGAAAGAGAATTATTTAACTTCTGATCTGACAGTTCAGCCTGAAACACATTTCCAAGAATGGTTATGTTTAGTTTACAGTTTTATAAATCCACATTGAGCTATTCACAGTAATCACTGACGGAGTGAGGTACAATATATCCTTCTTAGGGATGGGAACCAGCTTTTTTTAAAGCTTCTTTAATATATCCAAGCGATGCAGCTTTTAGTTGCTGGATAGAGTCAGGGTTTGTCTTGTAACCTCCACGTAAGACACTGAAACGGTCTTCCCATTATGACTAAAAATTAAATTTAGAAAAGAGGAATTGTTGGCTCATTTAATTGACACTTGCTGTTTAGCCACCTTCATATTCACAGCTGCTGTTGTTAAAGGGGTCATATGATGTTGCTAAAAAGAACATTATTTGGTGTGATGAAATGTTTATGCGGTTTAAGTTTAAAAAAACACATTATTTTCCACATACTGTACATTACTGTTTCTCCTCTGTGCCCCGCCTTCTGAAACTCGTCGATTTTTGCAAGGCTCAACGATCTGAAAAGCGAGGTGTGCTCTGATTGGCCAGCTATGCAGTGCGTTGTGATTGGCCGAATACCTCAAGCATGTGACAGAAATGTTATGCCCCTTAACATATTGTGATGCTCTTTTCGGCTGGAATGACGAGACAAAAAAATAAAATCCATTATAAGGTTGTTATAAACATGATTTCTAGTCATTTCCTCTTTTGGAAGGTTAAACAAAGTAGTTTTGCTTTCTCAACGAAACCGCGTCACACACCACGGCCTTGAGTGAGTGGATGCCGGCTTGAGTGAGTGTCCGTTGGACTTGGGGATAACAATATGAGATGACCCGGGCTGGACTCTGCTTAGTCCATGGTGAAAGCCGTTCCGGCGATCCACAGTGCAAAGTTAATGTATTTCCAGCACGGATCAGCTCCAGGCATGACGAAGTGGATATCATCTTCTTTTGGAAGGTCAAACAAAGTAGTTTTGTTTTCACAGTGAAACACACAGCGTCTATACGACATGGTGGCGGCGGCAACAATACTTCAATGAGTAAAAGGTACGCCTTCTTTCCTTGCGTGAACTTCTGGGCAGCATTATGCAAATCTTCCCACATAGTGACGTAGAGATGTGGGGGCGTGTTAGAACGAGCTGTTTTAGGGGGTGTGGACGAGTCTTAACTTTTATAAAGAATATCTCTTTGGATTTGAGACTTTAGTCTTGCAACTTTACAGATATTCTTTATGTACCAAGAGTTTGTAACACTCCAAAGAGAAAGGAAAAATTAAAATTACATCATATGACCCCTTTAATTCCTCGGCATATGTCAGTGAGAATTGGAACAATGTCATTTATATGTAACCAGCATAAAAATGAAACATGTTAGCTTGCATTTGTCCTTGTTGAATGAATGTTTGTTTACCTTCCGAAACAGCATAGCTTAAATTTCATCAAGGTAAAGATCATAACATATGATATTAACATGTTTAATATCATAACAGATATTTTGGCAACAAGCATCATGTACTCTTATTATGTTTCCCGTATTGTCTTCAAAACCTGATCATCTCTATCACAGGTCATTAGCACACCTCAGAGGCCCAGTGGCTCCAATGTAATCCTAATGAACAGCCCACACACACCCAGCTCTCAGTTCATCACCCAGAGTCAACCATCAGAAGCCTCTCCGTGGTCCTCGGGGTAAGTCTTACTTCAGCAGGCTACTTCACAACATGTAATGACATTTCTCTTTCAGAAATGGATTTATTGGAACCACATGCTTTTCTGTTTTTGAATACTTCAGATTTTTCTCTTCAGAATGGGTTTAAAATACAAACAAGGCCATCCACCTGTGCGAAGAAAAATATTTTTATATCATTGAAACTGTGTGTACAGTATACAGTCCATGTCCAGAAAGGTAGAGAAAAGTTTTTCTCTAATACACATTGGCCACAATTAACAGCACCCCTAGAAATTCTTATGAGTAAAATATCTCTGAAGTATATTCCCATTCATATTCACAATTTTGAGCACTCCAGCGTGATTATAAACATGAAATTATCCAGCCATGGCTACCTGTTTCACAGAAATATAAAGAGGTGGGAAAACAAAGCCCAAATTCCCTTAATCATCCATCACAATGAGAAAAACCAAAGTATATACTTCTGATGTGCAGCAAAAGATAATTGAGCTTCACAAATTAGAAAGTGACTTTAACAAATGAGCTAGAGCAGTGAAAATTCCCATTTCCACCATCAGGGCAATAAATAAGAATTTCCAATCAACATAAAATGCTACAAATCTGCCTGGAAGAGGACGTGTCTATATCGTCCTAATGCACGGTGAGGAGGTCAGTTTGAGTGGCTAAAGACTCTCCAAGGATCACAGCTGGAGAACTGCAGAAAATAGTTGAGTCTCGGGGTCAGAAAACC
This sequence comes from Carassius carassius, assembly GCF_963082965.1. Taxonomy (NCBI): domain Eukaryota; kingdom Metazoa; phylum Chordata; class Actinopteri; order Cypriniformes; family Cyprinidae; genus Carassius; species Carassius carassius. Next base: position 23,884,277 of record NC_081765.1, read on the forward strand.
TTAAAAAAAAATTGTCAAACAGAACCTACATCACCACATGTTGTTTGGGAGGGTTACAAGAAAAATTATCATAGCTCATCCACAAACAAACTAAAGCATATTCAGTTATCGGACATGACTGGATTTTTAAATGGGACTGGATTCTATGGTCAGATGTAGAGCTGAAACAACTAATCGATTTAATCGATTAAAATCGATTATTAAAATAGTTGTCAACTAATTTAGTCATCGATTAGTTGCTAAATAACTTTTATTTGCCGTAAGTGGCTCATTTCATGCTTATTTTAAATCTGCGGTGACCAAAGTGTGGCAGTAATGAGCCACCGGAGGTTTTACTCAGCCAGTACAGCAGGAGAAGTAGTGAATAGCCAATAGCTGGCCTCGTTTTATGTCACGTGCTTCCCGAACAGCTCTCTGCAGCATTCAGCGTGATGGTGGAGGCAGATGGCAGTGGAGTAAGCTCGAGAAAGAAAGAAAAAAAAGCGGAAGATAAAACTAATCGAACGAAGTCATCCAAAGTGTGGGAGTACTTTACTTTGAGCCTTCAAAAAAAAAGAGTAACCTCTAAACTTTGCACTACTGAACTGACTTTTATATGTTCAGATTCTCCAGTACAATGTTGTTTGCAAATGTTTAGATGTTTAGTCGTAAAAGCTGATAACATTGCTTTTTAACAGTTAACATTTAAAGCTTTACAAACATGTTCTGTGATCAGTTTTTCGTTTACCAGTTCATAATTCTATGAACTATAATTTTAATGAATTCTATAAGCCTAATTATGACTGAATGAGAGAAGTAAATGTTTAAATGTATTTGAAATGCACTTTTTTTTCTAAGTATTCACTGCTCTTTTTCACACAGCAAGTTTTTTTTGTCCATTTTTTTTCATGTTTTTTCAATACTTTTTTTCTGATGGATTTTACTTTAAAATGTGAGTTCCATTCAGGTTTCATGCCATTGGCACTTTATTCGAATGACTGTTTACTATTTCACAGCATAAGCTATGAAGCTGTTTCCCAGGTATAAGTTGTGTGTTTACAGGAAAAAAAATAATAATAAATGCAATGTACTGCAATTTTATTCTGTTTTATTCTTATTCTTAGTGAAAATATGTTCTGAAAGATTACTTAATAAGCTTTGTTCGGGATGTTAAACTACTTTAGGAGCCCTAAGGACTGCCATGGTAAAAACATTATTTGAAATCTCCTTGTGAAATTTGCTAGAGTACGTATGGGTCAGTGTTTTGATTGCAGAAGAGTTCGACAAAGGATTACTAGCACATAATAAAACACAACTCCAGGTATGTTTTTGATGAGGAAATGACAATGCAAAATGGTTAAAATCTCTAAAAAGTCTGTTGAATGATAAAGACTCTTTAATAATAAGTTACTTGGGGGGGGGGGGGGTGGGCAAAACAAAAATATAAGTACATGAACCGATTAATCGATTAATCGTAAAAATAATCGACAGATTAATCGATTATCAAAATAATCGTTAGTTGCAGCCCTAGTCAGATGAAACTAAAAATTGGCTTTTTAGCAGCAAACACTCAAGATGGGTTTGGTGAACACAGAGATAAAAAGTACCCCATGTGTACAATTAAATATACTGCTGTATTTTTGGTGTAGTGGGCCTATATTTCTGCTGGAGGTTCTGGAAATCTTGTTTAGACACATGGCATCATGGATTTTATCAAATACCAACAGATAAAAAATCAGTAAGTGAGTGACTGACTGTTAAAAATCTTATAATGGGCCATGTTTGGATCTTCCAACTGTACAATAATCCAAACACAAACCTCAAAAACAACACAGAAATGGTTCACTGAGCTCAAAACCAAGCTTCTGCTATGGCCATTCCAGTCCTCTGACCTGAACCCTACAGAAAATGAGAGGAGTGAACTGAAGAGGAGAAGCACCAACATGGAGCTGGGAATCTAAAGGGTCTGGAGTGATTCTGGATGAAAGAATGGTCTCTGATCTCTTGTCAGGTGTTCTCTAACTTCATCAGGCATTATAGGAGAACATTTAGACTTGTTAAACTGGCAAATGGAGGTTTAAAAAAGTATTGAATAAAAGGGGGCCATTAATTGTGGCTAATGTGTATTAGAGAAAAAATGTATTTCATAATGATATTTCCCCCCATTTTAAATTCATATTATCCAATGAAAGGATACATTTTTGTGATTTTATTTATTTATTTATTTTTTAATAAAAGATCAAAGGGATTAACAATGCAGATGAATTTTCACAGCCTTCTTTGATCATATTTACCAAGGGGGCTGATATTTTTGGCCACGACTGTATAGAAGCTGACACGTTGTTAACAAAAGAAAGACCAATTCATAATTATTATTATAGCTTCAGTATTTTAACTTAAATCATTGATAAATATATTACATTACAAAGCATTTCGTTTTCTTCCAAGAAGTCTTCCAATGAAAATTATGAAATTCAGCAAAACATTTTTGGCCTTCCTTTTTCTGTCATCTATCATAATGTTAAAAATCTTGTAGTAATTTGGTTTTTGTTCTCCTTTTCCTCAGAAAGAGGGGTAAGAAGGGGGAGAAGAATGGGAAAGGACTCAGACATTTCTCGATGAAAGTTTGCGAAAAGGTCCAGCGGAAGGGTGTCACAACCTACAACGAGGTTGCTGATGAGCTTGTGGCTGAATTCAGCTCTGGAGATAATCATATCTCCCCTAATGATGCGGTAAGCCTCTTCATGTGGCTAGGCATTGATCCAGAGCTTTGTTTGTTGAGTACAGAAGATGTGCAGCTCTTTAAACTGATTAAAGAGTTGATCATTCACATGTATCTTACAATGAATAGTTCTTCATTTTCTGTGTTTGGCACTGTTCAGCATGTGTATGACCAGAAGAACATTCGACGGCGTGTGTATGATGCACTCAATGTGCTGATGGCCATGAACATCATCTCCAAAGAGAAAAAAGAGATCAAATGGATTGGCCTGCCCACAAACTCTGCTCAGGAGTGCCAGAACCTGGAGGTGGGTGTACTGGTCCATTATTTCATTAACGTTTTACCTTAGACCGTTAAACGTTTTTTATTAGACCGTTAGTAGAGCAACTACTTTAACTGATTGCGTTTTAAGGTGGAAAGGCAACGGCGTTTGGAGAGAATCAAACAAAAACAGTCGCAACTTCAAGAACTAATTTTACAGGTCAGAAGCCGCTCTCATAAGAATTATTTTGGTGATGAACTTGTCTTTTAAAAAAAAGTTTTGATTGCAGCAAATTGCCTTCAAGAACCTTGTACAACGGAACCGCCAGAGAGAACAACAGACGAAAAGGCCTCCACCTGCCAACTCGGTCATTCACTTGCCATTTATCATTGTAAACACCAGCAAGAAAACAGTCATTGACTGCAGCATCTCCAATGACAAGTATGATATCCAAAGCCAGACCATTTAGGCTGTTGGTTGCATGAATCGTATAATCCTTATTTCACACACCTTTCCTCATTACTTGTTTGTGATTAGGTTTGAGTACCTCTTCAACTTTGATAGCATGTTTGAAATTCATGATGACATAGAGGTGTTGAAGCGCATGGGCATGGCTTGTGGTCTCGAGGTGGGCAAGTGCTCTGCTGAGGATCTGAAGACTGCCAGAAGCTTGGTGCCCAAAGCACTGGAGCCCTATGTCACAGGTTAGTACCAGCTGGTGACTACATCCAGTAGGGATGTACCGGTTGACCGGCCATAAAACGGAAACCGGCCGGTTTTTGCTTAAAATCCGCAATCGGCCGGTTTTTGGTCTTTTTTCGGACGATTTTTCCGGAAGTGCGCTCGCGTGCACAGACTACATTGTAATCGTTCGCTATGTCATTTGTGTGGAAGAGTATTTCGAAATTTGTGCGGAGGACACAGGCAGCCGATCAGTACTGGAAATGCAGAGTTTCATGTCTGAGGCACTCATAGCAGGAAGCGAACAGCCGTTGGTGTACTGGCGCACAAAAAGAGCCTCTTTCCTGCTCACTGAAGCTGCGCGAGCCTATACTGTACCGGTCCGCGCCCTGAACACGAGTAGACCGTAAAGAGATGTTCAGCTCAACTTCTCACGTGTTGGATGAGAAACGAAACTGACTATTTTTTTATATGAATGAATGAAACACTTTGCATCTTTGTTTTATTCGCACCAACATTATTTGATTTTAACATTTTGGAAAATGTATTTATATAGCATACTTTTATTTAGTCTCACTGGTAAAGACCTTTTTTTTAATTTAAAACCAAATTTAAAAACTAAAATACTGAATGCTGATTAAGAAACATCTTATTGAATTTGTGTTGATTGTGTTTGGATTGTAGAACTATGCAGTTGTTGCCTTTAATTTCACATGGTTACAGTTAATCTTTTATTTAAGGCCAGTTCTCTGTAGTTTCAACCCAATTCAAAAACAAAAGCTAAATGCTGATGTCTGTACCATCTATGTTTGTATTGAATGTAGGCTACTTATTGTGCAGTTACTTCTGTTAATTTCAGATGGTTACAGTTATTGTTTTCAATAGCCAAAAGCAATTTTGGCCTATTAAATACCCAATATCTTGTTTATGCACACTTTCCTTCTTTCTTGTTTGTTGCTTAAAAGAGTAAAAAAAAAAATCGGAAATCGGTATCGGAATCGGCCAGTTTGCTTGTAAAAAATCTGAATCGGCCATGAAAAATCATGATCGTTGCATCCCTAATATCCAGAGTATATATCTGAAGTTTTGTGGCTCTAAAGATCACTTGTTTAATTTGATGATTATTTTTGCATGCAGAAATGGCACAGGGACCTATCAATAATGTCTACATGACAACAGGAGCTTCGTCTGCTAATGGAGGCCGCTATCATGTTGGGAGGTGAGTTTCTGTGGTGCACCTTTCAGTTGTTCATTAATAAAATTGGTAACAAGTTGGAGTTGGTAACGAGTAGCTATTGAATCCAGTTATGCTATGATATATATATATATATATATATATATAAAAGCTGAATACATTCAATAAGTAAACACCGTTCATTGCTCAGAGATGCAAAACAGTAATCTTTGTTTGAAAATATTTTCGTTAGCAAATTTTAGCAATATTATGTCTAAAATGTAAGTCACTTATTGCTTTACTGAACTTGTATAAAATGATTATTAAAGGGGTGGTTTACGGTTTTTTTTTCTGGGCTTGATTGTGTTTATGGGGCGCAGTCTAACGTGTTCATGCTTCGTTTAAAAAAAAAAAAAACGCATAATTTTTCACATAATTTACCTTTATTCCACACCAACCTGTCCTTTCCCTGACAAATGCCTTGATTTATTTCCTGTTATTATGAACCCCTCCCTTAGAAATGCACTTCTGGGCTGAGATTGGTCAGCTGGCTCAGTGTGTTGTGATTCGCTAAACTGCCTCGAGCGCGTCTGAACATCATTCTCCTCTCAAGCTCAGAATGTGACCGGTTGTATTGTAAAAAATGACGTCCGCTATATTGCTTATCAATTTGAGCCTGATTGAGACGCAGAGAATATTAATGAAGAGGATTGCTCCGAACCTGTGCAAGTACGGCTCTTATGGTATGTGTGATTGTTGTTGTCTCATACTTTTAGATACGCTGTTGTTTGTAAATGCTACTCCTTCTGTTGGCTTTTAATATACGGTTTTATTCTGATTAAAGCTTTAATACAGCACAGCAACTGTACGGGCATCCATGTGTAATGCTTCTCATTGCTTTGATGAAATAAGTGTATAAATTGGAGCTGATTTGTTGATCTGAATGAGAGAGAGGGACAGAGAGAGAGAGAGAGATGCAGAGCAGGGCAGGGCGACACGAGGAACAGAATTGAGAACCACTGCTTTAAAACATTGGTTTTGAAACTTGTGAATCCATTACAATCTTAAGAAGACAGAATCATGATTCAAATATTAATAGATTTTTACGTGCACCCCTAGTTTTCTCTTCCTCTTCTTTAAAGCAGCACAGCATTGCCATGCCCCCTTTGTTGCATGTTACTGTTTAGCAGGGTTTATCTGGGTTCGTGAAGTAATGGACCCGGAAAGAAGCTAGTTGTTGTCCCTTACCAGCCGTTTTTTGTAGGCATTAAAGTGCCAGAATTTTAAAGAAACTGCAGAAACAGTACTCTTTGTGTGAGTATAGATAAAGTTAATGATAATAAATTATACAAATATAGAAAGCATACAGAAGCATTTTTGCCGTCTACAACTTTTAATATACTTATATATCAATGTGCGTGCACACTTGGTGTGTTATTTGGTGATATAGCCTACTTGATAATGTCAAATTGCACATCATTACAACAACACTTAACACATCATCACAGACGATGCTGTATATCTCAAACTCCAGCCTCGAATTGAGTGGCAAATGAATCATCCATGGTTGTGTGTGCACTTGTTTGCACATGAGCAAAGGTGCTGTGTAATAGTTTAACTTGCAAGCACCAGACCACTGCTTTGCAGGGCTCCAGACTAACATTTGAGAGCAGTGGAACCAGCGCCACTAGTTCTACAGATGGTGGTGCCAGGAGCAGATTTGGTAGTGCTGGGGGTGGTGTGTGGGGGTATTCAAAATAAAGATAATTTAATCATAAAAGTACTATTTATTTTTTGCATTAATTGTTTATTTTTCTATTGTTTGTTTATACAGATTTGACAGTAAAGCACTATGCTTGAGTTAAGATGCATACAAAATTAACTTTTATTAACAACAGTAATGGGTGCAAAATCTACTTTTTATATACAGAAAATGTACATATTCCCCTCTTATTAAATGTACCATTATTTTTCTTGCATATAGAAATGACAAACTTCAGTGATTGTGTGATTTAGTAGCAAATTGAAATGTGTGACATTTCTTACTTCATACACAAAAAAAGTGTAAAATTCCGACAAAATCTGATTTCTTAATGATTTGATATTTTATAATAATGATTTTATAATTTCAAAATAGAGAAAAAGTATAAATTAATGACTAATAAGCCAATAAGTGCTCCTTTGTTGCTGTCTACTGATTATAATTGTTTTTAGTGTAATTGTAATTTTTTTAGTGTTTTAATTTTTTTAGTGTTCGTTTACCACCCAAGTATATTTTGTTCATCCCATTTAAAATAACATTCAAACTGGATTATCTTAGAGCTTTAAATTGCTGGAAATAGTTTAAAGTCATTTGAAAAGTGCTTCAATTTCTCTGTCAAAAGGTTGTACAAACCCCAAAATGAATAATATAATGCATTTGACTATTTCTACCTCAACACCATGCTTACAGTTAAAGTTACGCTTCTGGTTCCTGACATATGTCAGCACTGTTTATAACAGAGATTTCTGTGCAGAGTTTGAATGATTCTCACGAGATCTCGCAGTAACCAATCATTGTGCGGCAAATTCAAACGCTTCTCACTGGATCTCGCAGCACTGTTGTATCTGTGCAGTAACAGTGTCGCGAAATCAATTTGAGCTCAGACATTTGGTCACAGTCTGTAGCCCTGATTCGTCAAACCTACTTTCCTGCAGTCGGTGTTATTCTGACTATTTTTAGTAAGTAACGATATGCTTCGGGGAAATGTATCGTAGTTAAAGTATACATTTTAATTAGGAAATGTAGTGGAGTAAAAGTAAAAGTTGGCTGAAATATAAAAACTCAAGTTAAGTACTGATACTCCCAAAAATACTTTTAAAATAAGTAATAAAATAATTATAATAAATTAATTATTAAAATTAAAAGAGTGGCAACATTTTGCTAAGTTTCTCCTTTTGTATTCCAACAAATAAAGCAAGTCATACTTTATTTTGGAATGACAGGTAAATAAAAAATGAATAGTCTGTGTCTTGTATTTCATCATGTTTCTCTTACAGTGACGGTGGGGCAGACGGCACGATGGCCTCCAGTTCAAATGACTCCCACTACAGCGGCTCTCGGGTGGAGACTCCCTTCTCTTACATGGGCGAGGACGATGACGACGATGACGAATTTGACGAAAACGATGACTAGGACTAAGCCCAGTCCATCATGCACAAGTTCTTCCAGCTGCCATATCTGAGGATTGATCAACCACATCATTCTTTTTCCTCTTTTGCGACTCACCATTTCTTTCACTCTCTGTCTGAGAAGGGCATTGAAGAACACAGGCTTTAATAGGATGAGTTCTTTTCATCCTCGTCTTTCTGAGCTCAGGACAAGTCACATCACCACAGGCTGTGTGCTTTGCCTGCTGGAAATGAAAGTTTTCAGCTGAAGGACTTTGCTGAAGTTTAGAGGTGTCACTTTATTTTCTGTCGCTGCGTTCCTACTAGATGTTATCCGCTCTGATCTGCGTGACCCTCTGAAACGTTCCCTCCCGAAGAAAATCTCAGCCTTGCTTGCTGTTGGAAAATGTTGTGTGATCTCTGTGTGAAGAAGTTCTCCTGTTTTTGAATGATTTTTTGTTGTTGTTGTTGTTGTTGTTGAATGTGCTGGCTTGATTAGGATTCTGATGATTCGGAGACTAATGAATCGAAGAACCTACAAAGCCGGCTGCTCTTTTTTGCCCCATGGAGGGCAGGTCTTTGGACGTGTGGACTCTTTTTGTATGCTGGCCTGACGATTTCTTGCAGGCTTTTTTTGTAGAATCTCCTCCCGTGTGTGTTCCGCTCCTTGGCGTTTTGCAGAGTGCTGCTTTTTTGGAGGACTCTGAGAAGTCAGTCTTTTTTTGTTTTGTTTGTTCTCTTTTGGTTTCGGAGCTTCATAGGCCGACCTGTTCTAGAGACACTGGAAGACATCAGAGAAACTTCAGTACCTTAAAGCAGTTATAGGAATATAAAAATGCTTTGTTTCTTAACCACATGATATCAGAATTTGTTTTTAAGTGTCCTCTCTCTGCATCAGTAATACCTTGAAGCGTGTACGATTATTGTTGTGTATTAAAATGATATGGACTTATGGTCTCCATCGACTTCCCTTTGAAAATTTCCTTTAAAAAAAACAACTGAATCCTTGTACTGACTCCTCAAAGTAACTTTTCTGTAATCTAATATAAGTTTCAAATTTAAATATAAAGAATGTTTTAAGAATTCAAACTTATTGTGTTTATTTGCGACACTAATGTAATACTACTAATTTCAATAAACTTTATTTTATATATGTGCCTAGTGTGATTAGATTTGCATTCAGGAAGTTGACATAATATTTTCTAATTCTTCCTTTGTATGTTCTCAAAAGTATTTGAGAGACTTTTTGTGCAGATTTTTAATTAAGAATATTTGTGCTTTTAGGATTCACTTGCTACACCACATAAGTTTCGAACTTAACCGTAAAAATGGTGAAAACCTGAATGTTAAAGCTGTAATTTCCAGACTTGGAAAATTCATGGGCATTTTCGCTTAGTAACCTTTTAGAACAATGCTAGTATGTCTTTTTGTTTGTCACACTTTTCTTGAGAATGAATGTGCCTTCTTAAAATGTTATTTATTTTATCTGGTCATATGCAATACTGTTCAAAATTCTGAGGATGGTAAATTTAGAGTTTTGTTTTTTAAAAGTTTGTTTATGCCCACCAAGGGTGCATTTATTTGATAAAAAAAAAACCAAGAACAGTAATACTGTCAAATATTATTAGAATCTTAGTTTTTTAGAATCAGTCTTCAGTGTTATATTATCCTTCAGAAATCATTCTAAGATGCTGATTTGGTGCTCGAGAAATATTCTTAATGTTGAAAACAGTCATGCTGTTTAATACTTTTATATCTTATTAAAAAAGTAAAAAAAACCCAGCATTCATTTAAAATATAAATCTTTTGTAACAAATTATTCCTTGTAACTTTGCAGAAAACCAACAGGTGGAGCACCTTCTCTTCAATGTCGGGGCTGCTAGATTCATTTATTGTACATTTATTGAATCTCCCATGTTTTAAACAATTCTTGCTATACACCATGTTAGTTCCCCCTCTGTTCCTCCTCCCTCATTTGGGTTGACTTCATTGCAGTGGCCTGGTAGATCCTTATCTCCTCTTGTGGGATCTCTTCCTGTAATGTGATATTAAAAACAATTTTGAATATTTCAATGAAACATAGGTCAGATTGGAATCGCACCCGTTGAAAAAGTTAAACTGTGACAACCAATGGGTCTTATGAAAGAGGCTACCTCAGACCTTATAGATATAAAGTTGTTAAAGCTTAAAAAACATATTAGCTAAAATGAATGATTACATGGAAAAATATAGAGCCTGACCTTATTTGCCCACAGTAGCGTGGTTCCTGGCTTGCAGAAGTACTGCATGGTGATCAGTATATCGTCTACAAAGTTGTGATGATAGACCACGTCTGCACACAGCACATAGTTATAATTGTAGACGGCACTCAGGAAGTCAAGTTTCACATCCTGGCCCCAGTCCAGAGCCACCACCTGAGGTGTGTATCTTCAGCGGCCCGTGTGTTGCGCGAGAGGTTAAAGTTGAGATTTGACTAGACATCAGGCAGATCTGTGGCCATGACCCAGGCACCTTGATGTGAAAGTGGTGTAAAGAGCTGTAAATTTAAATAAATGGAAATTACAAACAAATTATTTAAATAAAAAACAAAATTCCATTTGAACTTCTACATCATAGTGCGCACAGAAAAAAAAGAGATGTAATGTACCCAGTAAACTTGCCACTGTTGACACCAGTCCTGTTGCTGCTCCAAGCACTGCTTTATCCAGCAGATCAACCTGTTCCCGGAGAGCCAGAGCCTGTGTGCAAACACATACACAGGCAATACTTAAAACTCCACAAAACTCTAAAGAACTCCTAATATAAGGTTTAAGTTAACTCTGAGTCATTCTAAACCCCAGGTAAACAGAATCCCAGGTTATCTTGCATCACACCTTGCACTGCTCATGATTTAGCTGGGGTTATTTACAATTAAAAAAAAAATTCATCTCTGTACTTGACATGTATTAATTTGTGACTGAAATGGCTGGAGTGGTTTTGGTTTAGTTATTGCAAATCCTTTACTGACACCCAGTAGCTAAAACACAGCTGCTGAGGTAAAATGGAAAACTGACTCGACCATGTAGAACAATGTTGTGCATGCCAAAGTAAGCTTCAATCCCATATCTCATAGTGTGTGTTGGACAAAGTGAGAGAGGAGGGTTAATCTTTAAATATTCTGATAATAGTATATTCTACCCTTACTGGAAAATCTTTCACTTCAAAGATTCTAGCAGATCCTCTCAGCAACTGCTCCTCAGTTATGCACATTGTTGGCCTGAGGCAAGCTCTCAAAGTACCTCAAAAAGATTCATTTTTCCAAAGACAGAAGTTTCTCTAAAAAGAACTAAGCATTTCTGTACTAAAGTTAATTTTTAAAGGTGATGCGTGTCATTTTCTTTTGTGAGAATTTGTAATTTTTATCTTAGAAGTAAGGCATTTGTTGTTGGATTTCTGAGAAACATGTAAACACTGTGGGTCTATCTATGGGAATTTAACAGTTCTTGTCTCAGAATACAGAATACACGTGCAGTGTATATACTTGATTCATAATTTTTTTTATTTTTTATTACTGTTTTAAATGTAAAAGTCTGTTTGATGATTCTGGTAGCACAAAAATGAAACACTTTTCCTTTAAAACCTCTTGCACTTAAGTTCATTTGTAACATTATGACTGTCAACAGTGTCCACCGCTGGCTCCACAACAAACGTGTGTTACACCAAGTGGCTCTTTCTTTATACCATAGATGATGCATAGAAACACGGGAACCCAGGCATTCCTGGCCAGATGATAGGATGAAAAAAGGCCTGCATGGTAGGCCCATGGTGATGATAGCTATTAGCATACCAGCGCCTGGCTAAAGCTTTAGTGAAAAGCTCTGCCAGGATTTAACATTGAGTGACCTTTCAGTTAACAGTTAAATGATTCAGCTATTGGCATGATAATTACAGTTTTAGATACAATAATAAAATATAACAAAACACACTTTTATGACAATAAGATTAACTTTTATTTAATATCATTTTCAGTAGAAGTGTTTTAGCTATTAAACAAATTGCTTAAAACAACTTAATGCTATGTTAACCAAACTAAATGAATCAGTTGTGTTTTATAAAATTTTTACTATTTTTTTTTTTCATAAAAAATGCAAGAAGAAAAATTGTTGATTACTGAATACCCCTTGTAAATTCTTTTTTTTTTTAAAGCAATAACATTAATTATTATTATTTACACTTTTTTCAGAAATGTTACTGTATAGCAGGTTAGGTTAACCTTCTTGCTGTCTAAACTGGACAGGAACAGATGAACGGTTTGGGTATTGTGCATGGTACATCCCTGAACGCCAGATCATCTGAAAATAGACAAAGCTTTGTAAAAACTGGTGAAGACAGATCATGAAAAGAGGAAAGCATCTCTATAAAAGGAAAACCGAGAATACAATAGGTGAAGGAGTTTAAAGATTTGTATACTGTTCCTCTGGATCTGTGCAATGAGTGCAACTCTTATTGACTTTTTATATAGACCGTTGTTTAGTAGCAACACTTACTCCATGTCTCCACACAGTTCTCCGTCCCACCAGCATTATTGGGCTCTCCAAAAGCCCAGCCATTATAGCTCCACTGCATTCCATCCAACCAAACGAAATTATTTGTCTGTCAAAACAGAAAAGGGACTTACTAGAGGGACAGGTATGGTAGAGAAATGAATAAACTATGTGAAAAAGTGAAATGCTGCAAAACAAATGAACATACACCAATGATTCTTCGTCCTCCAAGCCATGCACGAATGCCCCTGCCATACTGCTCTATTAACTTGCCCATACCGTCACGAATGTAGCTGCTTGTCACAGAGGCCAGGTGGCCATTGGGGCAGATAGATTGACATTGTATCTAAAGAGAAACATTTTATAAAATGAAAATATAATAAAAATACGGTTTCATTATGTCATTAACCGATATGTTTCATAAGCTGTGGGATATACAAATGTATTAGAATTATCATTATATTCTAAATCTTTAAAATGTGTGTGTGTGTGTGTGTGTGTGTTTTCTACTGGACATATACTGTATGAAATCAAGCATAAATGTCACTTGACGACTGTTCTCTTTGATTTACATTTCTTGCCAGAACCATATTACTCTAAACAAACAAATAAGCTTCATAATGTGTGTTCTATCATTATAACAAGTGAAAATGACATGAATACCTCAGCAGTATAGGCATCAAGGTTTCTGGTGAAGTACTGGTAACATTTGCCCTGTAGGACAACTCCTCCACAAGTCCATCTCCCTGTGGACATATCACCACACTACAATCACCATATGTCAAAGCTTCCATTACAATTCACACCGGCTTGTTAAAGGCAACTGTTCACAGTGATCCTGAGCACTGCAGTATTCAGTGCATTTGGCAAAGTAGTATCATACCTGTTCGCTACTTTTTCACAATGGTAAAACTAATATCATCTGAGGTGGCTTACCAATCGGTGTCCTTCGTCTTTCCCTGCCAAGTTCCATTTGTATTTCTGGTTCTTCAACCACTATATACTCAGCCTCGAGTGTAGGCTCCTCCTCTTCTGCATTTTCTTCTTTTTTATCTTCCACATCTATAATACGTTCAGACTCTAACTGTAGTACAGATTCCTCCACAAGTGTGATCTTACTGTTCATCTGAATGACAGTTTTTTCTGGCTCTGTCTCAGGCTCTAGTTCTGTCTCTGGCATCTCTTCAATCAGGTAATCTGCCTCGAGCATGGGTTCCTCCAGCATCACTTCTGGTACTATGTGTTCCTCTGTTGTCTCTGGCCCCAGCAGCACTGAATCAGGCTCCAACATACGTGAATCTGCAATAGCTTCATCCTGCATCAGAGGACCTTGCTCTGCTTCTGTGTGCTCTACCGCTGGATCTTTTTCAACCACTGGCACCTTCACTACTTGATCAGGAAGCTTCTCATCCTGAACTGGTGGACTGGCAGAAGCTACAGAAGCTAGTAGTGATCAGAAAGTAATAATGTTAAAAATAATATAAATATGCACCTCTTTTAAGATTTTTTTTTTACATTTAGCTAGTAAGATATTCTAAGCTTTCACCAATAATAATTGCTTCAAAAAAGTGGAAGATATTTTGTTGAAGATGCATAGTTAAAAAATTTAGTTTAAAGGGATAGTATATGCCGTTGTTGTTTTTTAAATAAGGGTGCACTATTTTATTATTCCACTCTCAAAAGAGCAAGGTTTTACATAAAAAAGCTAATAAAAAGTGAAAGCATTTATACCAGTGTTTACAGAAAGCTGCATTAAATACATGGACAAGAGTATAAAAAAAATTAGGACACCAGGTTAAATATTAAACTAGCACAGTTAATATTAACCGTATGTTTGAACGATATGTAACTGGAGAACAGATCATACCTGTTATGGTGAGAACCAGCAAGAGTAATGTTCTCATCTTGTCAAAAATCTCCTAAGAATTGCTTTCTGCAAAGAGATGATTTAATAATAAAACCAACATAAATAAATAATTTTAGCTTTCACTTAATGAAGTTTTTATTGACTGTAATTCATAAAAGCCATTTTCATTTAAGAAAGGATTGGGCTACACTGAAAGAAATTAACAAATTAAAGTTAGTTTTATTAATATTATTTTATGTCACTGAATCAACCAAAATACATTAGGTTTCACCGACTACATTTGGGAGGTAAATCATTATGACCTGCCTATTATCAAAATTATAAAGAAAAGAAAGACAAAAAGGGTTTTATTTTTCAGAAATATGTACAGTAAATGGTTATACTCACCATGTGTTGATCTTGTCTGTGACTCGTCACCTGCGTTTCTCTCAGTGCTGTGAGATCCAATCAGTGCTTCTTATAAAAGACCTTTTGGACAGTTTTATGGCCTTTTGTCTTATCTTCATATGTTTTGACCGTTCTCTGTAGATCCTATCTTCTCGCTCACCACAACTGGTTGATAGTGTATGAAGTTTGAACTCTATTGGTCGAACTTCAGTCATTATCTTCAGCAAGTATAAAACTAATACAGCAAAACAAAGATAAAACCCAAAGCTAGGCAATTTAGTAATCACGGCCAGGACATGTCCAGGTCAAAGAGGACATAATTGTGCGGTCTCTCTGTGTAGGCCTACTACTTGTCAAAAGTTTGAACACACAGGCTCTTTATTTTTCACTACTGTTGCATTTTCCCATACTAATAACAGTGGAGTGGAGTGTGTCTGTGTGTGTGTGTGTGTGTCGGAGCATAGGCCTGTATGCCTAACATCATGTGTGGATTTGACAACAGCACAGCAGCTGACACTGTGGACAGGTGTTATATGCCATGGGTATATCAAAATGCCATGTCATATGGAGGAAAGGAATACTGTGGATAAAGCAGCTGTCAAAAGTGTCATACCAACAAGCCTCACAGTGAGTGTGAGGTCTCAAAAGTATTACACATGAACAATGCATCCCTGTTCATATGAAACCTAAACCCATAGAAGAAAAGATGTAAAACTATATGTTGCCTCACTCATGTTATCTTAATTGCAAAGGTATATTCTTCAGAATTATGACAGAAAAATCAACTGTATTATGCCAAACATTGCCTTGAAAGGGTATCTCATAAAACATAAAACAATTTGCATGACTTCAGCACTTTTACAATGAATTTACCACCGCAAACGGTTGATCATCACTTTTTTTCAGTCCCATGTTTTCCTGCATCTTAACTTGGTCTGACCTTTTTTAGAGTTTGATTTAGTTGTGGCAACCCAGTGTAAGTTGATGCAATTATTAAATTATACCTTTGACTTGAATAAAAAACAATCAATACATTTTAACTTAGACAAAATATTTTACAGTGCATAGCGGTAAAGTAGCCTAATGTGATGTTATCCACCATTGTCATAAAAATGAAATAGAATTATAGAAAGACGTGTGAAAGAAAGGTATAGCCTATTGTTTTAAGTAAATTCATATTTTGTAATGTTTTACTTGGAAAAGAAAATGTTTACCACGCTAACCTACAAAAAAAAAATTATAAAAAAAACATTTTATCTCATACAAACGTCGCTCATATGCAGAATTCGACATATGTCTCAGAGCATTTGCGCCGTGCTCGCTTAGCGTTCTGACGAGAGCGCGCAAACCATCTTGAAGAAAGAGCAAGAAGCACATCAGACTCTGCACGCGCTCCTGCTCCATCCGGACAATCTGAAGATGAGCACAGCACACAAACTTACCTTCCCCGCTCTGCTCATGCTGCTCTACAGTAAGTATATTGATGATGCTTGGATTTCTCATTATCTGACGTGCTTTAGTTCGTGTGTTCTGGACATTTAAAAAAAAAAGACATTTCTTACTCTGGGAAACTCTGAGGGGTGAATTGTAAAATACAGTCAATAACTTTCATTAATAATTTGTATATATAGGCCTATTTTTTATTGTTTGATTTGATTTCTACTCGATTAAATTATTATTATTTTTTTAAGTGTTAAAGTGCCTTGTAATTAGAACTGGCTATAACACTGAGAAGATGACATTAATGTTTAAAAGTTATTACACATAATTATATATTTTTTAATTTCATTTAATTTCATTTGTCTATCGACATTAGCTTTGTGTATAGATATGGTTCAGATTCAAACTGGTGTGTGAATGTGTGTGCTTTTTCAAAGCGAGATGGATGCTTCGAGGCTCTGGATTGGGTTGGTGGGGTTCTTGTAAATCACTGTTTACACAAACTTCTCAAACATCATTTGAACACATGAGATCCTGAGGGTGATAAAATGTCTGTGAAGAAGTTGTCCAGATCTGAACTTTACTCTGATGTGGCAGGGACCTTTTCATGTCACTGATGCCCCTTGACTGACTCCTTGTGTATTGGTCGTTATCATGGAGATTATGGTTACCCAGCCAGCATACCATGAGAAATTCTTTATCCCGCCAAGTCTAGAGATCCAAATATCTGTTAACCACATGAAGTTTCGCAGACTATATCAAATGTCATTTTTTGTTATATAAAAATGTATATTAAAAATATAATGCGAAAATATTGACTTTGACCAAATTGATTGTTTTTATTCTAATAACTTTCATGTTTCAGGCCACTAATAGTGATAGGGTTGTCAAATACCTTGTGGGGTGGGTTGTGATTGTAACCCCAGTCCTCTTCCAGCTGAAGAGGTTTTAAGTTACAGCGGCATAGTAGGTCTTTTGTATCTCTGGGTAAAAAGACCCTCACCATGCAGCATTTCTTTCTCTAGACTCATTAAAGTCAGTACTTTTCAGCTGTTAACACATCAAGTGGTTTTCCCTCACTTTCCCCAGAAGTGCATGTTTTTCATTGTGTGAGGAGGTTATCAAGCTTGGTTTGGATTGCAACCCCCATTACACACAGCCAGACTGTGTCAGAACATCCATCCATTACTAAAATTCCTACACATCTCTGTTCCTGGCACCACCAGAGTGTGGAGTGAGTGTTAGCGAGGATTCACATTTGACTCAAATTTGTTCATTCTGAAATCTGTTTACAGTATTCTTCCTATTTACCTAAGGGGTGTAATATATTTGATAAAAATCTAACACATTCTTGAGTAATCAGTGTCATTTAATCAAACATTCTGGGTTAAGTTGAGGCTATGTGCCTGGATTTCAGTTTGTCCTGAACAAAAACTATGGGGCAAATATATAACAATTCCCCCATAGTCTTTCATTGAAAGTTTAATTTTTGTCTGCTATTATAAAAATGCTGTAGGAGGGATTTTTGTGCCCTGTTACAACGTGTCAATTTGTATATTCCCTCTCCTCCAGTTTCTAGCTCAGATCCTGTTACTGTGACGACAAGCAAAGCCAAAGTGGAGGTACATGAAAACACAAGTAAGATCATTAGTCTTCAGATATTTAGCTTGACATATTTAGATATAGAAAAGCTTTCAGACCATATTGATTTGACTCTTCTGTCTTCTATTCTTTGCAAAAGATGTTGTCCTGTCCTGTGAATTCAAGACAGAGAAAGAAACAAACCCACGTGTTGAATGGAAGAAGAGAGGCAAAGATGTTTCCTATGTTTATTTTGATGGGGACTTTACAGGTACTGTAGGTAGTTGTTTTGCCCTCTCTCATATTAATTGCAACCACAAACATGTCCCCCATCTCTCTCATTTGTATATTGCTTTAGATATTTTATCATTTTAAAAGGGAAGTGTGTCATTAAAATGAGTTTCGGCAGGAAATTACATTCTGTTTGGTGTGTCACATTAGTCAGAAAAGGTCAATTGTCAATAGTGTAACAATGTTTAAAACACAGCTCACACAAAATTCACTTTAAAACCTAGCCGCATCAGGAAATCTTTTGCCCTCACACAAAATTCCAGACTGGATGGATATCTATTGAAATTACTGATTTGCCCACAAAAATCTAAATCTGATTGCACCACGTCTTTCAGTGAATATTTGTTTTGTGCTTTCATTTCATTAAACTGTTCTAACTTTTACTAATACCAGGTTCATTTAAAGGCCGTGCATCCATCGACGGGGCAACAATGACCCTCCGTGGTGTTACGCAGAAAGACTCAGGAGTGTACCATTGCGAAGTCACAGCCCGCCATGACAAAATCAAGCTGGGGGAGGTCACTGTCACCCTCTATGTGCTTGGTGAGAATGAAAATCTTTTTAATTATTCGATCTTGTAATGTCATTTTCATTATTTACATGTGCAGTTGTACCAACAATATTCATAACTAAGTCATAAGTCTTAAACTAAACTTTTCTATCAGTGATGTAATGCAACTCTGTCTTACATGGACAGTTGCGCTACATGCGCCATCATGTGAGGTCCCAGAAACAGTCATGAGAGGATTTTCTGCAGAGCTCCGCTGCAAAGACAAACTGAGCGTTCCCACTGCCACCTACAGCTGGTACAAAGACAACAAACCACTTCACACTAGCAATCTCCCTGAAATCAACTACACCCTGGACCCCAAAGCAGGGACTCTGGTTGGTGTATTGCTAATCTCTTTTTTTCTCACTGACAAACATGTATTTTCATAAAAAACTAGTTAGCATTTTCCCGTGATAGCTAACAAACACTGCTTATGTTTGTTTGACTTTGATGCACGCATGACATGTCAAGTATGATCTGTATATAGTGTTTCTTTTCTTTTCTGTTGCGCAGAAGTTCAAGGCGGTCTCAAAATCTGATGAGGGTCAGTATCGATGTGAGGCCTCCAATGGGGTGGGGGCACCCAAAAGTTGTGCCGGCCGGCATATGAAGATAACTGAATGTAAGTTCAGTTCAGTTTGGTCTTTTTAAAGGGTCAGGAAATCATAGAAATCAGTTTTACTTGATATTTTGTTATACTGTAGAAGAGTTGAATGTAACATGAAAATGTAAGCATTTACAGCAAAGTCTTAAAGGTACAGTAGCAGAAAAACCCTTATGTTCTGTTGAGGATGACGTTGATTGGGGACCAAGAGAAAAAATATTAATGGCAGTAATTATAGTTCCTCTGTTTTATCACAAAGTAGACTGGTACTTTTCAGAAATGCGACTGGCCTCTGCACTATTGTTCAAAGTTTGTGTTCAGTTGTATTCTTTGGGAAACAAATGAATACTTTCATTGTGCAAGGATGCAATGATCAAAAGTGAGAGTTGAGACATTAATGCATAAATGTACATAAATATATCACCGTTTCCATAAAATATTAAGCATCACAGCTGCTTTCAACATTGATAATAATCAGAAATGTTTCTTGACACCACTTATTTTAACTTGTAATCTTTCATAATATAAGTTTCTGCTGTATTTTTGATTAAACAAATGCAGCCTTGATGAGTATAAGGAACTTTTAAAAAAATTAATTGACCACAGCAAAAACACAGTCAATTTTTTTAGATGCAACCAAAAAACAAAAAACATGAGGGTTAACTCAAAGGTCAGAGAGCGACAAAACCCTTGAGTAACATCATAATTAGACGAAGTGTGAATGAATATCTGTTTGACCTGCTCTGTTGCAGTTGAGCTGAACATGACAGTCGTTACAGCAGTAGAAGTGGGAGCGTCCCTGTTGCTCCTCTCCTGCTGTGTGGCCATCTGTCTGTGCTGCAGAAGAGGGGGCTGTTGTTGCTGCCGCAGTGAGTACCACTTTACTCAAACTAACACAATCTAAACAGGTTGTTTAACTTTGAAATATGTCTTGTCCTTATCTTCTAACATAAGTCTCGAATTTACCAACAGAGAATAAAGGAGAGACACAACAAAGGTACGTCTAATGCAGTATTTTTAATGCATTCTTACCTATAAGAATAATTCATAACAGACCTTTAGAAACAAAAAAGTTATTTCTTTGCACTTTTCAGCAGAACCAAGACCAGCTATAACCCTCCAGATGTAAGTTTCTTATTGACAACTCACTAGTCAAATAGTATAATACTGGCACTATAGAGATATATGATTATGGTAATGGCTTGTCTTCATCCCATTGTTCATCTCTCTCCTCAGCCGAGACATTACAAACATACACAATCCTTTGTGCTATGACGTGTGCACATACTGGACAGTGCTGTGCTAAAAAAAAAAGTGAAGTGACCTCAAAAACTAGAGAACCATATCATACATCAAGTGCACTTGTACTGTATGTCTCCATGTTTTGCTCTGATGGCCTGTAAGAGAAGAAAACACGCCCCCTGGTGTTGAGGTCCATCCACAACAGACCTACATTTCGATTAATCTCTGCTGTTTCTTTTGTATTACTGTAAAAAGCTTTTATATTTTTCAATCTAAGAGAATTCGTTTTTTTTAAGATAGCACGTAGTATTTTAATTGTCTCATATCTGTTTGACTTCTCACAACTAGAGTTTGTAGATACTGTAAATGTTGCACAATTTCATACTAGTTCTTCTGCTCTTCCAGCGCCTCCTGCTGGTGGACAATCAGTTTAGATTCAAGTCTGGCTCCAGCAACATGTTTTTCTTTTTTTCTCTGGAGCAAATCGGAGCACTATTCATACTCTTTATACTGCTAAAGCACATTTGTTCCAATCTATAAGAATAATCAGCTTACACTACCAGTCAAACGTTTTTGAATGTTTTTGAACGTAGGATTTTTAATGTTTTTAAAATGTTTTTTTTTTTTTATATATATATAATTTTTTTTTATTATTTGCTGATTATCAATATTTAAAACAGTTGAGTACATATTTTTTTTCAGGATTCTTCGATGAATAGAAAGATCCAAAGATCAGCATTTATCAGAAATAAAAAGCTTCTGTAACATTATACACTATTCCATTCAAAAGCTTTGAGTCAGTATGTATCCAAAGTATTTTTGGGAAAGAAATAATATACATTTTTATTTAGCAAGGATGCTTTAAATTGATTAAAAGTGATGATAAAGACATTTATAATGTTACCATTTCTATTTCAGATAAACTTATACTTATCAAAGAAACCTGATTTTTTTTTATAGTAAAATATTTAAAAATGTGACTGTTCTTGCTGTATTTTGGATCAAATAAATGCAGGCTTGGTGAGCAGAAGATAATATCTTTAAAACATTAAAAATCTTAATGTTCAAAAAACTTTTGACTGGTAGTGTATATTAGCCTACAGTTTGAAGTTAAAGATATTAATATTAATTAGGTGAGTCAGAGATAATTATTTGACAGTGATTTCTCATTTATTGTTTGCATGAAGTCTAAATAAAAAAACTCTGAACATTTACTTATTTGTCCTTTTTTTTCTAAAATATTATATGGTTTTAAATGAGGTGTCACTTGTCAAATTTATTTTTCATAAGTTTGTTGTGGGCTTTCTTGGCAGTTTTTACGAGGCTTTAATCGTTTTCATATTTATATTGGAATTATATCGTATCGACCGAAATTAAGAAATATATCTTGATATAAATTTTGTCCATATCATCCAGCGCTGTTCAGAAGTATCATCTGTTGTCTGATGATGGGTATTTCTCAATGAAGTGCAATTTGCTTATTAAAGGAATAGTTGACCCAAAAAGATTTGAAGTTCTATCAATCATTTACCCTCATGTACTCCCAAACTTGTATATGACTTATTTTCTTGTGCGACTCAATAAAATATTTT
The DNA here is from genome assembly GCF_963082965.1 of Carassius carassius. Classification (NCBI taxonomy): domain Eukaryota; kingdom Metazoa; phylum Chordata; class Actinopteri; order Cypriniformes; family Cyprinidae; genus Carassius; species Carassius carassius. The sequence continues at coordinate 23,906,322 of NC_081765.1, forward strand.
TTGAAGAATTGACTTCCATTAATAGGGGACACACACACACACACACAAGTCATTTCTGAAAACATCTTTTATGCTCAACATAAGCAACAAAGCTATACAGACATTGGAATAACATATGGTTGTGTAAATGATGACAGAATTTAAATTGTAATATCTTCTAGACAAAGATAAAAAATGTGTCGGAGCTAATTTGACTATTCGGGTTTAGCTGATGTTTGGCTCAAATGAATCAGCAGTATCTCCAAAAACTAGATCTTCTCGTCTTTTGTTACATTAACTGAAATGTAAAAATAAATGCAAAATTCACACTCTGCTGCCATATTTATTCCTCTCCTTACACAGATTAAAACACTGTAGCATTTATTTCCAATGTTACATAAGGCACAAATCAGTTGAATCTTCCAAGTTAATGGACACATCCAACAGTGTGAGACATTAAGTTAAACACAAAATGTCCATAATGCTGGAAACATGTACATGAAGAGTCACAGCACTGTAATGTCCATCCGCAGGAATAATTCAAGTCACTCTTTAGAAAAGAATAAAATGTTCTTTATTTATTACGTCTGCACAAAAACTAAGAACGTGTTGTGGTCCATGAGCTCTGGGGTACATACATACACATATAACACAAGATAATAAACATAAAAATGCATATGTAAACACACAGACACACTGACACAGACGGAGTAAGATAAAGGCATAAACATGTATGTACATATGAATCCAGTAATGCGTGGATTTCCACACTTAAGGCACTGTTATATTCACCACCTTCCATTTTCTGGTGCTGGCTTTTTTGGGGGGTGGGGGCACAAATAAACAACTGTATATGATACACGGTTACAAACTGCACAGAGTGGGGTTGTACATGTTGCTGTCAGTGGGCAGCGAGGCCTCCAGCTCATCCCCGCCCCCAATGCAATGTTGACCAAAAACCAGCATGAACATTCACTCAACTTATTAGCACCCACACTAAACTATAGCCCCTGACACCCAGCTCTAGTGCGCAAAAACTCCGACACAGCACTTGCTGAACGGGATAAAGAGGTACGTCGGGTCGCAATGCTAATTCACGTGAGCTAAACGCGGGCAACAAAATGAGTATGTTGCATATGTGTGAGGCGATTATCGTGTCAGTTTTCCCGCTTTCTGCGCGAGCTAACTGTTAGCATACTGAGGGGAACAGAGCTAATAACAGAACCGACTGTAAGCCAGCCCTCTCACGTCCGACAAGCAGTAGGTAAACTTACTTGTAAACTTTATTCTGGAAAACTTCAAATATAACGCTTGCTGTTTTCATTTAAATATGTCGTGAATACCGACGCGAACACCATTACTTTTCGTAAAAGTTAGCGCGAGTTGTCCGCGCGAGAAGACATTCAGTTCAACCGTCACTATCAGCTAAGCAGCTAACAAAGAGGCCAGGTGTGTATATATATACATAATCAATCCGTGATTGTACCTGCCTTAGATATTCTATTCCGCACGAATCGAGCAATTAAACCGTGTTGTTTCCGTCCGTTTCTTCGGTCGCACGGATGTTTTCGGAAGTCTGTCAGCCGCCGTGACTTCGGCCAGGATTTCCGGCTGCTTTTACATCTGCCCTTCTCTTGTTTTGTTTCCGTTTCTTCCATTTCCGTTTTAACTTTCCAGAATCAAAAGTCTTGATGTCTAGCTACCCCTGGAAGTTTCAGAAGTTTTGAAAAGTCGTCTTTTATGCCCAATTTTGCGGTTATATTACGAAACCCAAAAGCACTCCAACATGGCAACTGCGTTTGTATCTATTCGCGCGTCGTCTTCCCACCCAGTTGCTGGTGGAAATTATATTATTAGAAGCGTTCCCGTTTTAATCCACACACTATAATAATAAATGGATTGACCAAATGGATTAGATATTTAATAAATATGTGCGTCCCCTTTGTTTAAAAAGAGTGCTAATGTGGGGAAATGCCATGGTGGGCCTGAACTCAAGCAAAGCCTCGGTGTTGCGTGACAGTTTATTGGACTTCAGAGACTTCTTAGAGACCGCAAGAGTGCGTTAACCTGACCATGTAGTGACTTTTAGGCACAGTTGTATATTTTGTATTACTTTGGGTTCACTAAGATGCTAAACATTATGTGAAATTAAGTCTTACTTTTTTTTTCAAGAGTATATATATATATATATATATATATATATATATATATATATATATATATATATATATATATATATATAATAGATATAGATGATAGATAGATAGATAATTAGGTAACACATTACAATAAGGTATTATATGTTATTATTGGTTACCATGAATTATATGAACATTACTATTACAGCATTTATTAATCTTAGTTACTGTTCAACATTTACTAATACATTTAAAAAAATCAAATCTTTTAATGCACTGTGAACTAACATGTACAGTTGTATTTATATAAACTAACATGAACAAATATTAATAAATGCTGTTGTTAAAAAAATAATAATAATGAATGGTCACTGTTCCTTAGTGTTAGCTAATACTTCAACCAATATTAACAAATCAGACCTTATTGTAAAGTGTTACTGATATGACAATTCTTGTTTATTTTCTTGTGATTAACTGCAAAAGAATGTTTCCTTTAATTTGTATATTTTTATGTATTTGCTTTATAGTTGGACAAGGAGTTGAAGGGATGTCAAAAAGTGAGACAGAGGAGATGATTGAAATTGAGATTGATGGACGGGAGAAACAGGAGTGTCTAGAGGAAGGGTAAGTGCTTTTTCTGTCTTTCTCTTCCTTATTTTCCTTCTCTGTTTGATGTGTTTAGCGGAATCCTCTCATTGAGCAATTTGTGTCTTCTGCCTGTGAAATGGTTTGTTTAATGTGACCAAATGTCAGGATCGAGGAGCAGACCATCACAGCAGCTGAACTAATAACTCAAGACATTGACATCAATGAGCCGATCGGTAACCTGAAGAAGTTACTAGAGCCTCGTTTTCAGGTCTCTCTGGATGGATATGACATTTGTCTGCAGGACATCCTAGTATGTTCTTCTATATTTATGCAATCTTATTTGAGTGCATTAGTTGTATTTGTAAATTAAACTCTTCAATCCCTGACTCTTCTGCTTCTTTCCTCATGCAGTTGCATCCTGATCACAGTCTGTTCGATCAAGGAGTGAAAACAGATGGTACAGTACAGCTCAGCGTGCAGATTGTCACGAAACAGGGTAACAGTTTACAATGATCTCATATTGCTGTTGGACAAATCTCAATTTGTCAACATGCCCTTCAGACAGATGAAAATCTTTGGGTAGTTGACATGTCCTGCAGAGTGACGTGCTGTTGTAAACAGCACTTAGTTCATTATTTTACAATTATTCATGCCGCTGTTATGAGCTCATAGTAATTGAGGGACTACATGAGTATTTGCACTTCTAAAAAATAATCACACCAAGGACCATTTAAAATTAATTGACAAAAACGTGATTAAAAATAGTGGAAAACTTGATATGAAATCACCAGTTACATAAGATATTATTTATTAATATAAATTATATACTAAAATATTTATATATATATAGGTACCCATTCACAGCATTAATAAAACATTAATATTAATAAAACATTAATATAAATGTGACTTGCTTGTGGGTTTGTGGTCTGTTTTAGGTGAAGAAAAATTGAATATTCTGGAGATTGTGAAACCAGTGGAGACTGTGGAGGTGGTGATCGATCCAGACGCGGCTGCTGGTGAGGAAGGCCATCTGGTGGAGGATGGACACGTGATTGCGGTGGAGCGAGCCGCCATTCCTGATGAGACTTCAGAGCAGGTGACCCGCTGGGCGGCCGCGTTGGAAGGGTACCGCAAGGAGCAGGTTCGACTGAACATTCCCTATGGTGAGTTTTCCAGTGATGTTTACATGTTACAGAGTTAAATCTAAATATTTAATGGATTTTGTAATAGTGTAGTAGGCACAGATTATATGTACTTTATCACACATACACTAGTGTTCAGAAGTTAGCGTCGCTAAGATTTAAAAAAAAAATTCATCAAGGCTGCATTAATTTGAACAAAAATACAGTAATACTGTAAAAATATTATTCAAAATAACTGTTTTCTATTTCAGTATATATTAAAAAATGTTATTTATTACTGTGATGGCAAAGCTGAATTTTCAGTATCATTACTCCAGTCTTCAGTGTCATATGATCTTTTATAAATCACTCTAATATGCTGATTTGGCGATTAAGAAAATTTCTTATTATCAGTGTTGAAATATTTTTGTGGAAACCATGATACATTTTTCACTGGATTTTTTGATAAATAGGAAGTTCAAAAGAACGGCATTTATATGGAATTAGAAATCTTTTGTTGCATTGGAGGAGTCTTTACTGTCACCTTAATAAATGTAATGTGTCCTTGCTGTATAAAAGTATTAATTTCTTTAAAAAATGTTACTGACTCTAAACATTTGCACAGTAGTGTATGCATTTCTGCTAAATAATTGCATGAATCTTGAAATGGCAATGAACTGTAAAAGAGATTACAATTGAATTATTTTGTTACAAATCGTATCAGATTCACATCTGAAAATAAGTCAGAAATCATTTTGGGTTAAGAAATGAATGTGTAATACACTTGGTAGTTGTGTTGTCACGGTACCAAAATTTCAGTATTCGGTACCAATACCAGTGAAAATCCACGGTTCTCGGTACCAATTTCGGTACCAAAGCAAAACACAAAAATATGCTAATTAAAAAAAAAAAAACTTTTTAGCACTAAAAATAAAACCAATGCCATTCTTTATACTTATTTACAATTGTGTTTAAAGTTTTTCTACAAGTTATATAGTTATGAAAAACAGTAAACAAGTTCCACAAATTTAATTTGTCTTTTAATTTATGAAATTTAAACACATTTTAGTTTTGGTAAATAAAGGGGTTTTGCTATTAAAATTAAAACATGGAAGAAATATTGTGATTTATAAATTTTTCAACAGTAGTATTTATAAATTTTTCAACAGTAGTAGCAGTATCACATACATTTTACTAAATAATAGTAATATTTCTAGCACAATGGCTTTATGTAAAAATGAACTTTTAGGCCTAATGAATGCATTGTCATTTTAACTGAACTTAAGACTGGTGGTGATGCTTAAGATATTTTTGGTCATTGAGGGTTTCTGTAAAAAAATAATAATAGATCATATTAATTATTATTCATATTAATTATTATTAAAAGATAATACTACTACTAATTCTACTATCATACTAATGTATATCCAATGCACTATGAATTGATGAGCTGCTGGGTTCATGAATATTAATCACGTTGTCTGCGTTCGGTCAAAATGATTTGCTGAAATCAAAACAGGGACAGTAAGAGATCAGCGCCAGCCAATTGCCATTTGCGCATTAGCTCCGCCCACTACCGGAGAAACCGGTATGTCTTCTGCTTGTTTGAAAATGAATATGAATAATTCTAAATGAACTCCATTATTTTGACTGGAGAAGACAACGAAGAATAGTTTACATATAGCATGTTGATTCAGCGTGGTAAGACTCTCGCTCTCTCTCTCTTTGCATGTGTGAGAAACACTTCAGTAAAGCGACGGTGAGCCGTGCGCCTTCACAAAGAGCTTACAGAGCATCAAATACAGGTGCGCTGTGCGTCCATTGAGATGAACTGAAAAGTTCAGATCGCTTGATGGAGAGAGAACTCTGAAGCGCAGATGCTGAAATTAATGCAAGCACCATGCGCTTCAGTCTATGTAGTAAACAAACCCGCACGTCTCTGCCATTCATTAATTCACACAGAGACGCGCAGAACACGGATTCATATTTCAAACAACTTTTGCGGCTTAACATTTACAGATACTGGTCCATATGGAGATTTGATTTGATTAATTTATGCTAACTTTGACAAATTCCATGACTGTCCATATTAAAATGTAAATTTCATTTTCATGACTGGATTTTGAGATTCCGTCCTCGTTTTCTGCTTCGCAGAAATCATAGCGCTGAACCGGGTTTGAACGGGACCTCTGTACTACCGGTACTTACAGAAACCTGGTACCGTCACATTTAAATTTTTTTAGTACCCACTTGGTACCGAAGTACTGGGTCTTTTGACAACACTACTTGGTAGTATAGTAAATTATCAACTTTAAAATATTCAGTTCGGTAAATGTTGTAATACATTTTCATTGTCAAATCAGTGCATTTTTACATCCCTAGTCAGTAGCAGTATCATTTAATGAGCTTTATGTGTCTGTCTGTCTGTCAGACCCAGTGCAGTGGACAGCAGATCAGGTGATCCACTGGGCAGTTTGGGTTATGAAAGAGTTCGGCATTGAGGAAATGGAGGTGGGTGGCATTCACATTCCCGGCCGCCAGCTCTGTGGTTTCAGCCAGGAGGAGTTCCTCCAGAGAGTGCCCAGCGGAGAGATCCTGTGGAGCCACCTGGAGCTTCTACGCAAGTGTAAGTTTCACTTAGGAAAGAGAGCGTGTGTTCTCCAACTTCTCTATCACAATATTTTAGCCCATTTTTAATCTCTTTAATGCTCTGTGCAGACGTACTTGCGAGTCAGGATCAGGGTCAGGAAGCAACCGTCACCATTGATCAACGTGAGTATCAGTAGACATGAATCTTGTCTGTTTTTGCAGTTTTACCAACAAAAGCACCTTTTGAGTACCTTCTTGAATAACATGTTTTGTATAACCTGCACATGATTTCTTAAAGGGCAGTTTGTGTTACTAGGCAACACTTAATATTTTCAATGAAAGGAGCATGTGTTGGTCTTCTGGGTAACAGTTTCTTGATATTCTCCAGCTGTGAAGATCATTCCTGCCCCTGTGCAGCAGGCCACACCTACAGCCATCAAGGTGATGAAGCACAACAAAACACCCCGAGCCCCCCGTATCTCAGGAGAGGAGCGCAGCTCCCCTGGCAACCGCACAGGTACATACAAACAAATACAACAAATGTGTATGTGTAAAAGCCCAGGTTGATCAATATTAGTTTGTTTATATTAAATAATGTATGTGTAAATGTAGTTTTTAATAATATTTATTTTTTAGTATGAGTTACGTTTTGTTATTTGTAATGAATTAAATTAATAAATAATATTGATGATGATATCGGTAAATCATTTTTGAAATTTAAAATGACTGTTCTGTAGTATGGGGCCAGTATAATTTTTTTATTAATTTACTAAAAAATGTTTTTAAGGAAATTAATACTTTTATTCAGGAAGGACATATTAAATCAACCAAAAGTGACAGTAAAAATGTTTAGGTTAAAAAAAAATCTATTTCAAATAAACTTTCCTTTCATCAAAGAGTCATGAAAAATATGTATGACAGTTTGTACAAGAATAAGTAGCACAGCTGTTTTCAACACATACACACACACACACACACACATATATGTATATGTTTTTTATATATATGTTTTTTTCTCTTCCTGCCATTCAGATTTAACATTTAACACATTTAACAACTGTGGTGTGTGTTCCTTTCAAATCACATCATGTGATTTTAATGGGAGCTATTCCTAAAATTCAGAATTTTTCAACCTTCTACTGAGAAAAATAAGAATCTCATATGCAAAACGCTAATAAATGATTGTAGAATTGATTATGATTGTGTTGCATGTCATCTCAGGTAATAACGGTCAGATTCAACTGTGGCAGTTTCTTTTGGAGCTGCTGACTGACAAGGACTCTCGGGACTGCATTTCCTGGGTGGGAGAGGAGGGCGAGTTCAAACTCAATCAGCCTGAGCTGGTAGCTCAGAAATGGGGTCAGCGCAAGAACAAGCCCACCATGAACTACGAGAAGCTAAGCAGAGCTCTCAGGTGCGAGTGTATGATTTCCCCACTCTAGTTTAGGTGCCTTTGGAGAGATATAGTTAGTCTTCAGCAAAAACTTACATGAGAACACTAAATCTATCCATCAAATTTTATCTCCCTTAAACAGGTACTACTATGATGGAGACATGATCAGCAAAGTGCAGGGCAAGCGCTTTGTCTACAAGTTTGTGTGCGACCTGAGGACTCTGATCGGATACAGCGCTGCAGAGCTCAACAGCCTGGTGACGGAATGTGAGCAGAAGAAACTCGCCCGGGTGCAGCTGCACAGCCTCGGTCAGTCCGTCAACACAGTCACGCTGGCCACTGCCACAGGCCAGCCCGTCACAACAGTTACTCTGGCTGCAGCAGCTTTGGAGAAGGACAGTTGAGGAGGGAGTGGCTTGTTACTCCCAGCCAATCAGGAGACAAGTTTAAGATGGGAGCGATCTGGGTTCAACATTTGACTTTGGGCTGGGTGGGAAACAGCGGGTTTATAAGCAGACGTGTGCTTTGTTGTGAGTGTGTATGTATGTGTGAGCATCCTTAAAATGCTTAGAGAGCGAATGTATGTGTGGATGTGAGACACAAAGTATAGATGATCATGTATGAGCTTTCAGTTTTTGTACGCTTGTTCTGACTGCAGGGTAGCATCGGCTATATTTCCATTGTATATACTCTGTTTTTGATAGCCACATGGGCAGTGTATTTTGATATTTTCCATTTGTAAAGGATCTTTTATTTTGTATTTTTAAGTGTCCAATTCCCTCGAGGTGAGGTACTTTTTACAGTCCACCAGAGGGCAATAAAGAGACAGTTGGTTTTTGAATTGCTCTGGTCTTGCATAATGCAGCAAAAAAAAAACTCCTTTTGTTTCTTGTTTTGTGCACCAAACACCACATCACAAGGACTTTATATGTACATTCAAAACTTTATTCATGGATAACAGTGTTGTATGTAGAAAGCTTTTCCCCTTCTTAGCCAATGGTTTGAATAGACAATGAAGGAAAATGTCACAGAAAGAGCTTTCTTCGTTCCCTACTGACCACAGACACTCACTTCAGAGTATCCACTAATCAGCACAACACCAGATTTTAGAGCTAAGGTAATTCTATACAGAAACGTAACGAGCAGTGTGCACTGTGACATAATTGCACAATGTTAATGGCTGTGTCTCATACAATGTATTTTACAACATTCACAATTTCCTTTCATCGTCATGGCACTTTTAAAATAACTCTTAAGAGATCATTTCGAAAGAATGCATGGAATGAACCCAGTACATTAATATTTACCAGTTCCTTTCCGTCTGCTCTGGCATGTAAGGTGCCATGAGATACTTCAGTGAAAATAAAAGAGGGGGAGAAGGTGAGGTGTTTCTGTCCCAAAATGTGTTCGTGAATATCACAGACACTAGGGGAATACAAAGAGGGCAAAGTGGGACAAAATTCACACAATCCAAAAATGGTGGCTATTTTTGAAGCAAAATCCCACCAACATTCCATAACTCCCTTCTCTAATCCCGACCCCATACCAAATCTGGAAATGGAATAAAACTGAATGAGGCAGAAAGGGCCTAGACCTTTAAAAAAAATGCAGAGTGCGTGGAACATTAAAGAACCAAAACATGGGCTAATATTACACTCCATAATACAATACATACATCTTTTTTCCAGCCCCATGCAACCATTTAAGTGTGCGTGGCATGGTCCAAAAGAAATAAAAAGCACACTTAGATTAAAGCATGTCCCTGTGTCGATGTAGCCAAGCAGATTTGTTTCACTTATTTAAAATGTGATCACAAGAAGACAATAAACTGTACAATCCAGCTAAAATCTCTACATGAGAGAGAGGTCAAAGTCTGCATCTGGATCCAGAAACCATCTCTCTTGTTAAAATTGCCATGCACTATATAGATACAGCTAGTTTCTGCCTTTATTCAATACATATTACACACAAAATAAAAACAAACATTCTTTTCTTATTTCTGTAAATGTTTTTTATACCCTTTTTTTCGACGTATGGATTTTATATATATATTTTATCCAGAAAAAACAAACAAACTGAATGGAAAATGTAACAATGAGTACATTATTGGGCATCTGCTTGTTTGTAGTTGGAGCCTCATGTAGCCAAACACAGCACTGCATCATCTGAGTGCCCAGGAAAAACGATGGAAATGCGCAAACAAAAGAGAAAGAGACGCAAGTGCTTAAGGTAGTTCTGGAGGGGTTCAAAAATGGTCAACAGAGAGTAGTGGAGAAGAAAAAAAAAATTGATGGTTCACAGGGTCATGGGTAAGTTAGAAGGAATGCATGGGTAAAGATAACGCTTCATTCACCACAGTGCTGTGATGGACAGGCATGGGAGCGCACAGATGGACCAATGTACTGACAGATGGCTGGATGGGCAGCAATGACACGTCACTCTTCTGTGCAAACTGAGTGAGCACTCATTTGATTGGATGGAATGGTCAGGTGATGGAAGCCACTCTCATCTCCATGGTGACAGAGCTGACCGATAGTGTGTATGAGGGATCAGTCTGCAATCTTTGTCCCGATAGAGTGGGGTGATGGTGGTGGGGATGGTTGGTGGTGTGGGGATTTGATGTGGTTCTTTAGTTCTGCATTTGCTCGAAGAACTTGTAGGTGGGGTTCTCATAGCCGTTCTGCTGCATCTTAGTGAGATGACGTTCCTCAGGAGTCACTGCTGCATCCACCTGACACAGAAAAACAGCGTGTCATTAAAAGTGTTTGCTCCAACCTAGACTAAGATTCCCAGCAGTATTTATTTATATACTGTTCATATTTATTATTTTGACCTTTTATTAATGTCACCAATAATTTGGATAGTTTAATACATTTTATGTGCTTTTTCCCCCATTTAGCCTTTGTTTTATATTTCAGGTTTTGATTAAGTTATTTTAGTATTAATACTAATATACTAAAAATGCTGCTTAACTGTAACAAAAAAGTTTTTCATCTAATAATCATTTTATTTCAGCTTCATTTCAATAAATAGATTTATGCCTTTTGAGCGATGAATTTCCATGACCTATTTTCCAGACCTGCATGATGGTGGATACCCATACGACAAATAAATAAATAAATAAATAAATAAATAAATAAATAATATATATATATATATATATATATATATATATATATTTATATATATATATATACATACACATAAATACATACATACATACATACATACATACATATATATATATTCTGGCCAAATATCACATCATCTTAAATTAATTTGTTTTTGGATTTACTTTTTTATAGCCTAAACTTTAGAGGATTTGCTTTGGAGAGAAACTAATAACTGTTTTTATAATGTTTGTAAACATTTTACTTTAGACTAGTTACAGGCATTTTAGCCTTAATTATTTAGAAATAGGGCTAATAAAACTCTCAAAAATTTTCACTCTCAAAACGCACTCTTATACAAGTGTCTTTTTTTTCTCCTTTTTTTAACAATTCAGCAAACATTTTTAAATATCTTAAAAATAGTTTGATGTCTTTAAAGTGTTGATAGAATTTATTTATTTTTTAAGTATCTTACATTTGGCCAAAAGATGATGCTGTATTGGCTGTGACTAAGCGTTAGATCTCTATTTTTTCTTTTTGAGTAAAGAAAACACTATACTTTATTATTATTATTATTGTAGTATTATTATTATTAGTCAAATTATAGGAAAATAATATATATATATATATATATATATATATATATATATATATATATATATAAAAATAACGTTATTAACCGGTTTTTCTTCCAGTCGAACCGGTTTCGGAACGGTAATAATATCAGAGGAACGTAGAAAAGAAAGGTTAAAATATCGATTCTGCTCGGAGTGAACCGATTAAGTTTTTTTTTCGTTTTCAAGCCCTGATATATACACACAAGACTTCAACTGCAAAAAATCTTTGAGACTTTTTCTTTTAAATTAGCATTTTATCAGGCTCCTATGTATTAGTTCAGTAATTTCACTTTAATGGCAAAGAAATGTTACTAGTCAGTTACTGAATGCCTTATTTTCAGAAATGTCCAATGATATTTTCATAAGAGCCTGCAAAAAAAAAAGACGATTTGAAAGAAAAATCTCAAACGGACATAGAGGTTTTTGCATCTGAAGTCTTCATACGTTTATAACATGTGTCTCACCTCAATAACTCCATGGTGAATGGAAGTGTACTGCTTCTTCCTTAACATAACAAGAGTGATCACGATGACCGTAGCGATCACAACTCCTCCCACCATCAGCCCAATGATTGCCCCCTTATTAGAGCCCATGTCTTCTGCAAGGAACATCTGAACGCAAACACATTTATTACTCGGTACAATGTGAAATACTAGATACATGTAATGTATTTTATCTCTATATATGTTTAGCTAAATATTTGGGTAAATTGTTGTACCAGTCTCTTGTCACGAACATCATAACCAGCGTTGTGCCTTTCTTCAATGTCCAGCCGAACCTTTGGAATCTCTACAAACAACCACACATATGAATATAAGGATTAGATGTATGATATTAAACAAAGCAATGGCTGAAAATAACATGCACACACTTACCGGGTCTCGTAGGCAGACCCTTATCTGGAATTGGACGGACATCTACGGGTTCAACTGAAAAAAAAAAAAAAAAGCTGTTCAGTCTCTTCTAAATGTAATGTAAATATAGTGTATACTATTGGTTACTTAATATCTGTTAACATATGTTGTCATAAAAATGGGCCTTTTAAAAGTTTGCAGTTCAGTTACAGTGTTCAGTGTGCAGATGTTTACCATGGTTGTCAGTGTTGGCCTGGTTGAAGCTTTCGGGGTGGATGAAGCCCAGGCCATCCTGCTCCGGTGGCAGGGTGTCCAGGGCAGTGGTGCTGTCAGGCAGGTCGGGCATCAGGGCGTCGTTCCCATAGCTCACCCTCATCTTACTCTGGAGAGACGACAACTGTTGTGTGACTTCAGCCTGATCGCGCTGAATCAGCAATGCTGGAGAAAGAAAGGATGAGAGACCTTAATCAGGGCTTTTCAACCTTTTTACTGGCAGACTTGAATACAAGATTAAATATGTGTCATAATTAATATAATTTCTAAGCATCCACTATACCGTTCAAAAGTGTCAGTTTAATTTTTTCTTTTTTTTCTATTCTTTTTTAAATAAATATATTAGTTTAGCAAGGAGGCATTAAATTTATCAAAAATATTAAGCAGTTTTTAACAATAATAATAATAATGTATCTTGAGCACCTAATCAGCATATTAGAATGATTTCTGAATGATCATGTGACACTGAAGACTTATAAAATTTAATTTATTCCTGTGATGGCAGAGCTTAATTTTAAAACGTACTAAAATAGAAAACATTTTAAATTGTAATTTGTTTTCCCCCCACAATATCTTACCGACCCCAAACTTTTGAATAGTAGTGAATTCATAGTTATGTGCATATTTGTTTTTTTTTATTAAAATTACGTTTCAAATTCTCCCAAATCAGTGGAACCCAGTTTGAAAACACACTCCCTAAATGATATGTGAATGTATTTAGTGCTAAAAGAAGCACCTCACACTCACCTACTTGGTCCTGGATTTCATTAGCCACTTGTGGCACCTTGTAGAGGTACTCCAAGGACTGGTTCATGCGTTCTTCAATCACACGCAGATGGGTCATCACCTACAGGCACAAGCGGTCAAAATGAAGTCTGGAGTGTCTACACATTTTATGTCTGAAGTAGGAAAGACCAGCTTGACAATCTTACAAATGGCCGAATCTGAGAAGCCTTCTTGGGATCCACCTCTCGCACATGCTCAAAGTGTTTGAGAGTGTGCTGCCTGTCCTTCTGCTCCGCTCGTATGTACTTCTTCAACAGATTGAGGACCTGCCGAGGCTGTACAAGACGGGACACAGGACAAATCAGGGTTTTCTTGGTTAGCAGTTGCCATTTATCCATAACGCAGACATTAGTTCAGCAGATGAGAGACATTGTGACAAAAACAAATGATACAAATTACTACTGTAAACACATTTGTGCAACTTATTTCATTTTGTTTATAGTTCAGGGCTAAGGTTGTGTGTGAATACCCGAGGCTGGTCAGACTGCAGGGTGCTCAGGTAGCTTTCCAGGGCCTGACGGCGGCGGTCATTCAGCAGAGCTTCCACTCGTGCCATGTGGGTTTCCACCAGCTGCTGTCTCTCCCCAGCCGCTTCTTTCTCCAACGCCTCCACCTTCTCCTGAAAGCGCTATAGAAATGCAAATAAACACATAACCAGCAGCCATTTAATCCTGAAGAATAAAATACCACAAGCCTTTCAATCCCCTTGAAAATCCACCCTCCACTTTAAAGGGAACAGTATGCTGTGCTACTAAACTGAATGCACTTGAACCGCAACCCTGCTAAGTGCTTTATATAACAGATTCATAAGTCGCTGCATTATATGAACATTAAATGTGGTTTACTCTCCGACGTTCACTGCTTATGATTTATCAGCCAATATATGCCCTTCACAATTATCAAAAGGTTACCTGAATTATGGTCTTCTTATCAGCACGAGGAAGATTCTTCGCCTGTCTCTCTGCCTCCTCCCATTCTCTCATCACCTGAACCAAGATAAGAGAAATGGAAGGACAGAGTTATCAAATTAATTCTGAACACTTATGAACAAAAAACATGTTTTGGAGATGTACTATGGTAATACATTATAATACAATAAAATAAAATCATGTAAAAAAATGTGTTCCTAACTAAATATTCATTCACTAGTAATACTATTATAATACTATTTTTTGGACCGAATAAAATGACAAAAACTTTGAATGTGTATCTTTAATTGTACACTGCCATAGTCAAGCTCCAAATAAATGGTTGATACATTTTAACGAATCACTTCAAACTGTTAGTATGTATATACATATATATATATATATATATATATATATATATATATATATATATATATATATATATATATATATATATATATATATATATATATAGTCAAATGTTTTAACGCTATTGCCCAGCCCTATTACCACCACAGTTTTTGTAAGAGAACTTCATCCAACTGCTGTACCTCCAATGTAACTACAATGCATCACTCTACTCAGATTCCCACCTCTGACATTTTCTCTCTGTGTTTGGCCTCCAGGCTCTCCTTTGCCTTCTGGAAGTGGGTGTGCTCATTCATATCTCCTGGAGCTTCCAGGTAACGATCCACAGCATCAGCAGGACTCGGGGCCATGGTTGGCACTAGAGAAAGTGAGAAGTCTTGTTCAGTGAAAGTCAAAAAACAGATAAATGTGAGCCAGACAAGCAAAGACTCCTGGGAAAGAACAGCTAGATCAGGTGCAGGTTAAAACTGGTTAGAAGAGACAGAAACATTATGTGAGATTGCTTTTGCCAAAAGTGCACTCAGAGAGTTAAGAGTTTCATGCTGGAAAATCACTGAGTATGGTACATCTGTGTACATACAGTGACCCCAAAAACTGTTTTGACACTTAATAATATATGAATGTCACTGCATTTAGTAAAAAACATTTAATGAGGCGTATGCAAACAGATAACACTAGACTTTGTAGCAAAACTTAATTTATAATAATGTGCATCAATTAATAATGCACAATAAGACCAGGAATTTAAAAGTATTCAAAAAGTAAGCAGATTTCAGTTTTAATTTCATAAAGACATGCAGACATGCTCCACTAAGAGTAAAATAATGTCTTAATTTTAAACTATTTTAAACATAACAGATGTCTTTTTGTAAAAGGTTTTGTTTGAAAAGTGGGCCTGTTAATTTCTTTCTTTTAAAATAAATGCAAGGTGGTTTTAGTATTTTGTAATGCAGTGACATATGTAAGTGTAACATAAGCTTCCAAATATTTTTTTTGCCACTGTACATGTTTGGAGCTTGTGTGTGTTTTCTGTAGCAGCTCCTGTGAAGCTGCGGTAACACTTTCTGACAGCGAGCATGCGGAAACAGCCAGACCAGCTGTGAGGAATATGCCCTGTCAGGGTGAGGGCTGCTCTGCTGTCACTGTCCCACAGCGTTCAGCATTGTGCTTAACTGAGCGTAAACCGCCCACTGAACCTCTGCCACTGACTGGTCTGACCAGAAGCCAACTACAGCTCCATCACTGGCCCACACACAGAGATAACCCAAATGAAGAGAGAGAATGGGGAAGGTACATTCAGAAATGCAGTGTTTAGCAGGTTAAGAAATACAGTCACTTGCATACAGGTGCTCTCAAATAGACAAGAGCACGAACAAATATTCATGCTATCAAATTTGAAAGTATCTATTTGAAACCTCTGGAGGGTGACACTCAAAAACCACCATAACTACAGTATGGGGAGCATTTCCATCGAAATATATATATATATTTTTAAGGTAACGTGTTTTTGCAAGGATGGAAACATTCTAGAAGTTTTTTGTGGGACTAGTCATAAAACACTTCTGAAGTTTTGGATGGCTCACTTTTGGTAACTCTTTATGTTTAACTGTTGGTAGCTCATTAATATGCAAGTACTATGTAATTTGTATGTATGAGCAATAATAGATTAGCTTGTATAAATCATCAACATACTCTTTTAGTTTTGAGGACTGTTAATGATACACAAAAAGTAATGTGATTTTCATCTTCTGCATGTCAAACTTCATAAAGAAATATTACAAATAAAAGCAAAACAATTTTTATAAAAATAAGTTACTATATAAGTTATATATTATCATAAATAACCATTCTCTTTTGCCTATTCTTGTATAATCCAGTTACACACTTAACAAAACTCATTTTAACATTTTCACACACACACACGTATATATGTATACATATCTATATATATACATATATACACACATAAATTTATTACAGCATCAGCGCTCAAACAGCTTCCCATTATCTAACACTTGTTAAAAAAGTCAGAACAGCATCAAAACAGTAAAACTAACTAGTCTCACACCACTTTATATGCCCTATAACCATTGTTTTAAGTTATTTATTTTATTTGTATATCACAATAATATTTTTTTTATTTACCATGGTGCTGTAGACACAGATGGAGAGTTACAAAGTTAAAGAAAAGTTCCAGTGCTCAGTGTGCTCAGAAAAGACAGCAGGAGGTTAAACTAAAAGAACAAGATGCTCTGCCTATACAGTCACCTCACAGAGACCTGTAATCCATGCGAGCTAAAGCTTCCAGCCATCTGCGGAGCTTGTGAGTTTGGCACGAATGAAGCGAAGAAAGTGAGAAAGAGACGATGTGCTGATTAGTGAAGAGATGGACTTCCTCTCAGGAGACAGCTGGACTTACACACACTGCTGCTGCAGACAGCCATGCAGTACTCCTCGGACTCAAAGTTATTGCGGTTACCACCGCATCCACCAAACATGAAGGGGGTGCACTGGCCCGTCTGAGGCACAAAATACCAGCGGGATAGCTTGGCATGGCATGGCCCCAACCGAGGAGGGGCCCAGCATACCGCTGATGGGAAAGAGACACTCAGTGGATTCGTTTAAGTGTTCATTTGTAACGTTTTGCTCAAGCTCAAGGAACTACACAATGATGGTTCAAAGTCATGTCTTGAAATGCCACATGATCTCATTAGTATTCATAGTTGTAGTCATAATTGTATGTTTTTAATGTTTGTAAATGTACCACTGAAATGTATAATGTCAACAGATGAAATCTCACCTCGCACAACCTCCTCTATAGACTCCGTCGTGGTAGTGGTGGTGGTGGTCATGGCAATGTTTGAGGTCTGCTCACTGGTGTCCTGTTCATCAGTGTCTTCATCGTCTTCATCTTCACCGTCACCATCTTCATCATTGTCCCAGACATCCTCTTCCTCATTGTTGATATCTTCATCCTCCTCGGTCACTGCAGGCTCAGGTTTGGTCGGGGCCTGTTCTCTCAGTACGCTAGAATGAAAAAAGATTTATGAAGATCATGACATATATATTTCTGAGACTACAGCGAAAATATGGGATTCAAAATATAATTTCAACCAGAAAATGAACCGATTTCTAGAAGTGTGAAAAATGGTAAACATGAAAAACGTTAAATATGAATGTGAAATATTTATTGGTTAATATAGAAAATCATATTATTTCTTAGTCATTGATCAAACAAGCAAGTTTGTCATGTGAACTAGATATTCTTTAATTAAAGCACAAATTTCATAGATGGCAAATATAGTGAGATATATGTATGATTTATATTTCATTTAATTAGATTTATTTATATTATTCAAACATTAAATTATAGTCATTATTTTAATGTCTAGTTCTCATTATTAACTAGGATTTACGGTAGTTGTTAAGTTTAGGTATTGGGTAAGATTAAGCATGTAGAATATGGTCATGCAAAATATGTGTCCTAATAAGTCCTAATAAACAATCAATATGCTAGTAATATGCATGCTAATAAGCAACTAATTAATAGTGAGAATTTGTCTCTATCCTTAAGTGTTACTTATATTATTAAAATGACAAAAAGGGCCTAAAACTAATTGCTAATCCAGATTCTAAAATAGATTTACAATAATTAACTTGTATTTCTTCATACATTTTTGGCCACATTCATTTATTGATATAGAAATGTATTTTCTTGCCTCTTCAAGTGTATTTGGCAAAACATTTTGGTATTTGAAAGCTGAAATGAAATACGTTTTCAATTTGAAAATATGTAGCACTGTTTCCAACCTAGATTTATCATAATCTGAAATATATGCTGTATGAGATTTCATCTTTCCCAAATCAGGCTGGAAAACATAACTTAAGTTATATTTAATATATGACTATATATTATATATAGTTATAGTTATATAGTAGTTGATAGAAGATAATAGTATAAAATACAGGTGCTGGTCATATAATTAGAATTTCATCAAAGTTAATTTATTTCACTAATTCCGTTCAAAAAGTAAAACTTGTATATTATATTCATTCATTACACACAGACTGATATATTTCAAATGTTTATTTCTTGTAATTTTGATGATTATAACTGACAACTAAGGGAAAAAAACATGAAAATTAAAAGTATGAGCATGTACAGCACTCAATACTTAGTTGGAGCTCCTTTTGCCTGAATTACTGCAGCGATGCGGCGTGGCATGGAGTCGATCAGTCTGGCACTGCTCAGGTTTTATGAGAGCCCAGGTTACTCTGATAGTGGCCTTCAGCTCTTCTGCATTCTTGGGTCTGGCATCGCATCTTCCTCTTCCCAATACCCCATAGATTTTCTATGGGGTTAAGGTCAGGCGAGTTTGCTGGCCAATTAAGAACAGGGATACCGTGGTCCTTAAACCAGGTACTGGTATCTTTGGCACTGTGTTCAGGTGCCAAGTCCTGTTGGAAAATGAAATCTGCATCTCTATAAAGTTGGTCAGCAGCAGGAAGCATGAAGTGCTCTAAAACTTCCTGGTATACGGCTGCGTTAACCTTGGACCTCAGAAAACACAGTGGACCAACCCCAGCAGATGACATGGCACCCCAAACCATCACTGACTGTGGAAACTTTACACTGGACCTCAAGCAACGTGGATTGTGTGCCTCTCCTCTCTTCCTCCAGACTCCGGGACCCTGATTTCCAAAGGAAATGCAAAATTTACTTTCATCAGAGAACATAGCTTTGGACCACTCAGCAGTCCAGTCCTTTTTGAAGCGAGACACTTCTGACGCTGTCTGTTGTTCAAGAGTGGCTTGACACAAGCAACCCGACAGCTGAAACCCATGTCTTGCATACATCTGTGCGTAGTGGTTCTTGAAGCACTGATTCCAGCTGCAGTCCACTCTTTGTGAATCTCCCCCACATTTTTAATGGGTTTTGTTTCACAATCCTCTCCAGGGTGCGGTTATCCCTAATTGCTTGTACAATTTTTTTCAACCACATCTTTTCCTTCCCTTCGCATCTCTATTAATGTGCTTGGACACAGAGCTCTGTGAACAGCCAGCCTCTTTTGCAGTGACCTTTTGTGTCTTGCCCTCCTTGTGCAAGGTGTCAGTGGTTGTCTTTTGGACAACTGTCAAGTCAGCAGTCTTCCCCATGATTGTGTCGCCTACAGAACTAGACAGGGACCATTTAAAGGCTTTGTAGGTGTTTTGAGTTAATAACTGATTAGAGTGTGGCACCAGGTGTCTTCAATATTAAACCTTTTCACAATATTCTAATTTGCTGAGATACTGAATTTGGGATTTTCATTAGTTGTCAGTTCTAAAAATCAAAATTAAAAGAAATAAACATTTGAAATATATCAGTCTGTATGTAATGAATGAATATAATATACAAGTTTCACTTTTTGAATGGAATTAGTGAAATAAATCACCTTTTTGATGATATTCTAATTATATGACCAGAACCTGTATATATATTTTATAGTTATTAAAGAAAAGAGGGGACATAGTAATTTGCAAAATACTATTAATATTTTATAGTTATTAAAGCAAAGAGGGGACATAGTAATTTGCAAAATACTATTATTTGAAACCTTTATATATATATCTTGATAATATAAGTTGTAACAAAAATATTGTTTAAAAATAAACATTTTGACTAGTTGTCTGGAAAACAGTTTCAGTAGTTTTGAAGAACTACTTTTTTGTGTTTGTGTACCTGCTGTCTGTATACTCGGCCTCTGCGCCGCCCCACCACACATCTGAGTTGGCCTCCTCCTGCTCCTCACTGTCCGACTCCTTCTGCTCCTCTACAGGGCAGCACACAAACTCTACACCACGGAAACGGTCGATGCCACATGGTAGCAGCATGCCGTAGTCATGGAGATTCATGGAACGATCACCGCAGGACTGCAGAGGGGCAGCCACAGGGAACAAGCGAAGGAAAACGAAAGAGAGAGAGGTGTAAGGTGCTGAGTCATCATAGAGCTATAAGTAGAACACTCTCGTGGGTTAGATAGAGATGAATTATACATCCTATGCAATCATAATCTGCCTACACCATTATTTAACATGCAAACAGAATTTATATATTTGGGTGTTTCTGGTTAACAAAAATCACAGCATAAATATCTGTTCAGAAGCATTTAAGTTGGGGATCCATTAAACTCTGTGGCAAAACTTTGTGAATGTGTAAATGTCTTGTGGTTGTGACCTCTGACCTCTTTGGCCACTGTGTGCCAGTGCAGATGACTCTCGCACATGTCCATTCGCTCCTGGTGCAGGAACTTGCACTTATCTGGGACGAGGAGGGCATCACTGACAAACTCCCCAACTAATAAAAAAACAAAAAAAAACATTTGCTCGCCAGATGCTCAGATAGATTTCTGCTGATATGTGCATTGCAGGGTAAAAACATCCTGAGCAAATGTTGATACCCTTATTGCATTTTGATGAATCTCATCTTATCTGATGCATAAGCATGATAAGAAATCATTAAAAGCATTAGTTTAATGTCCCACAAATCCAGGTTAATACACACCAGGAGTAGCGGAGCACTCTGATGTAAGCATCACGTTGAAGGATAGCCTTGTAAACACACATACTGTACATACCCAGGCAACGGTAGGGGACCACAATGCGTGTGTGACTGCGGCACTGGCGACGACCCATTTTGCACCAGTTCTGGATGCTGACGGGCTGGTTGGCCTCGACTACGTTAGTGATCTGGAGGTCTGGATATACCTGTGGGAGTCAAGTCAATAACCAAATGATACAGAACAGAAAACAAAAAAGCCATTGGCAAGTCAACACATTTTACTTTCATAATCCGACCTATTTCCAAGTAACATATATGACGAGAAAAAAAGATCCCTTGATTTTAATCATTGGGAAGTCCGAATTCATATCAGACGGTTTTCAGTTTTAATATCTTTTTAAATGTAATTTATTCATGTCAGAAATCGTTCTAATATGCTGATTTGGTGCACAAGAAACATTTTTTTATCAATACTGAAAAATGTTTTACTGCTGAAAACTGAAAATATTTTTTTCAGGATTTTCTGTTCAAAAGAACAGCATTTATTTTACCTTCTGTAACATTATAAATGTCTTTACAGTCACTTTTGATCAACTTAAATCACCACTGCTGAAAAAAGTTTTAATTTCTTAAAAAATAATAATAATTCTTACTGTCTCCAAACAGCTATCTAAATAAAATCATCAGCCATTGAAAATCTCAACTACTTAACAGAACTTGACATGCTTATGTAATACTCAGAAGGCCCTTGGCTATTAATTACTGTGATTGCCATTATATAATTGACTTTAATTACTAAAATAGTCATGATACAATAATGTTTTCCAATCTATGGAAGCTATTGACAAGTAACACTGACACCACAGCAAAACTCATTCTCATATTTCTTTTTTCTCTCATTACCTCTTGGCAGTACTGAAGGATGCCCTCTTTGGTGCTGATGCAGCTCTTGGTGCCAGTTGGATCCGACTCCCACTTGCCACTCTGGATGTTGATATGCATGTTGAGTTTCCCACAAAACATGGCCACCTGGGGCTCTGCCAACAAGCCCACTGAGTCATCCGATGGCACCTGCCAACAGCACAATCAGCGGTAACATGAAGAACCATTATCACATGAGCCTATGATCTTCAGCTGTCTTCATGTGATCAGTTAATCAGCATATCATTGAAATAACCAGATCTAATTTTTATTGACTGACTGTCCTAATCACGATATGACTTATGGACAGAGACAGGATGACAATGTAAAAAGGGAAAAACAACAAATGTGATTGGAACAGGGATTGAGCAAACAGTTCCTGTGATTATGAGCATCTGATAGATGTAGATAACAGCAGGTTTACCCATCTAATTAGAATACTAAATATTACAATGTCCACAAAACGTGCTCTGTGAGGACCACTGGGACAGAGGAATCAGTACTGTTTGATTTACCGGTCCAAAGATATTACTTTGAATAACACACAAACACATGTTAACCAAATGTTGTCCTAACTAGCCAAACAGTCGACTACACAAACGCATATTGAGGTTTGTGAGCTCCTAGCATATACTGTGGCGTCAACAAATTATGCAGTGCACTTTGGGATTCTGTTTGAATATAAAGTGTGTTTGGGTTCTGCAAGGTTTTTGTATGTTTTTGAAAGAATCCTCATATATGTGATCCCAGGCTGAATATAATTGATCAAAAATACAGGTAAAACAGTAATTTTGTGAAATATTATTACAATTTAAAAGAACAGTTTTCTATTAATAATAGATTTTAAAATATAGTTTATTTCTTTGATGGCAAAGCTGAATTTCAGCAGCCATTAGTCAGCAGCCAGTACTTCAGCGTCACATGATCGATTCAAATATACTGATTTGCTGCTCAAGTAACATTTCGTTTATTAATACTGAAAACAGTTCAAAAGAGCAGCATTTTTCATTTACATTTTTGTAACAATGTAAGTCCTTACTGTCACTTTTAATCAATTTAATGCATCCTCGCTGAATAGAAGTATCCATTTCTTTAGAAGAAAAAAATACTAACCCCAACCTTTTGAATGGTAGGCTATACATTATTTCTCTTCATTTCCCGCCTGGAAATATGTATTTGGATTTGTTCTAAATACAGTCTAATCTCTTGAAGTGGATGGGAAGATATTTAAAAATAACAAAAAGGAAAAGATAAATAAATGAGAAAGAAGTATGTGTTTGGGGTAAAAGAATTTTGAGGTCCTGAAAATTAGTGGAAGACTAAAGAAAACCATATTTGTAATGACAATATAAGTCAATTCAGAAACTAAGTCATTGAGTAAGAGTAAGTGAGAGAGAGAGAGAGAGAGAGAGAGAGAGAGAGAGAGAGAGAGAGAGAGAGAGAGAGAGAGAGAGAGAGAGAGAGAGAGAGAGAGAGAGAGAGAGAGAGAGAGAGAGAGAGAGAGAGAGAGAGAGAGAGAGAGAGAGAGAGAGAGAGAGAGAGAGAGAGAGAGAGAATAATGGCTGTTCTATTTTGTGTCTTTGGCATGGCCTCGACCCAGTGGGTCACAAAGGTTCCTTACAACCAGACCCACCCAGTCTGTTCAACTGAGCATGAGGAATTATGGGACTGTTGTGTTTTCCCCCTTTTGTCCTGAGTAACAAACAGTGGAAGTGCTGCTATAGCCAGCTGTCTAAAATATGCCTCGGTTTAATCAAATAGATGGATAGATTAGATAGAGTCTGTCTTGAAGTGTTTAGTTCTTTTTAACCTTTTAACAAATGGTTTGGTGGTTACAGTGCAATAAAACATGCCTCGGCTGTAGGGCAATTAAAAACAGAATACTGTAATTATGCTGGCCGCAGTACAGTAGTCAGCTCTTTAGGAAAACCGTGTTAGACACAAAATGTTCTTAACTACAATGAGCTGTAGAATATCAGCTATAGATCAGTTTACATGTACTGTTTAGATTGGATTATTAAAATGGTGCTGTCAAATTGTCAATGCATGATGTATGAAATGCTTTAATATTGACACAGTCGCTGAACCAGTCGTAAAAGATTATCATCTGCGAATATCAATCTCCCAAATTAGAGTCTCAGCCAGGTTGTCATAGCAGCTCAGGATCCACATTAGTGCATCTATCAAAATGAAATGTGCAGCTTTCAAGAGCCATTCAGCTCTGGCTTAATCTTTAAGGCTGTCAAAATCGATGAGGTTGTTTTTTTGTACCACTCAAAGACATCATTTAAAACTGACCATGATTACATGTTCCACTGACATTTCCAGTCAAACAAAGGAAGCCCTTTTTCAGATGGAAGCTGACTGAAAACAGGTTTACTAATTATAAGCAGACGAAGCAAGAGAGCTTTCAGGTAAAATGGCTGGTTTATGGTTATGGTGACCATTTAAAGAGGTGACAACACAAACTCTCAAAGCTTGTTTTGGCACACTACATACAAATGACACCTCTAATGGAAAAAGCTTGAGGGTCTTATTTCTTGCAGCAGTCAGTGTGCAAATTATATAATGTCTTGCAAAGGGTGAATTTTTTTAAAAGGACTTTTCAAAAGATATTATAAATCTGATCAAAGATATCTGATCAAAACTGACATTTTTTTAGATGCCTACAACAAGCCATTTTTTTACACAATTTTGATGACTCCAATTGAATTGAGATGGATTTAGTGAATGTTCAGGAATGTAGTAGCAGAGGACCATAGATCGAACACACATGGACTGAAACCCAATACATTTGATTTCATACAGTTGTTGTTATATAATTTTGGCATAAGAATCAATAATAATGTGAAAAACAATGACAGAATCTAGACAATTTTTGGTGATACATTATCTAATACCGATCCAAGCAGACAAAACTCGAGCAGTGTCCTGACTAACAATTTTTTTTTTGAATATAAATTTTTGGTTGTTAAAAATTAAACTTAAAAATTACATTCCTATAAATGTCACAAATTGGTTCCCCACAAAATAACCTGAGGGGAATCATATACTAAGTTGAAATGTTTAATAATACTAATACTAAGATACATGCCAACTGGCATTGGATGTTTCATGATTACTTAAACACTAATGATGAAATATTTGTTTGATGTCCCCAAAGCCCTAATTATTATTTGCACCATGACATTGGTACCACATATAGGCTTGTACTGTACCATATGTTAAGGTACTCTAACAACATCACGCGTAAGCCTACTATATAATGAGAAAGAATGCAGTATAGAATTAAATATCTCTATTATGTGTGTAAACTAATTGGGTGTCAATAAAGACTTGAACTTAAAATGCATGTGTCAACCTTAAAAATAATCTGTGCATATGCAATGCATTAACCGCGTCTGTTTGTGGGCGCGAGAATCAGGTTACATTTATCCAGAGCAGATTTTTGCCTTTACGCCGTTTGGATAAAAAAAGGAACCGCCGCAGTTCACTGACGCCATCTTGCTTCTTTCAACTAACATCTTTTCTTACATTTCTTCCAAAATCTCTCCACCGTGAACCAGTCCCACATCATTTACGGATTTGAAGAACCATTCCCACACAAGATAGCAAATTCATTCATAAACACTCGTGTGAATATTAAATGCGCAAAGGAGCCGCGGAGGAATGATTTTCTCTGATGCTCAAATGGTTCAGGAGGGCCGCAGGATTGCTGCCACAGCATTTATTCGTCCACAATGGAGCACTGCAATCTCACAAACCAGCCGTAGGTTGGGTTTCTTTATTCTGTGTGTAAAAATACATCGCAGGTGGTGAGGGACTGCACTCCTTAACACATGTCTCCTTGACAAAGAGCTGTCAGTCACTGTGTTTACATGACTTCACCAGCCGCATCTGCGTGACACGAGTTCATCTGATCCATATTTATTTGCTCGAACACAAAAACATCACGGGTACAGCGACAGAAAACCATAATAGCAACATTTCCCACCGTGCAATTCTTAATCAGCACGTCATTCGAATGTGATGTTTTCATATGAAGGTGAGCAGATGACTACCAAATACTAAAACGGTCAATGGTTTACTATAAAGATGTCAGACGTCTTTTCCCAATGGTATTGCCCGTTATGCCTAATATTGGTGTAAACCGGGCTATCCTGCTGCACCAGTAGCCTCCACCCAACACTTTTTTTTATTTGATTTAAAACACTGAGGGCAAAGAAAACCCATCGCATCAGAAAGAAACATTATCCTGCAGGAATACGCCACTGACTGTCCCACAGCGCTCAAATGTTTGTCTGCATCCGCACTCGCTTTGCTTTTTCCCAGGCCATCCTTTAAAGCATGGAGCACAATCGAGCTCCTTCTCCATTACACAATCACTGTTCTTACCTCGATGGCGAGCGACAGAGTCGTCAGCATTAACAGCAGGAATACCGTACGGTCCATACCCATGGCCGTTTTCCCAAACGTAGCACGTCCTGATGGATAAACGTCCTGAGAGGATCAGGGTTTTTCTGTCGTGATATTTAGCTCCGTGTTCCTCTGTCGTCTGTGCTGATTGTGCTTTGTGAGCAATGAGAATGCGCGACTGCACACAGCTGCTCCAGTGGAAGTCAGCTGACCACACGTCTGGAGACTGTGCAAGAGAGTGTTGTAGACTGGAGGTGGTCAGTGAGCAAACCGCAGAATTTGACCGATACATTAAAACATTTGAGGAAATGAACAGCAAGCAGGGACTAAGCCTTGTAGTTCGATTTGTATTAGTGTAACATCTGTTTATAGCTATTGACATCATAATTAGAAATAACTAAAGTGGTGGTGACCATTGCACGAGTTTAAGTTTTAGCATTGCAAAGTCTCCCCACTTAGGTCAAGGATGACTAAGTGGGGCCACATTATTCCAATAGCTATAGAAAGCCATTTAGGCCATGTCTAGCTAAAATTTAAGATCCAAAAAAAGCTACATGCCTGAATTATTAAAATAATAGGAAATTGTACAGTCCGTATAGGAGTGGTTATGATTCATATTTGTCAATTTTGCTATATTAAAAGTATTTGCATAGGAAAAAAATCTGCCCTATCATTATTACTCCTATCTCCTGTAAATACAGTCCTCAAGTGTGTAAATACTCAGAATGCTTACTGTATGCTGATGATACTGTGATTTTTTTTTTCTCTGACTCTAATCCTGATATCATAAATTCTAAATTAACATTTGATCTTCAGTGTTTACCTGATTGGTTGAAAAAGAACCACCTCACCATCAGTGTAAAAAAAACTAAATGTATGTACTTTCATTCAACTAGAAAAAGTCTTTGTTGATTCTATTACCTTTGCAAATCAAGATCTTGTCACTTCGAACACTTATAAATATCTTGGTGTGTTACCTGATACACATCTTACATACCGGGATCATATTTCCAATTTAACAAGAAAAACTGAATCAGAAACTTTATGTGTATAACAAGATTATCATATCTTTCTTTTTCGGTTTCTGAAACTTATCTACATGCAATTGTGTTTTCAACAGTGTCTTACTGTCTTCCAATCTGGTCTCTTACCACTAAGGAAATTACTGAACCAATAGCACAATTATATAATCGAGCTCTTAAGATCCACCGTTATCTTCCAAAATGGTCCCATCATTGCATTGCACTTACACGTTGAAGCGCTCTGACTTTTCAGCACTATATAAATAGTCACGCTATTACATTTTATTTTCAGATTCAAAATGTCACGTCGCCAACACTTGCTGCACTTCATCCGTTAAACAATATGAGACCAGTACGCCTCACAAGGTCAGTTTCACAGGCACTTATACCAGTCCCTCCATATAAAAACAATTATGGTCAGAAATCCTTTTCTATGTACATGCACCAAAATTTTTAATGATATTCCACATCACATAAGAAAAATACCATCCATCACGTTTCAAAAAGACATACAAACGGTTTCTTCTAAACAGTTACACTTGTACTCACTTTATTTATTGTCCTATATCTGTTTGTATTGTTTTTAGTTGTTCGTATTTGTTTAGCCTGTGCTAATGTTTTGTATAAGTGTTTTTGACCTTGTGTTGTAAATTGTGTTTTATGTTTTGCAGAACAGGAACCTGCTGGAAACCAATTTTTAAACTGAGTCAGGCCCATTTAAATTGTATCTTAATGTTACCTTTTAACCTTTCCTGTATAATAAATGAAATGAAATTAAGTCAGAGCCTTTCAGGCTTCCAAAGTGTGGTCTTGTGGCTGTGACAACAGGGTCAAAACTCTTATTTCAGTGCCAATTAAAGAGAAAAGGACTAGAAAACAAACCAAAAAAAAAAAAATTGCATGGAAAGGGAACTAAAGTCCTCCAGCGTCATCTTATGGTGTTCTCCAGTCTAAAGGTTCAGATGACAGAGACGACAGTAAAACGGCCCAAGTTTGGCTGCACTCTCTGTCCAGCCTCACGCATTGTCAGCCCATGGTTGATGACATGATCTACTAAGGTTGCTCTGATTTCATTTGAAAGTGTTTGTTTTCTTTGGCCATGAACTCCTCTACCCCTACCGTCACTCTTCCTCCCCCTCTTATTCTCAACCTCCCTCTTCCTCTTCCTCTCTTCAATGTCTTCCATTGTTGTTGTAAAAAAAAAAAGATTCTCACCTGTGGTCTTTTCATAGTGCTTACATCCTGATTGAAGTGTTAACAATTAACCATTGAGGTGTTTGGCCAGGTGGCACATGTAATTGGCCAATTAGCTCATGTAGTGTCATTTTGAATGGCAGTGTTTTGAAATGGCAAACATGTGACTTTATGTCAGTTTGTTGTGTCTTATGCAGATAACTGTGTTCAGTGCATTTAAAAAGTGCCATTTTGGAATGCAAAATGTGTGTAAATCAGAAAATGTGTTTAGACTTTTGGAGACTTGAGAAGAAGTTTTGCTCTCTGTGTGTCAGTTTAAATAATTGTGCTGTGCATGTCATTTTAGTGTGTTAGCAATTGGAAAAAACTGTAAAAGTAGCCTATCTGCGTGGTGAAAATGTCTGCCCTATCATTATTGCTCCTATCTGTAAATACATTCCAAGTTTGAGCCGTTCAGTCATCCAAAGTGTGTTCTTGTGACACAACAGGGTCAAAACACTTATTTTGTGGGCAATTACAGAAAAAAAACCCTTCCATGGAAAGGGAACTAAATTCCTCCAGCGCCATCTTATGGTATTGACGCAACAATTCATTGAAAATTTTTGATTTATTTGTCCAGTCTGGTGATTTTTTTTTTTCACCCAAAAATTTGCATAAAAACAGCCTATACACGTCAGGCTAGTCAGGTGCCAGTTCACGCATGTTATGTAGGTCTACCACCTAAAGTTGTAAGTCTCTTTCAGGTAGGCAAACTGAAAATTATAAAAGTATAAACTTCTCAGTAACATCCGGATTAAATGGAGCTGTTCGCGGAATTCTGTTAAGTGCGTCAAACTGTGGTTAAACACGGAAACAAAGTTGTGTTCCGTTATGCAACAGGAAATATAGCCTACTGGTCATTAGGTTTCACTTCAAAACTTCTATCCTCTTGGCATGATGACCCTGGTATTGCTGACGCTTCTGCTGATCATGAGTGAGTCTATATGCCGATTGTCAAACAACTGCAAAGGAAACTATAAGTGCAATTCTACAGATTACAAATAAATTAAGAACATTAATTTACAGTAATATATCCTGTTTATACATACATGCACATTTAATATAATTTATTTTATCTTTAGAGCAGTGCTTCTCAAACCTGTCCTGGGAAACCCTAACCACTGCACATTTTGTATATTTCTCCCTCATAGGACACAGTCAAGTCTTGAAACTCTGCTAATGAGCTGATGAGTTAAATAAGGTGTGTTAAATGAAGGAAACATACAAAATATGCAGTGGTTGGGGTCCCCTGAGAAGCACTGTCTTGAGCCAAGCCTTTTGTTGTCGTTGTTATATTGATCTCACAGAGAATTATTCTTAGTTTTTTTTCTCTCTTGACCATAAATGGCACAAAGTCTCATCTCAGCATTTTTAATGAATGACTATGCTATTTTTCTTTTTCTTTTTTAAAAAATCTGAATATCAACATTTGTGAAAGTTAGTCTAAACAGTTTTTAGAATAACTGATCTAATTTTGTGTCTCTGGAAAATATTTATATTGTTTTATGCTGAATATTAAAGTTTCGTTTTTTCATATTTTTAAGTGAAAAGGTAAAATTAGACCCTTGAGGCAAGATGACACAGAAGGACCCAGGCTTGGTTGTGGTTATTATTTAATATAATATTTCCAAGAATTAAGATGTACATAGAAATCTTTGGTTTCATTAAAACCTAGGTTAATTGTAAAAAATACTTACATTTGCTTTCATAGGTGCATATGGGCAATTAAATATGTAAATATTTCTATGCCTGTATGTAAGTGATAGATTAAATCTCTTCAGACAAAATTCAACATTAAACAAAGGCAACCTGAGAAAACAATTAATTAATTTAATTAATTCATTCATTCATTTTATTGAATCAAACAAGTTATCCTAACACCTATCTCACATGTGGAAATGTAATTGCTACCTTAAACTTAAAATCTGGTTGTGCTGATATAACTTTTCCCCCTTCAATAATAAAAGTAATAAAAGTAATAATAATAATAATATATATATATATATATATATATATATATATACACACACACACACACAATAAAAGTCAATTTTTTAAATGAATAAAGTTATTAATAGGTTCAGAGACATTAAACCATATGAAATGTTAGTGTCTCAACAAAAACATAAGAAGGATGCTCCAGACAGATTGAAATTGAGTATTCGCTATGATGAGTATGCCTATTGTTCTGTATATGTAACGATTGTTTATTTTATTGTTTTAGATGGTTCTGCATTGGGGCAAATGATGAAATCTAAAGAGACGGTCTTTGTTGGACAGGATGTACTTTTATCATTCTACTGTTCTAATGACCCAGTAGAACTGATATGGTTTATAGATAAGAGAGTAATGAATATTCATCCGCCAGCCATAATCATCATAGATAAGTCTTTCGTAAACAGGACGCAACTCTTCCTAAACAAGGAGAAGAGAAACTGCTCCCTGCTGCTCCTCAATGTCTCTTCAGCAGATGCAGGACTGTACACCTCTCATGCCTTAGCCAATGTTGGTGACAACGGCTGGTCAAGGCAGTCATCAGAAGTTAATCTAACAGGTGAGTTGTCTAAATCTGAATTAGAGAATTCCCTAGAACATAACATTGCCTGTGTTTATGAGTTATTTTACATATTTCACACATTTTAAACTGTAATGTGTGGCAGTGTACATTAGATATTGCCCTTTTCTTCCGACAGTGTCTGAAAATGGAACACCAGCAGAAGACCTGATCCAAATGACAAAAGAGCTCTCTACTTATGCTCCAAATAAGTCTAAGCCCTTGGAGGTCCCCACAACACATTTTCCAGAAGTGGACCAGGGGCTCACCCAAAAATGAAAAATTATGAAAATTATGTCATTAATAACTCCCCCTCATGTCGTTCCAAACCCATAAGACCTTCGTTCATCTTCAGAACACAGTTTAAGATATTTTAGATTTAGTCCGGGAGCTCTCAGTCCCTCCATTGAAACTGTGTGTATGGTATACTGTCCATGTAAGAAAAACATCATCAAAGTAGTCCATGTGACATCAGAGAGTCAGAGAATTTCAAGTGTACTGATATCCGGTTCACGAACGAATCATTCGATTTAAGCGGTTCTTCTTGAACCAGTTCACCAAATCGAACTGAATCGTTTGAAACGGTTTGCGTCTCCAATACACATTAATCCACAAATGACTTAAGCTGTTAACCTTTTTAACATGGCTGACATGTTCACACATGGATAAATGTGTGCTATTTGTGTTCATTTTGTGATTCTTGAGGTAGTTATATAGTGTTTTCTGAAAGAGAACGTGGTGAAACCTGTGCATAATGATGTTGTTCTTGTGTTGAGTTTTGCAGAAAACACTGAGTAAATTAGAGCGTGTGAAAACAGGTGAAATGTTTTGAGAAACGTGTCTTTTTTTCAGGATCTGTATGAATGGTTTGGAAAATTGTGCCAAACGAATCAGTTATAATGTGTAGCAATCGAGATAAAATGTACTGTATATACAAACATTTGGTACTATTCAATATGTCAATGTCAATGTCACCTTTATTTATATAGCGCTTTAAACAAAATACATTGTGTCAAAGCAACTGAACAACATTCATTAGGAAAACAGTGTCAATAATGCAAAAATGATAGTTAAAGGCAGTTCATCATTGGATTCAGTTATGTCATCTCTGTTCATTTAAATAGTGTCTGTGCATTTATTTGCAATCAAGTCAACGATATCGCTGTAGATGAAGTGTCCCCAACTAAGCAAGCCAGAGGCGACAGCGGCAAGGAACCGAAAACTCCATCGGTGACAGAATGGAGAAAAAAACCTTGGGAGAAACCAGGCTCAGTTGGGGGGCCAGTTCTCCTCTGACCAGACGAAACCAGTAGTTCAATTCCAGGCTGCAGCAAAGTCAGATTGTGCAGAAGAATCATCTGTTTCCTGTGGTCTTGTCCTGGTGCTCCTCTGAGACAAGGTCTTTACAGGGGATCTGTATCTGGGGCTCTAGTTGTCCTGGTCTCCACTGTCTTTCAGGGATGTAGAGGTGCTGATCCAGCATCTGGTCTGGATACGTACTGGATCCGGGTGACTGCAGTGACCCTCTGATCTGGACACAGACTGGATCTGGTGGCCACGGTGACCTCGGAACAAGAGAGAAACAGACAAATATTAGCGTAGATGCCATTCTTCTAATGATGTAGCAAGTACATAGGGTGTTATGGGAAGTGTTTCCAGTTCCGGTTTACCTAATTAATGCAGCCTAAAAATCCTTTAACGGATTTGGATAATAAAAGCATATTAGTATGTTATGTGTATCCCAGGTTAAAGAGATGGGTCTTTAATCTAGATTTAAACTGCAAGAGTGTGTCTGCCTCCCGAACAATGTTAGGTAGGTTATTCCAGAGTTTGGGCGCCAAATAGGAAAAGGATCTGCCGCCTGCAGTTGATTTTGATATTCTAGGTATTATCAAATTGCCTGAGTTTTGAGAACGTAGCGGACGTAGAGGATTATAATGTAAAAGGAGCTCATTCAAATACTGAGGTGCTAAACCATTCAGGGCTTTATAAGTAATAAGCAATATTTTAAAATCTATGCGATGCTTGATAGGGAGCCAGTGCAGTGTTGACAGGACCGGGCTAATATGGTCATACTTCCTGGTTCTAGTAAGAACTCTTGCTGCTGCATTTTGGACTAGCTGTAGTTTGTTTACTAAGCGTGCAGAACAACCACCCAATAAAGCATTACAATAATCTAACCTTGAGGTCATAAATGCATGGATTAACATTTCTGCATTTGACATTGAGAGCATAGGCCGTAATTTAGATATATTTTTGAGATGGAAAAATGCAGTTTTACAAATGCTAGAAACGTGGCTTTCTAAGGAAAGATTGCGATCAAATAGCACACCTAGGTTCCTAACTGATGACGAAGAATTGACAGAGCAACCATCAAGTCTTAGACAGTGTTCTAGGTTATTACAAGCAGAGTTTTTAGGTCCTATAATTAACACCTCTGTTTTTTCAGAATTTAGCAGTAAGAAATTACTCGTCATCCAGTTTTTTATATCGACTATGCAATCCATTAGTTTTTCAAATTGGTGTGTTTCACCGGGCTGCGAAGAAATATAGAGCTGAGTATCATCAGCATAACAGTGAAAGCTAACACCATGTTTCCTGATGATATCTCCCAAGGGTAACATATAAAGCGTGAAGAGTAGCAGCCCTAGTACTGAGCCTTGAGGTACTCCATACTGCACTTGTGATCGATAGGATACATCTTCATTCACTGCTACGAACTGATGGCGGTCATATAAGTACGATTTAAACCATGCTAATGCACTTCCACTGATGCCAACAAAGTGTTCAAGTCTATGCAAAAGAATGTTGTGGTCAATTGTGTCAAATGCAGCACTAAGATCCAATAAAACTAATAGAGAGATACACCCACGATCAGATGATAAGAGCAGATCATTTGTAACTCTAAGGAGAGCAGTCTCAGTACTATGATACAGTCTAAATCCTGACTGGAAATCCTCACATATACCATTTTTCTCTAAGAAGGAATATAATTGTGTGGATACCACCTTTTCTAGTATCTTGGACAGAAAAGGGAGATTCGAGATTGGTCTATAATTAACTAGTTCTTTGGGGTCAAGTTGTGGTTTTTTTGATGAGAGGCTTAAAAACAGCCAGTTTGAAGGTTTTGGGGACATATCCTAATGACAATGAGGAATTAATAATAGTCAGAAGAGGATCTATGACTTCTGGAAGCACCTCTTTTAGGAGCTTAGATGGTATAGGGTCTAACATACATGTTGTTGGTTTAGATGATTTAACAAGTTTATACAATTCTTCCTCTCCTATGGTAGAGAATGAGTGGAACTGTTCCTCAGGGGGTCTATAGTGCACTGTCTGATGTGATACTGTAGCTGACGGCTGAATGGTTGCAATTTTATCTCTAATAGTATCGATTTTAGAAGTAAAGTAGTTCATAAAGTCATTACTGCTGTGGTGTTGGGAAATGTCAACACTTGTTGAGGCTTTATTTTTCGTTAATTTAGCCACTGTATTGAATAAATACCTGGGGTTTGTTTTCTTCTAAAAGAGAAGAAAAGTAATCGGATCTAGCAGTTTTTAATGCTTTTCTGTAGGATATGTTACTTTCCCGCCAAGGAATACGAAAAACCTCTAGTTTTGTTTTCCTCCAGCTGCGCTCCATTTTTCGGGCTGCTCTCTTTAGGGTGCGAGTATGCTCATTATACCATGGTGTCAAACTGTTTTCCTTAACCTTCCTTAAGCGTAAAGGAGCAACTTTATTTAAAGTGCTAGAAAAGAGAGAGTCCATAGTTTCTGTTACATCATCAAGTTGTTCTGAGGTTTTGGATATGCTAAGGAATTTGGATACATCAGGAAGATAACTTAAAAAGCAGTCTTTTGTGTTAGAAGTGATGGTTCGTCCATACTTGTAACAAGAAGTAGAATTTACAATTTTGGCTATATGAATTTTGCAAAGAACTAAATAATGATCTGAGATATCATCACTTGGCTGAATAATTTCAACACCATCAACATCAATTCCATGTGACAGTATTAAATCTAGAGTATGATTTCGACAATGAGTAGGTCCTGAAACGTGTTGTCTAACACCAATAGAATTCAGATTGTCTATAATCGTTTTCATTATCAACATGGATATTAAAATCACCAACTATTAAAACTTTATCTGCAGCCAGAACTAACTCGGATGTAAAATCACCAAACTCTTTAATAAAGTCTGTATGGTGCCCTGGTGGCCTGTATACAGTAGCCAGTACAAACATAACAGGGGATTTATCATTAACATTTGTTTCTCTGGATAATGTTATATGAAGCACCATTACTTCAAACGAGTTATACTTGTAGCCTGCTCTCTGAGAGATCCTGAAAACGTTGTTATAAATTGAAGCAACACCTCCACCTTTGCCTTTTAGACGCGGCTCATGTTTATAACAGTAATCTTGGGGGGTGGACTCATTTAAAATAATGTAATCATCAGGTTTTAGCCAGGTTTCTGTCAAACAGAGTACATCTATATTATGATCAGTGATCATATTATTTACAAAAAGTGTTTTCGTAGAAAGGGATCTGATATTCAATAAGCCAAGCTTTATCATTTGTTTATCCATATTGCTTCTGTTTTTTTTATTTGTTGAACCTCAATTAAATTGTTAATCTTAACTTGGTTTGGACGTTTTTTGTTTTTTTCTAGTTCGGGGAACAGACACAGTCTCTATAGTGTGATATCTAGGTGAAAAAGTCTCTATGTGCTGAGAATTAACTGACCTCTGTGACGGGAGGCAGCTAGCAGACGGTCGGTTTAGCCAGTCTGTCTGCTTCCTGACCTGGGCCCCAGTTAGTCAAGTATAAACACTAAGACTATTTGCCATATTTCTAGAGAGAAGAGTGGCGCCACCCCAGGAGGGATGAAGACCATCTTTTTTAAAGAGGTCAGGTCTGCCCCAAAAGCTTGTCCAATTGTCTATGGAACCTATGTTATTCTGTGGGCACCACTTAGACATCCAGCCAGTGAGTGATGACAATCTGCTATACATCTCATCACCACGGTAAGCAGGGAGGGGACCAGAGCATATTACAGTGTCTGACATCGTGCTTGCAAGTTCACACACCTCTTTAATGTTATTTTTAGTGATCTCCGACTGGCGAAGTCGAACATCATTAGCGCCGGCATGAATAACAATCTTACTGTATTTACGTTTATCATTAGCCAGCACTTTTAAATTTGCCAAGATGTCAGGCGCTCTGGCTCCCGGTAAACATTTGACTATGGTGGCTGGTGTCTCTATATTCACGTTCCGTACAATAGAATCACCAATAACTAGAGCACTTTCATCAGGTTTCTCAATATTCAGCACAATACTATTCTTGCAGTACATACAGTAGGCCTATACAATATATTCACCTTACTCAGTGGCAATTACTTGTTTCAACGTTTTCTCCATGCCAAAATATTCCAAATTATTTGACAAAAAATATTATTGAATTTGAATTGTTATTCTACATGTTTTAACAATATGTCCATGCATACTCTGCAAAATAAAGTTAGGGGATTATTTTTATCTGTTTTGTACAGTATGTTTCCAAAATAAAACTGCTGTTTTACAATTTTGAGGATGTGGTAGTTTATTGAAGTTGATTGTAAAGCCATTGCTGCCAGTCATTAGATTTTTAGCCTTTATCCTATGGAAGCGTATGGGTAGCAATATTCAATTTGGGATGTAATATGCAAAATTACAATGCAATATGTAAAATGACAATACATTTCTGTATTTACATTTACATTTTCCAATACATTTGTGCAATGTTTGGTGCAAAATAAAAATGAAAATTAAATTACATAATTTGCCATTTCATACACCAGTTTTAATATGTAAAATGAAAACTAATTTTAACGCTTTATAAGTTGCAAAATTAAAATGAAAATGTATTACAGAAATTATTAGATATGTATAACATGTTCAAGCAAAAACTGTGGCAAAATTATCATTTAAATGCTATTTTTCTTAAATGCATTAACACTCACAGTCAAGACACTTACGAATGCATGTTCATTCAGTGTCCCGCAATGAATGTAGCAAAATTCAATGTGCACATTGAAAATGCATTCCGAGCCAATCACGTGTCCGCCCCCTCCCGCCATGTCAATCACTGCTTGAACAAGACGGGGCTTGCAGAAGGTCTGAGACTCAAATCTCAAGAAGAGGATTCAAGTGAGAGAACATGGACAAGACAGTTGGTCCATGTACATTTTGATCATTTCGGTTTATGGCTTCAATATTTCATTCGCACTTGTGGGCGGAGCTGAAACGCTGCTTTCATCTGATTGGTCGAATCGCTCCACCTTCAGCTCGGTCTTTTCATTCTTTCAGGCAGAATAAGAGTCAGTGCGAGTGAAGCACTTTAATGTCTGAAACCACCGCTCACTGGTAATTAGCATAATATTTGAATCAGATGTAGCTGGGCACATAATTCGTGCTGCTGAGACCTGCAAATTATTTCTAGGTTGTAGTATTGTATGAATATTGTCCCACTGATAAACACAGTGCAAATAGTTCTGTCTCTTTGGATAAAAGTGAAGTGGAAATAAAGATCAATAATAGACTGAACAGTTCCATGTCTGTAACATTTACCACTCTCATCTTTTAAGTCATAAGGCACTAGGTATGTGTGTGTGACATTAATAAATAATTGTAAAAATTAATATAGTTACATTTCTGAAATAAAAATAGTAAAATTAGCTCTATGCTGCTCAGTGCTCCTGTAGCCTACCCCAGATCGCCCTCTCGCGGCTGTAGACGGTAATGTTTTCTCTTGGTTCTGAATAAATGCGATTTAATAGTCCAGTGGAACTTATTAATGTTTTTTTCCTCGTCATGATGTATTTTTGGACTGATGCAACTTATACCTAAAAAATACGGGTAACATTATTATTATTATTTATTATGAGAGTAATTGATACAGACTAGAACTTTAATGTTTTACCAAATTCAGCTCAGATCTTCAGACTTGTCTGACTCGTGTTGCTGTATAACTGGCCAAACTTACCTTCCCAAAAAATCCTATTTAATTTTATTTCATAAATTTAACTATATTTATTTCCACTTCACTGTTATCCAAGGAGACAGAACTATTTGCACTGTTTTTATCAGTGGTACAATATTTATACAATACTATAACCTAGAAATAATTTAACGTGGTCTCTTGCAAGTCGCAGCAGCACGAATTATGTGCCCAGCTACATCTGATTCAAATATTATGCTAATTAACAGTGAGCTGTGGTTTCAGACATTACAGTGCTTCACTTGCACTGAGTCTTATTCTGCCTGAAAGGATGAAAAGGTGAAGGTAAAGCGATTCGACCAATCAGATGAAAGGAGCACTTCAGCGCCGCCCACAAGTGCGAATGAAATATTGAAGCCATAAACCGAAATGATCAAAACGTACATGGACCAACTGTCTTGTCCATGTTCTCTCACTTGAATCCTCTTCTTGAGATTTGAGTCTCTGACCTTCTGCAAGCCCCGCCTTGTTCACGCAGTGATTGACATGGCGGGAGGGGGCGGACACGTGATCGGCTCGGAATGCATTTTCAATGTGCACATTGAATTTTGCTACATTCATTGCGGGACACTGTATGAAAATGCAATCGTAAGTGTCTTGACTGTGAGTGTTAATGCATTTAAGAAAAATAGCATTTAAAATGATAATTTTGCCACAGTTTTTGCTTGAACATGTTATACATATCTAATAATTTCTGTAATACATTTTCATTTTAATTTTGCAACTTATAAAGTGTTAAAATTAGTATTCATTTTACATATTAAAACTGGTGTATGAAATGGCAAATGCAAATTATGTAATTTAATTTTAATTTTAATTTTGCACCAAACGTTGCACAAATGTATTGGAAAATGTAAATGTAAATACAGAAATGCATTGCCATTTTACATATTGCAGTGTCATTTTGCATATTACATTCCAAATTGAATATTGCTACCCATATGCTTCCATATATTATCCTGTTCAGTGTTGATCTAAATGCAAACTCGGATCTAATTGAACATACAATTGTGTATTTATGCATGGCACGACGGTGAAACAACGTCGTGTTATGAACGTCGATTCTGTTTTTAAAATCAACCCCTCATTCCTCGTTAATCCAAGGTCTCCAGAACGACCGTAATTCACCCCGATGAAGGTTCGACGGTGAAACAGCGTCGCGATTTCAACGGTGAATCAACGTCACGATTTCAACGGTGAATCAACTTCGGGACTTCGTTGCTCCAATTTGCAAAATCGAAAGGTAATTCAACGTTGATTCAACCATGGAACCTGACTAAATGCCGGCTGGGTTGAGTCTGAGTGCAAGTGAAATGGTTTTGCAGTGATCGTTTGATTTTGATAGAAGAGTCAGATGTTTTGTGAATTTAATTTTGAGTATTTGGTTTTGAGAAAATGATGATGGTTTCAAGAAATGTTTCAGTAATTCAGAAAAACTGTAAGAAAACAGAACAAATAAATACTCAATTACAAATCTGAATTGAGGTTTGTCCAAAGGCATGTCAGTCAAATTGTACTTGTAACTTCTATGGCATATTACTAGAAACTGAAATGTTTCAGAAATGTACTTACACCCATGTAATTCCAACACTATGTACTTCTTTATACACTACATTTGTGAAGATTGTTTACAGTGACCATAAAACTTCTGAATCCATATGATCACAAATCATGACAATTCTCCATGCTACATTTTGAAATGGCACGTAGCCCTCAGCTGCTACACAAGACAACACGTGGTGTCAGATATTGCGCAATTTTTAACCTGAATGCATGCATATTAGATTACAATATCTGCTCGAATTAATATGGATATTAATTTGTGATATTGCTGAAACTGCGAGATGCATATATCTGTCAACGTACTCCATACAGTTTGACAACGTGATCTATCAACTCGTCTTTGCTGGACAATAACAGTGGAAAAGTCAAAGTCAATACGGCCTAGAAATTGACCTGTAGCGACATCTGATGGAGTGACACAATATTGCATAGTAAAGGGTTCATATTACTGCTCATCTTGTTCAGTCTGGATTTTTCCCCTTCCAGTACCGTATGGCTGTTCAAAACTGTAAACAAGTTGAACTAGTCCTGTGTGGATTCAGGTGCAATAACATACCCATAAAGCTCTGGGTCACGTTCCGGTAACTGACAACTAGCCTAACTAGGCCTATAGTCTACTACTTCGAACTCAGTCACACCTCTCGAGTTTTTTTTTGTGGTGAATGAGTGGGATGATGAAGGAGGCGCGTCTTAAAGAAACGAACTTCACGAGTGATTCATCGATTTCACTTCACTTTACTCAAGCGATCTGACACACGTGGTTCTTCTGCAGCGGAATTATAAACCAAAGGGTAAGCAGGACACTGCTTTTAATTTGAATAGAATTTCTTTACCGATCAAATTTTAATCCGTTGTATATATTAATCGTAGCTGCATATTTTATTAATCTGCATCTTAGTGATTCTTGACTCAAAGTGCGTTTTGTTTGAATTAGTCTAAGTTACGATTGCTTCGATTGTTTGCTCTGGTTTTCAATCCTTCAGATTTCGTAGTCAGAATCAGATGACGAATCTTTGTGGGGAAAAAAAGTTTGGCACTTCTTCTCATGTGAATGGGGGGAAATATGATGACTTCGAATAAATTTCACCAATGCATTAAACTGCTAGGAGATCGTCTTCTTACTGAAATCGCGTGTCTTACCAGGACAAAGCGCAGATGTTTGTGTTATTCCCATGGAGCTATGCACCCAGCCTAGTTTGCATTGGTTTGTTTAAGAACGTGGGAATTTCCAGCAGCACATAGCTAAAAAAACACTTTCTCTTTCCTCCAGGATAACAATGAAGACCTTGGCATTGCTGACACTTCTGCTGATCATGAGTGAGTGTTTTTAAATGTCTTTATACCTTTAAATAACTGTATTTAATACAAAATATATACTTTTTATTGTTGGTCTGGTCACATTCTGTTATATTTATATCGCGTCCGATATCATATAGTTTGTGAACTTTCCAGTGTTTGTAAATTAACTTGAATATGTTTCTAACTGTTTTGTAGATGGTTTTGCAGTGGGACAAATTAAATCTAATGTGACGGGCTTTGTTGGACAGAATGTTCTTTTACCATGCAACTGTTCTAATGACCCAGAAGCACTGATATGGCAGAGAGATCAGAGAATAGTGAATGTTCATCCTTATGAAAAAATCATAGATGATGCCTACGTAGACAGGACGCAACTCTTCCTAAACAAGGAGAAGAGAAACTGCTCCCTGCTGCTCATCAATGTCTCTTCAGAAGACACAGGACTGTACACCTCTCATGCCTTAGTCAGGGTTGGTGACACCTGGTCAAGGACGACATCAAAAGTTTATCTAACAGGTGAGTTATCTAATTATGAATATATTTATCCAAGCAGATTAATAGTTAATATCTTGAAAGGAAACAGCAAGCCTCTTCCTGTTGTAGACTTTCAGTGTGCCTCCCTTTTCAAAGGGCAAGTCTGCTTAGCTGTAGTCTACTACGACTGGTTTAGATAATGACGTGTAAGAGACTCACATGTTGGAAAAAATCTACTAAAAAGCAGAACAATCATGCCAGCTAAAGGAAGCTGAAATTGTTGCCACTGCAGCAGAACTGAAAGTTATTGCCAACAGACAATAGCCTTTGTCAATATCAAAAACAGCATTGTCGTCATCTGCAGTGCAACCAGCTATAATAAAATAGCTTTCCTTTGAATGGTATCAGAGACTAAAGAACAAAAACAGCACTGGAGTCGTGTTGAAGTATAAATAATGATGTATTCTCTGTGCTAAACTCTGCCTGTGTTTCTTTAATTATTTTAATGTATCACAATTTGGGACTGTAAACTGTGACATTGATTTCTCATAACATATCTCTTTTACCAGTGTCTGAAATGAACATCGGCCCTGAACCAGAACGCCATAGTAGAGACAGTTCTGTCACAGCTGTCTCTGTCAGTGTTCCCATACTGGTAATAGTGCTTATACTGGCTGCTAGTCTGCTTCTAACCCTACTGATCAGAAGACGACATCGGACAAACAAGGTAATCAGTTTTTTGTCATAAAATGACACGAAACATCATAGCAAAATACTGTCAAAATAATGTCTCCACAAACATTAAAATATCTAAAATACACTAGTCTAAGGGGTTGTTCAAGAATATTAACCTTAATGAAAGGTTTGAGTTTTGCCATGGTGCACTAAAGAAATTGAAACATTTCTACTATTATTATTTCCATTTGAATAAACTGTTGTAGTTGTAAAGTAAAACCTCTTCCTGATGCAGCCAAATTCCTTGAATAGTCCTCACGGCAAAAGTAAACCAAAACCAGCTTCAGTGACATACTTTTAGAGCACAGCCTTGGTGCTTAAAGGGACACTTCACCCCAAAATTATTTGTCATTAATCACTTACCCCCATGTCGTTCCAAACCTGTAAAAGCTTTGTTCATCATGGGAACAAAATGTAAGATTTTTTGGCGAAAACTGGGAGGCTTGTGACTGTCCCATTGACTGCCAAGTAAATTTCACTGTCAAGGTCCAGAAAAGTATGAAAGACATCGTCAGAATTCACACTGACACAGAAGAGCGTATGCAGTGTGCGTTCAGGGAATATTCTTCATAATGGTGCTATGGTGAGGCAGAGAGATACAGAGGAGACAAATTGTTGAGCAAAGTCATTGTTGTTTTTATCGAATACAAAAAGTATTCTCATCACTTCATAACATTACAGTTGAACCACTGATGGCAGATGGACTATTCTGACGATATTTTCACACTTTTCTGGACCTTGACACTGACACAGTCTATGGGACAGTCTCAAACCTCCCGGTTTTCATCCAAAATATCTTAAATTTTGTTCTGAAAACGAACAAAGCTTTTACAGGTTTGCAACGACATGGGGGTAGGTGATTAATGACAAAATGTTCATTTTGGAGTGGAGTATCCCTTTAAGGTCCTGTGTTTGACATATGCTTAGTCATAGTACATGAAACATTAAAAAAAGCCTGACTGTGTTTTTTTTTTGTTATAGGACACTGATTTACAGGTTGAGAGTCCAATGCTAGTGGAGACCAGTGCTGTGTGAAGTTCTCTTGCTTGACAGTTTAATGGACTAACTTCTATGTTGTAATGCAAGGTCCTTCACAACAACAATGGATAATACGAGGCCTTAGCCCTAAACAAATGCGCTTGCATGTGGGCATCCCACAGTGGTCTGTGCCGATCCGTCTCGCTTCGAGAC
Organism: Carassius carassius; assembly: GCF_963082965.1. Classification (NCBI taxonomy): domain Eukaryota; kingdom Metazoa; phylum Chordata; class Actinopteri; order Cypriniformes; family Cyprinidae; genus Carassius; species Carassius carassius. Next base: position 23,950,040 of record NC_081765.1, read on the forward strand.
AGATCAATGTGCAGTCTTCAGTTGTAACACTGTTTGAAATATACCACTGAACTGTGAATATACCGTGAATATATATATTCTGTAGGCATTACAGTTTTGTAACTTAACAAGATTCTCCTTGTAGGAACTGTCTTTATTCATTCTTTGAAGAACAGATATAATAGTAGGGGACGTGCAGTTTATATTTAGCCTTTTTCCTCCCTCTTTGAGAGACATTGGTGATCTCAATCCTAAACAGGCTTTTCAAATCAGCTTATTTTATTGTTCATATGTATACAGAAATCATTTACTAAGGACACAGCATGAAAGCTTCTTTACATTTATTCTCGTATGGGTTGATTTCCTCAGCCTGTGCTGATTTTAATGTATGTGGAAGAAATATGTGGCACTCCCTATGGGATATTTTTGCTTTTTTACTGTACTAAATGTCATTTACTTTTAAATGAATTCTGTTAAGTGCTTCAAACCTGCCGAGGCAATAAACCTTTTACATATACAGTTTTGTTTTCTGTATGTATGGCCTCTTTTGTTATTGAAGTTTTAGTATAATGACATGTCTGATTTAATTCCTTAACCAGGGTATGTAGAACATTATTTTGCTGACGTAGGATTAAAGTCAAATTTCCCAACCAGAGCTTTGTGCTCTGGGCTGTTGCGTAACGTTGAGGTTTTTATTCAGTCCGAACATTTGTTCCTTGTCTCAAATCTTTGGATTCTTTCCACTGGTTTGCTTTCAGTTTCCATATGACTTTACTACAAAAATTGGCACATTATCATGTCTTGAATGAAGAAGTTAGAATGCACAAACTGCAATGACCAGAGGAAATACACTTCTAGTATCATACGATCTTTAGTGAGGCATTCATAAGCATAAATCATTTAGATATATTTTGCTGTCATAAACTGATCGTTCAAAACTATGTTTTTATAACTCCCTAAATCTTTACAACCTGCTGGTCACTCTGCTGCAGCAGTGTTTGTGGGATGTTACAGATAAAATATATATACCCACCTGCTCTAGTTCATAGACAGTTGGACATCAATAGGCATTACCTGGTTTTAATGAGGTCAAGAATTGTCCGTTTTCTTTGGACTGAATCATTGCTGTAAATATCTTCTAACTTAATTTTCTTACCAAAACAAGGTGTTTTCAGACTCTGCTAATTAGTCCACTAAGGTCACGATAAGATACAGTACCTAACCTAAATATAGAGCAATGACTGTTTTTGTCATTTAAGGTGTTTAACTGAAAGAATGTGAAGGTTTTGGATTAAAAGCTTCTAGTACAGGAAGTAGCTGCCAGGTGGTTGAAAATATGTGTTAAACAGCTTTGGTTACATTTTACCTTCAAGACAAAGTTCATGAAAAGATGTCTTCACACAATGTTGACAGTAAGATTAAAGAGATAGTTCATCTAAATTCTCTCATAATTTACTCACCTACATGCAATTTCAAACCTGAATGATTTCTTTCGATTCTGTGTACCGAGAGAGAGAGAGAGAGAGCGAGAGAGAGAGAGAGAGAGAGAGAGAGAGAGAGAGAGAGAGAAAGAGATATGTTAGGCAGGATTTGCATTTCTGAATGGTGCCCAAACATAACAAAAAGCAAAGCTGAACTTTCCTTCTAATGTACTGTATATTCATTGTTGGCATACCAGGAAGTACAGGGAGATTTTGATCCCAAATCTATTTTTAGGAACGATAAACTCAAATGAGGGAATGACGTGGAAACATTAACAAAACACATATAAGACACCCACATCATTTAAAAACAAGCCTGTCTTTAGGCCTCTTTTAAGCCCTGAAATACCAAGAGTCGTAGGCGGAAATCGCGGGGGGGCATGTTTTATTAACTTTATTTGATAACATATTTTATAACTAACTGTACAATTAAACATAATATAATTATGGTAGGTTTGCCGTAAATAAAAGATCACTGTTTGCATTCATGTGTGTTTTTATCTATGTTTATTTGTTTTGTGAAAGATCTCCAGCATAAATCATTATCTGTCTATGAGCAACTATGTATATTGTTATTCTTTTGCATTAATTATCAGATTAAACAGATATTAGAATTAGACACGTAGTTTTTACTGTGTAAAATAATAAAATATGTTGTGAAAATAACAATGAAACAGACTGATGTATGTGTACAATTGAAAAATGGATACTTCTGAAGATACATTGCAGCCCACGTCTCACGAGGTAAATATTTAATATAAAAAATAATAATAATAATGCAAACATTTTCGAGAAATAAGTAATTTGTACATTCACATATTTGGTAAGATAAAAATACATTATGTAGCGGTGTATACACACCATGAGTTCAACTTTCATCTCGTGAACACTAGGGAACATATGTATTTAATTCATTCACCAGACCCAAACATACACTAGTTTCAAATCCCCTGGCTCAGTTAACATTTATAGTATAATAATAATAAAGTGTATATCTTATTTGCATTTGAAGTGATATTATAAATCCTGTAAACATATAGAAGGTAATATTTGGACTTCTCCGGTTCTCTGCACTGACGTTTAGCACAACCGGAAATATCTACGCACACACTCGCAAGACCGGAAATCCAAGATGGCGGAGATATGCAACTAGCCCATTACAACCGCTAAAGTGAAAGAGAAGGGGAAGGGCAGGGGGAGGCCAGGGAAAGGGCAGGTGGAGGCCAGGGGAAGGGGAGGGGGAGGCCAGGGGAACTTTCTGACTAAAAGCCACCAAAAAGGCATTTTAAAGTGGTTAAGCAAATAATAATAATAACAATCGGCAGGGATCCCCAGATACAATTAGTTTGCCTCCTCTATTTTATAATCTAATATAACATCTAAGAGTGCAGTTGTTCTCCAGATATTAGCATAACAAATGTGGTTTAGACTTTTATAAAAAATGAAATAACAAAAAGTTAATATTAAGTGCATTTTAGGCACCATATTGCCTGTTTTAGCACTATTTCACCAACGAAAAAAGTTGAAAACTAAGCTACAGCAGTAACAGCACTAATTTTGAGAAACACACTGAGGAGGTGTTTCCTAACTGAATGAATCCACTTTTTGAACAAATCAGTCATTGACGTAATAAATTATTATTATTTTTTTCCGCTCTCTTTCACGTCTATACCGATCTCACTATACAGTTGTGTGAGGGTGTATGTCTAAGAGTGTGTATGCCTTCATTTTGCTAGGCATGGCAAATGTTTTTATATATGCATGTTTTAATTATAACTGTGAAGCAACAACATTGCTATTAAATGTGCTGTATAAATAAATAAAAGTTGAAATTAAGTTCAAATTCCATTGTATTTTGGTGGCTTGATTGTGTAAACAACTTCAAAAACATTGCAACAACAATAACATTTTTTTGAAGAATGTTTAGGTCAATTTAGCTTTTTCATTGAACCAGAAGGAAACTTTGAGAAGAAGGATAATGGAACGGTCTCCATGCAATAGTAAGGCTTTCCTCTCTGTACATATATCCTAAAGTACAATTTTGCCTGTTTTATTGGTGTCCCCTTCAAAACTTGCTCGTGAGAAATGTTATGTTTATTGTCCCCCCCAACATTTAGATGAGATTTTCGCCCCTGCCAAGAGTATTGAGCTTTTGATTTTTTTTTTTATAAGACTTCGCTATAAAAACATCTTGTGTCAACTTTACAGAACACAATAACAGAGTGAAGAACTTCTCAACTGAATTGAAATTCAGTCAAGAAAGAAAAGCACCCTCCTCTCTTTGTCGCCTTGGAAAGTCCCATGCTGATGTCAGCAAATATGGCTGGAAAAAGGACATTGTCATGTGATGATGCAATTATTATTTTGTTTTTACACTGCTGTGAAATGCAACAAGCTTTTTAATTACACACATATAACACCCATGAGTTTTATTTTTGCCCAAAATCACTTTATAATTAAACCTATTATGTTTTCAGATAAAAATATACTGTTTGCTTCCTAGTTATTGATATGCTGTTGCAATTTTTTATTTTTTTGTAATGTTCAAAAGCAGCTTAAGTTATTCATCTATCTTCTCATGCTTAGAGTGCTTTACTAATAATTTAGTGCAACTTTCTACTCTGGAAAACTAAGAGTTAGTTTTCATGGCTATGACTGCAACTTCCAAGCCTAAATGAGCAGAAACACACGATACTCCTGTGCTGTCAACATGAAACTTTTCATGTTGTGAGGTGAACAATGAGAAGCTGATCATGTATCTTCTTTCACAAGCTTACATAATACCCAAGTTTCCAGGAAGTTAACTGAAATAGAAAATAAACCAGATAGGAAAGGCTAAATGGCACAGATTTAAATTCACATAACCTGTTTTGTGGTTGGTGAACGTTAATATGTGTGGGAGAGATTGAGATCTTGGAAGTTTCTGTGAAACAAGCTGTGTAACATTTTATAGAAACTTTTAAGCTAAGCTAAGCATTTTAAGCTAATTGCATCATATTTCCTTGATCTTTAAATGATCAAGTTTCATGTACTAGGTAGGTAAGTACTGTACTGTAAAAGTACCCTGTCAAACTCATCAAAACTCTGTATAAAGTTTACATTTACTGTAAATTAATTGGAAATACAAATCTATAAGGATTTTCAGCACGTTGTGACATGATAGTGTCACATGAAAGTATTTAGCAAATACATGACATGATTGCACGTGTTATGTCCATGATACGTATTAGGTGAGCAGGGACTTGAATCCCCCAAGTCATGGTGAAGGAATAGAATGAAGATGCCACTATTTCTTGTAACTAACTGGAAAGAACTGCTGAAATGTTTTATAATCTAACAAGCAGAAAAACATGGAACCAATGAGTTAAATTTTTATGCCAACAAGACATCTGTGGTTTGCGCAATCTGGAAATCTGAGAAACCAAAATGGTCCTGTGTACCATTTTTTTTATATATATATACAGCATGAAACCCTTCCAAAAACAAGGTTTTCTAGCCTTAAAACAATGCACTTATGTAGTGTGGCTAGCTCACCCTGAAAAGTCAGTTTTTCAAAAAACTGCAGCATGTTTTATTTTGAACACAGGCCTTGTTTAAATATTCAACAGAGATAAAGTTTGAGCTTCATATTTATTTGTACCCTACATACTAGAGGTGTAAATATTAATCGATTTGTATCGATGCATCGATTATACAGCCGACGATTCAATGCATCGATGCGTCCGCAAGAGTATCGATTAATGTGTTTATTTTGCCGCCCGTCTGTTCGCCTGTCTATTTTCAGCATCCGCTCCGACAATGCGTGCGTACAACCTAGGCTACTCCTAAGCTGCGGGTGGCACTAACCTCACTATTGTCTTCTTCTTCACACCGCTTCACACGCGCGTCACACTTCATTCACAGTCTATCTATCTATGTTCACACACACATTGAGTCAAGAGCGATGGAACCGTCAGAGCGAGCTGGCAATGAAAGTGAAATGCTACACATTCCAGTCGGCGCCAAATCATGGGTGTGGAAGTATTTTGGCTTCAGGAAAACCGAAGGAGTAGTGTTAAGAGATGTTGCCGTTTGCAAAGAGAAATACTGTCGGTGTGAGATAAGATACTGCGGCAATACGTCGAATCTATCCGCACACCTGAAAAAGCGCCATGGTATTGATAGCGAGTGTAAAGAAAGAACACAGGGCCAGGTTTCCACGCCCGCCACATCACTGTCACTGACAACGTTTTTCCCTCCAAAGTTGTCAAGCACTTCAAAAAGAGCAAAAAAATGCATTTTTGTCATTTTGTAGTGAATGGGCTGTAGGCTTATGTCCTAGACTTTTGTTACTTTTTGTTATTATTGCACTTTACCTGATTTTGTGGAGTTAACTGTTCTATTTGCAGTTCATCTACTGCAGAGGATGTGTGACCATTACCTTTTAATAAGATACAAATTGTATTTTCAAAATGTAACCAATTTTGTATAAAAGAAAAGTGCAGGGTTGATGTACTTGAACTGTAGAGGTCTTTTTTTTTTAACAGTGAATAGGCTAATTGGCCATAGTAGACCTGCACTGTAAGCATTAGACTTTATTATTGTTATTTTGTTCTTATTACAATTTATCTGATTGCACTTTATTGTAACTGTAGATTAAGTTTGTTATATTTGCTGTTCTATTTGCAGTGCATTGAGCACAACTGCTATAGTGTAACATACAGTAATAGAATACTGTTAATGTATTCTCAATAAAAGGCACATTATTTATTATTTTTGTTGATTTATTTGAAACTTAATAGATATCACTTAAAAATATCTATTATTGAATCGAATCGTATCGCAGGGAATTCTGAAGTATCGAAAATAATCGAATCGTTGGCTTAAGAAATCGGTATCGTATCGAATCATCATGAAGGCTCCGATTTACACCCCTACTCAACCTGTCCTCCAACCAATACGCCCGTATAGGTCGTTTGTCCAAATCCCTGAAATACGACCCATCAGAGCGTATACTACAATTGCGCCTCTATTGGCAAAAGGTCGTTTTCATATTAATGTTTTGTACTCTTTTATTTGCACTCTGATTTGTGTTTCGTGTAGCTCAGTTGGTAGATCATTGCGCTATACATTGATAGGTAATCATGCTATCATGGGTTCGATCCCAGGGAATGGATTTGCACGAAAATGTATGCTCAATAAATCATAATTTAGCATGATTTCTGTGAGGGTTAGGTTTAGGGGTGGGGTTAGGTGTGGTCATTCGAACGAATAAGCCACCTAGTAAAATATGTAGGAAATACTGTGAGATCGGTGTAAAAAGCCCACACATTGCATTTAAATAAACGTGCGTTTTGATTCAGTTCAGACGCAACGCGATACTGTCATTATTTTTACGCAAGCTAGAGGGCGCTTAACTTTAAAACGTAAATATAGGTCGTAATAAGGTGCTTGCACAAACGACCTATATGGTCGTTTTTTGTTGGAGGACAGGCTCCCCCTACTACATACCTGTACAGCCAATGCCCCTTCCAATGCCCTTGCTATACATTTACTGGCACAAACTCTCCAGAACAATGATGCAGATACAGAATCTCATGTCACACTTAGACACATACGCAGAATATCAGCGCAAGTCTTTCAGTTTGCTACAATACATATATTTCATATACATATATTAAGTTGTGACATTTGCCCATTCTCAGAATTGGTGTTCTGCATTTAACCCATCCAAGTGCGCGCGCACGCACACACACGCACACACACACACACACACACACACACACACACACACACACACACACACACACACACACACACACACACACACACACACACACACACACAGCAGTGAGAAGTGAACACACCGTGAACACACACCCAGAGCAGTTGGCAGCTATATATCCAGCACCCAGGGAGCAACTAGGGGTTCATTGCCTTGCTCAAGGACACTTCAGCCATGGGTATTGAGGGTGGGAGAGAGTGCTCCCCCCATCTACAACTCCTGCCAGCCCCGAGACTCGAACCGACAACCTTCTGGTAACTAGTCCAACTCTCTAACCTTTAGGCCACAGCTGCCCTGTATAGAGTATTCAAAAGGTCCTAAGTATTGCTTTCATTGTTGTGTGAGCTGTTCTTTCTCCTCTTCCTCAGTCCGCCTCTAAGGGTCTCTCTAAGACTTTGGAATACTCTGTCTGAACCCACCACTCAAAGGAAGCAAAGGTGGAAATCAAGGCACTGTGTTTGGATGAGAAAAAAAACCTATTCCGATTTAGGTGTTTTGATTTACTGCCAAATCACTTTTCATCAAAGAAATAAGATCATACTTGATTGAAGTTATTGAAATGAAAATAGTTTCAAAATCAAGGTTCATGAAATGTATTCTGGACTTTTTTTTTGATCTTCAAAATCATCTGTCTGCAACCCACTGTGTAAGTTATGTTCCCTAAACAGACACTGGTTAATATTGTATGATGAGAAACAGGACTGTTTATGCATGTTCAACACATCACTTTAGTTCCAATGACAGTGTCCAGAACAAAATTCAAATAAGAATTGGGTACATAATAAAACCATCTTTCAAATCCTTTGCCTTACTCTAAATTATTATGGTATGTCATGTCTATAATAGTCCAGGCCTGTCCAAACATGCTGTCTTTGCACTTGACCACTTGTGCATTAAGGCTACATTACGTATTTGCTATATTTGCCCCAAATGTTCAAGTCTGCAAGACATGTGGGTATTGGGACAGACCCAACATTTATATTGTAAAGATGTCGCGATGGATTTCCTGGGAAACAGCATACTTCATCTGTGTGTGTTTATGTCATATCCATAAATAAAGGAAAGAAGCTCATGCTTCTATTCAGCAGAAGGTGTTGTAATAGCTTGAAGCAACAATATAACAATATTAATTAACTACATGTTATAGTCACAGTTTTTTTACAATCAATAGGAGTAAATTTTCAATACTTTGGTCACTATTTCTAAATTTTAAACAGGGAGCACAACAGAAGTCTGGGCTAAACGTGTATCATTTATCATTGATAAGGCACAAATTACATTCAAGTACATTAATTATTTCCTCACTCAAACAGAACCACCATTAAAATTATATGCATCTACAGGCCAATTTACAGAAGTTTACATAAGAATGAGTTGATTTGAGGCACATATGAAGTGTTTTGGTAGTACTGGATATGGAATTTACTGCTGTGCCAAGCTAAAAGTTGGTAAAAAGGAGAAGTGAGTGAAGAGTTTTGAAAAAAAAAACATTGAGAAAAGTGTCCTAATTGCAGCACTTCATTTAAAAACAATTGTTTTCATCAAGTTCATTATTGTGGGGGCTTTGATGTGGCTAGTGAAACACTAATTGCATTAACAAGCTCATCTGTACCCATGAGCATGCACCGTGATGCAACTCAGGCCATCAGATTCATCCGCACAGAATAGCAGAGGCGAAGCAAAACTCACATTATTATCAAAACAACATTCCTCTGTAAGTAACTTGTAGTTTTATGCTTCAACCATTAGACAACCATAAATAACATGGAGTAGGTATATATATATTTACTCAGTGTCTTCTCAGTGTGGCACTAATGCGCGAGACATTGGAAGAGGAAATTACATTGTAATTGTAACATGGATATTTGAACATGGTGTCCTTTGGCACACAGCAGGCTTGCCCTTGTGTCATACTCAACTCACCAGCAACTCAAATATTCTCAGTTTCAGATACAATAGTTTTCATTCTGATGGGAACTATGCTCATGTAAACCAGTCAGTGGAGTACACAATATATCAATGTCACTTCTATCACTATTACCTTTCATCTGTGAGTTTGCTTTCAGCAAATACTTGTGGTAAGTGCAAAGTATGTGGTGTCAAATTCTACTACAAGAATCAGAATCAGAATCAGAATGAGCTTTATTGCCAGGTATGTTCACACATACGAGGAATTTGTTTTCGTGACAGAGCTCCGCAGTGCAACATAACAGCGACAGAACAAAAAACACAATAAGGAATAAAAAATACAAAAAAATACAAATAGGTGGGTAAGGATTGACAATATACAAATTGACAATGTATGGCAGGTATATTAAAAAGAGCATTTATGTATGTACATGTATATTATGTGGAAAAATTGTAACTGTACGCTAAGTATGTGTGTTTGGATAAATAAGTGTATGTGTATATAAATATAAATATAAGTAGTATAGTGTGTTCCATGTATGTACATGTATATTATGTGCAAAAGATTTACGTGTACGCTAAGTATGTGTGTTGGATAAAAAGTGTAGTGTATATAAATATAAATAGTGTAGTGTGTCCCACAGTTATTATCAGCTGTTCATAAGATGGATTGCCTGAGGGAAGAAACTGTTCCTGTGTCTGGTCGTTCTGGTGCTCAGTGCTCTGTAGCGTCGACCAGATGGCAACAGTTCAAAGAGGGAGTGTGCTGGATGTGAGGGGTCCAGAGTGATTTTAACAGCCCTTTTGCTCACTCTGGATAAGTACAGTTCTTGAATAGATGGGAGGGTTGTACCGATAATTCGCTCAGCAGTCCGGACTACCCTCTGTAGTCTTCTGAGGTCCGATTTAGAAGCTGAGCTGAACCAGACAGTTACTGAAGTGCAGAGGATGGATTCGATGATGGTGGAGTAGAACTGTTTCAGCAGATCCTGTGGCAGGTTAAACTTCCTCAGCTGGCGAAGGAAGTACAACCTCTGCTGGGCCTTTTTCACAATGGAGTCAATGTGAATTTCCCACTTCAGGTCCTGAGAGATAGTGGTGCCCAGGAACCTGAATGACTCCACTGCAGTCACAGTGCTGTTCATGATGGTGAGTGGGGGGAGTGCAGGGGGGTTTCTCCTGAAGTCCACGATCATCTCCACTGTTTTGAGCGTGTTAAGCTCCAGGTTGTTGAGACTGCACCAGACAGCCAGCTCTTTAACCTCCTGTCTGTAAGCAGACTCGTCACCGTCCTGAATGAGGCCGATGAGTGCGGTGTCATCTGCAAACTTCAGGAGCTTGACAGAGGGGTCCTTAGATGTGCAGTCATTAGTGTACAGGGAGAAGAGCAGTGGGGAGAGAACACAGCCCTGGGGAGCTCCGGTGCTGATTGTACGGGTGCTGGATGTGTATTTTCCCAGCCTCACTAGCTGCTGCCTGTCTGTGAGGAAGCTGTTGATCCACTGACAGACGGAGGTGGGCACGGAGAGCTGAGTTAGTTTGGGCAGGAGGAGGTTTGGGATGATCGTGTTGAAGGCAGAGCTGAAGTCCACAAACAGGATCCTCACATAGGTCCCCGGTCTGTCTAGGTGTTGCAGAACATAATGCAGTCCGATGTTTACTGCATCGTCCACAGACCTGTTTGCTCTGTAGGCAAACTGAAGAGGATCCAGCAAGGGTCCAGTGATGTCCTTCAGGTGGGCCAGCACCAGTTTTTCAAATGACTTCATGACTACAGACGTTAGAGCCACAGGCCTGTAGTCATTTAGTCCTGTAATTTTGGATTTCTTTGGGATGGGGATGATGGTGGAGCGTTTGAAGCATGAAGGGACTTCGCACAGCTCCAGCGATCTGTTGAAGATCTTTGTGAAGATGGGGGCCAGCTGGTCAGCACAGGATTTCAGACAGGCTGGTGTAACACAGCCTGTCTGAGCAAGAGCAAGCAGTCTGAGCAAGAGCAAGCAGTCTGAATATTGATTGGCATCTCTTTAAAGGTGCCATCTGTCATATCTGGCAAAAAAATCAACTCATACTCCACATTCCATACCAGATGGGGGCAGTATGCCTCAATAAAGTGAATTGGTCTACTATAGAGTAACAAACGAGAAACGGCAGTCTCTATGCTCCGCCCCTACCTTCACAACAACCCTAGAGCATAGCTGAAGCCTATAAGACAGCGGTTCTCAATTGCAGTCCTCGCGCCCCACTGCTCTGCACATTTTGAACGTTTCTCTTAGCGCTTCAGACATTTGTTCTATTCGAACATAAATGCCCTGCGAAGTGGACATCACAGGATATTCAGCCATGATTCCAGTTCGAAGTGAACGTAGCTATATGTTCCAATCATAGTGCATTGAAGTGTGCAAGACGTGAATTTAAATTGTATTGATTTACAGAGGTATATGATGTCACAGTTGTCCATGTTTAAAGACGCTGCACAGCACAAATCAGTGAATGAATGTTTCGATGTGAGGTAAACTTCAACAGATTTCCCCTGCTCAGAGAGTAGGGAGCAATGAACATTTGAAAAACAGTTCATGCACGGAGTTCATTTCTAACGAGCTGATTATCTGAATCAGGTGTGTTAACAAAGAGAAACGTGCAAAATATGCAGAGCAGTGGGGCGCGAGGACTGGAATTGAGAACCGCTGCTATAAGAGGACATTTTGCCTCCAGAGGAACGTTGGGTGATGTCAAGTGATTTTGACACATGACATCTTCAAGCTACTCCCCTTCACCTTTACCAGTGAATATGTTCATATTCGTTTTGTTCATATTACATTGAGTTGTATATACACATTATTTGAATTAAATTAATTTGACAGACAGCATTCTGTCAACATCATTGGTCAACATCAGACAGCTGATGTTGACCAAGCTAGCGCCAACCAACGTAACCATAGCTGCCAACTCTCAAGCATTCACCGTGAGACACACGCAATTGACTCTTTTCACACGCTTTCATGCAACACATCAATTTTCTCACGTACAGAAAAACCACGAAGCAAAGATGACACGGAGACCAACAGACTAGACAGAGCAGGTTACTTATGATATAAAAAAATGGGTAAGTTATAGCTAGCTAATTATCAAACGCAGCTATGGTTAGCCATCGCTAACATTAGCACGTTTATAGAACAGCCTTCGATACATTTCTATGTTATAACTTCCCGAAAAAAAAACACACAAACATATAAAACAAACTTCTAGCGAAATACTAACAGCATCTAACTTACTATCCAAAAGAAATGTTGCAAGTTCGGTGTCGAACCTCATATCTTTCAGGTCCATCAGTTGTCTCCAGCGATTGAAAGCAGTGCCGATGTTTACTCTGGTTCGGCTCCTTTTCTTATCGGATTTGATTTGTGATTCTGAGCACGGTTGTTTCCCTGTAGCGGGTGGTGGTCTCTTGCCAAGGGCTTAAGTCATCCTTCCGCTCTCTTCCCTGAACTGAAATGAAGTAGTGGGCTGTACTTTCCACATGATTGACATCAGGTTCAGGTACGCCCACAAGCCGTGTGAGTTATTCGTGTATTGCAGGTTGGCTGGTGGTTATGTTGCCCGCATACCGCCTCCCATGGCCGAAACTGGTATTACGACACCTGTCGGGCCGGGGCTAGTAATGCCATTGCTAATTAAGGTTGATTTCTCTGCAGCACTATTACCTGACATTTTTTTAATGACATCATCGCCCTTATTTCTTCTCATACTTTTGATGCGTGTAGGTCATTTTTTTTATATTTTTACCTCAATTTTTGCACATGGCACCTTTAAAGACAAATACCTTGAATACCTTGTAAGTAAAAGAAAAGTTATCATCACACTTAAAATTCAAAATTAGCTTAAGTGATAATGTGTTGTTTCAACAGGTGTTTTAAGTTATCTCAACACAAAATGGTAAATTTTAAGTTTTGATAATTGCAGCAACTTTGCTGTAAAATGGTTATAAACATGCTGGGTATGTACTGTAGTCAGGCCCGGCTGCAGGATGAAATGACTGAGGGGGCATGTGAAATTTTTAAGGGGGCTTAACTTTATTACACCATCAATGATTAATACACACTGAGATCTCGCTTTGCAATGACAGATTTTTAAATTCAGCGCTCCCTAAAACACTCCATATGCAACTGCAGGTAACAAGAGACTAGCAAGTAAGATTTTTCAAGGCGACAGTTATTTTAGAACGTTCCCCCTTCATGTTTCCATGGCAACGCGTCATATTTGTCACGTGAAACACCGCAGCTACAATAATAACACTGTATAACAGATGTAGGCTATCCTTCATTTCGTTTTTCCTTTTTTATTCGAAATATTCACAAACTTACTTACCATGTCATCAACTATCCTATATTCCGATTCTCAAATATGTGTAAGTGAGTGTGTTTGGTCCTTTAAAAATCTTTATAACCATAGAGTAAACTTTATAGTTAGCCTACTTCCACTTTGTTTATCTGATATGAAATACACACTTCGGCAAATTATATTTGAATAGATTGTTTTTACTGCTTTCACAGACTCCAAATGTAGGCTATTGTTTTGCCAGTGCTTATGTGTAGCCTATTTAAATGTATGAAATATAAAATAAACATTATGAGGTTGAAAACACTGCATAGTTGTGATATGACAGCGCTGAGCTCGTCCGTCTCTGGCTCAGCGCCAAGCAACGCGACACTAGCACTTGCTTCCACAGACATCAGTGAGTATTTTACAAACTCCAAATGTAGGCTGTTGTTTTACCAGTGGTTATGTGTATTTAAATGTCTGAAATCTTAAATAAACATTATGAGGTTGAAAACACTGCATAGTTGTGATATATGACAGCGTTGAGCTCGTGACAGCGTTGAGCTCGTCAGTATCTGGCGCCAACCAACGCGAAAGACGTTTGAACCTGGCAGTAATGTCACGATTCACAACACTGAACATTCTAAATCCCATGGGGATAAGGTTAAATTATTATTTAACTCAAAAGGTTGAACATTATATTTTTAACCATGAATACAAAAATGAAACAGAGGGGGCACAAGTCAGATCTGAGGGGGCATTACCCCCTTTTGCCCCCTTGTGGCGCCGGGCCTGACTGTAGTTCTGTAAGAATGAGACAAATGGAAAACGCTAACAAGCAGGAACAAATATGATTACTTTCATAATGCATATTTAACATATTTGACAACCTTTTATCTCAAGGCACAAAAGACTTTGGGAATAGCACACTTGTATAGTTCTGTTTCCAAACTACTGTCTTCAGTTAAATGCTATATGAACATGAAAGGGGGTAAATTATCAGCTCTCTCTACGGGAGTAGAAATGCTGGTTTTGAAATCGATAACATCATGATAACAACATCGATAACATCCTAGCTACCCTCTCTAAGTATCACTTGTTTTGAGAAATGCAACGTACTGTATATGGTGCATATACTGGTAAAGAATGTGCTGATTTTCTTTAGTTGGAATGGCCTGGAATTATTGAAAGATCTGTAGATGTTGGCAAGCAAATATGATATATGTGGAAAAAAATCATAGAAACGTAAGTCTTAAGGATTGTGTCCTTGGCACAGCATGTTGAAAGCATCAGGTTACACGAAACGTTGGAGTAAAGGTGAGACTAAACCGATTTGTATATGACCCTCATAAACCTGTTAAAAACATTTCCAGATCCAATTTCACCCTAAAATCCACATATTATGTTTTGTATCATAACTATTTTAAGTCTATTAAGCACATTGTCCCCACTGTCATTATCACTATAAAAAATATATATTGTGCTTATTAATGTGATATGGAAAAACAACCGTTTATTTATTTTTTTGGCAGCACTGTATTTCACAATCCTGTTCTACATGTACATACTCTGCACTTATTATAGCAATTATAATAGGTAAAAAACTAGGTACTAACCCTGAACCTACACTTAAACCTAGCCTCAATGTACAGTTACCTTATACCTAGTACTTGCTTAGATAAGTAAACTCTAAGTACACGATGTAAAATAAATTGCAACAGCAGAGGAGAAGAAGCTTCTTGTTCTTAGCTGTGCGGCGAAGAGTCTAGTAGCGAAGAGATGATCTTCACACTTAAAACATAAAGTATTGCCTTCAGTTTATTGTGGTTTAAATAAACAACCATTGTATTATAATGTAATACAACAGAAGAAAACAATGAGAAACACGCTGAGATTGAGAAATAGTCATAAATTGAAAAAAAATTTTTGTAAGGTTTTGTGCTATCCCTCAATGATTTACTGTGTATACATTTTTGGGCACTTATCACTTAATTTTGCTCAGATGTTACAGTCCAGAAAGTATGACCTCTATTTTTATTATTATATATTTTTTTATCAGTATATAAAAAAAAGAAAAAAAGAAATAGAAAAATTTAATGAAAATCGTAAGTTTTTAAGATATAATTTTATTATCTCACTCTCTATTTAATGCTCACAAAGAACAAAAAGCAGTCTGTAGGTGTGCGTAGGTGTACTTTTGGTATCAATTCTAGTTTCATATTGGTTTTAATTTGTATTTTCACTTTTATAGATATAGTGCATGGAAATATATGCTGGTTGGAATGAGACACTTTTTGATGCCCAGTGTTTGGTTCTTCCTCTTAAGTGTCTGGTACCTTGTAAACCCAACTTTGTTCCAAGCAGACTGGTTCACCCCAGACAACTGGTGCATTGGTTTAGTTAGTAGAAAGAAGGCAATAAGACTGGAACTGGCAGTTTTTGGACAATGCCTGCCAGTTTTGTGTGCATTAGACAGTCAGTGAATGAACTATGGGCAGTCTGTGGCCTGCCATCTGAATAGGAGACTGGATAAAACATAAAATTGGACAAAATACAAACTTGGCTGGGCTTCGTATTAAATTTAATTCATATTTTATTAGGTTAGGCCTCTTCTATTTCATCCCTAGGCCATAAAAGTCTTGTTGAAAATGTGGAAAAAATAATGACTTTCTCATTAAACAAAATAAAACTTAATTCAAAGTGAATTAATTCCCCTTCAAAAGTTAATTTCATTGGGACA
This sequence comes from Carassius carassius, assembly GCF_963082965.1. NCBI lineage: Eukaryota > Metazoa > Chordata > Actinopteri > Cypriniformes > Cyprinidae > Carassius > Carassius carassius. The sequence goes on from NC_081765.1 coordinate 23,966,232, forward strand.
GCTCACTCTAGCAGGTTTTATATGAATACAAAAGACCTTGTGTGAGGGTAAGGCATTTCTTTATGTTAAGCAGTCCCATTCTGTCTAGATCTGGATAGAAATATAATCTATTTTATCATTTCTTGCACTGGAAGTTATTTGTATGAAAAAGCAAGATCCTGGTTTTATAGATGCAAAGGAAGAGCAGATTTAAATTACATCTATGAACTGTTAACAGAACATCCTGTTACCTTCCCATGCTCCTTCAACATGTCCTTACATGTTTTGATTACATCACCCAATTCTGTATGATCTATTTGAGCTAACATGTAGGTTATTTCCATTTAAAACTACAATTATTATTATTCTAATATTAATTGGCTGAAGGATGAAATTGTGGAGCAGCTTCATGGTATCTCTGGGTCTTTTTCATATTCCATTTTAAACTCAGACATGCAGACAATGCAACATATCAGAATATGCTTGCACAGTGACCTCGGATACTCTGTTGCAACAGATACCTGTTTTCTTTTGTGCAAGCCTGTTTCAGTCTTTTGTTAAGACATCGAAAAGTAACTTGAGAGAACTTTCGCCAGTAGCTGTTTTTTTGTTGATGTCGTAATTCAATCACATAAATTACACCATTCCTCTCTGTTCTTTAAACTCTATTTTGTTAAATGTTATGTTTTTATGTTTTTATTATTTTTATTATTATTTTTAAATCAGCTTTCATTATAGCCATCTCTTGGCCCTTGGGACAAGCTTATTTAACTATCATATCAGTTTACTGTAACCTTAGTAAACTTCAGTCGGATTGCCCAAAGGGTTAGTGCTATAAATCAATAGATTTTTCCCTACATACAGCATTCTCTTATGTAAACCACTGTGTATTGTTAAAATCAGGATGTAAAGTCAGCTGAAACACACGTGGCTTGGTCTGCGTATGAGTTTTGCATACAACACTCACAAGACTTGTATTGCAGTGAAAGTGTCCACAATAGGAAGTGTGACCTGAGGTTTAAGAAATGAGATCGGAGAACCGGCTTTAATCAAATGTTGCAAGATTTTGAAAATACATTTTGGAACATGGCTTAATTAACATATATCTCCACAGTGCATTCCCAGAGGATACTGAAATATGAAATCCCCAATTAAGAGACTGTAGGCAATTTACTTAATTAAAATGAGCTAATGCAACGCTGTTCTGAAACATTTTGTCACAGCTTAATTGTATTGCATGCAATCCATTTACATTTGTTTACTTAATCCATTTCTGTTGGTACTATATATTTCTTTTAGTACAGCACTGGTAAAACCAGTCATGGAATTTCCAGTCACATGCAAAGCATGCTATGAGAAAGAAAAGAGAGATAAACCTAGTGCTATTTTGGGATATAGAAGAGTTTTGGGAATTTACACGTAAAAACAGATAAACATTTAGCTAATTGTATTGACAGTCCTTTCATGGTGAGAGTAAACTATAAGTATGGTGCTACTATAAGTTCACTTTAAGAAAACTTATAAGTATACTTTGAGTATAAAAAATATTAAACTAGTAGTTTATTGAGAGTATATTTCAAATTGCACCTTCATCAACTAAAAAGAGGGCTAATAGTATATAGCCATGTATTATAAGCAGTTTTGGGGAGTAAAGTTACATGTAATGGAATTATGTAATTCAATTACAATAACTTATGAAAATGTTACCGATTACATGAATATTTTCACTCACATGCAGATATGATTGACTGCTTTATATGAGACACCAATGTTTCAGAGGACAGGCTAACTCTTATTTGATAACTGTTTTATTTCCCATCTGGTTTTATATATATGCTGTATTTTTTAAGATTAACTGTTTTTTTTTTCTCCAAAGCATTGTTAGATGCTCATGTCATAGCTGTGCAAATATTTAATATCAAAAACAGTATCATAGTAGTAAACTATGTCTTGTTTTAAATCTGTATTAATTCTCAGAATGATCTCAAAGTAAAAAGAGCTGCTAAAGTCAGATTTTGTGGTGGTAATTTAAGTGATGAAGGATTTTGAAAGTTCACAGTATTAGTTGCTATACAAGATAGAAATTTGGTTGTAAGCTAGCTGTCTAACTTCTTTTTTTTTTACACCTAAAAGGATACTTATTTAGTGCCAAGAAGTATTGCATTAATAACCTTACAAGTATACTGCTAGTACAATGATTTTAGAACACTTAATACACAAAGTAGTTGAACTTTACTTAAATTTACTTAAAATGAATGATGTTTTGTTTTGTTAGGGACCAAGGACAGTTACATGTCAATTCACACTAGGCTGACAGATGGTTTTGTCATTGTGTTACATCTGTTGGTATCTGGCGGTGTTGGATGGCACTTAATTTCACTAATTAATGTTTGCATTAACATGTTAAATGTGTGTTTGTTGTGTCTTGGAATGTCTGAGAAGTGACTTAGTGTAATCGGTTGACTGTCAGTGCTGGTCTGTGTCTGAGAATTGGCCTTTATTGTGAAAATGCATGCTGACTGATCTATTTTTTTTCTTGTTCTTTGTTCTTGCTGGTAACCCCATATGTTATGTAAAATTATAAAAGTTAAATATATATAGTTAGCATTCGAAAGTACAGTGCACTAGTAATTAAATGCAAGGTATTCAGTCAAGTTACACTGACATGTCTGAATTTATTCTGTTATGTTCAGTTTAGATAGTTTCCAATCCTACAAGCTGAGTGGACTTTACAATTTAATTTAATGACAAGAAAACCCATTTCCAGATTATATAGAGCCACCGTCCACAACTGAATTTAGCTTAGCCCTCAAATAATTTTTTGAGTGTGTATTGGGACGAACATGGGGGGCAGGAATAAAGTGAAACGTAATTGCTCACAAATGTTCAGAACCTGTTATTGGTCTATAATTAACACAATACAATCACAAATTACCATACATTTCAGTGTCGCCATCTATATTTACAGTAAAATGTGGGTTTCAACAACATTTTCAGCTGTAGAGTAAAATGTTACACAGTGTGAATTGGTTTGAAATGTCAAATCATTGACTTTACAAATCATAGTCAAAACTATCTTCAGGGGGTCACTGTTCCCCCCCCCCCATAGCTCCTGCTTTAGTTTGTCAAGGTAACTATAGACCTTGCTTGTGATGGTCGATCAGCAGGGTTTTGTGTTGGATATGAGGCCAATACCCCTGCTGAGCAACCATCACAAGGTCTATACGTGAGCAAGGATCAGCTCTTTACTGAAAATAAGAAGCTCCATTTCCTGATGACTAGCTCTAGAGAAAGAAACCACCTGAGGAGATTCCAGTCCAACAGGACAAGGAGGGGAAAAAACAGAAAAACCAGCAAGTTTTGAGAGATTAACCCTGTCAAACACACTTAGAGAACGGGGCTGCTCACATCTTTCTCCTCCTGTCCAAATACACAAGCATGCTCCTAATGCAGTGGGAACTAATGAAATTGTTGCAATGATGATGAATGGTGGAAGGTGAGGAAGGACAGATGGGAATGTAATTACTAGTGTTTGGGGATCAAACAAAAAGGCAGGTTCAAGAAACCATAGCAACATCATCCGTTATATGGCAGACAACCAATAGAAATCACATCACTTTCCATTTCAATCCTAGGCCTGTTGTTCTCTCATTTTACAGTTAAATATGAGTTATGATATCCCATAAACTGCCTATTAGTGATTATACTTTTTAGTTAAACTTTTGAGCTATTTAAATCTAAACATCTCTGATAAAACTTTAAGGGACAAAACTGACATTGTATTAGAATATTATAATTAACTCAATCATAAAAGCATATAATCCCCTTTTAGTTTTTGAACATTTCTTTCTTTTTTTTCGGTTTAATTTTGTTTGTTTTTTTGCTAATTATTTTATTATAGTCAACTGCTTGACCAACCTTTTTAGAAGCTGTTTACTCTTAACGTCTCAGGTTATAGTAGAATATTCAGGAATGTTGGGTAAATAGTTGGTAAAAGATTTATATTGATAGTCCACTTTAGACATTGTACTAACTATAAGTCACTTTGCAACTACATGTCAGCTATCATTCATTAGAGTACAAGTAAACTGTCTGCTTAATATCTGCTAACACTTTATTTTGATGGTCCCAAGACATCATTATACTTATAATTAGTGGAATGCCTAAAGTGGTCTATCAAAATAAAGTGTTAAAATAGAACTCTCAATTAAATATTATTGATTTTGTTTTTATTTATTCAAGAACTTGCAGTTGAAATAACGTATCTGTTTCAAAATCTATAGATCTGCCTTATCTACATAAGCAGGTTTCAAAGCAACTGATTTTGGAAAGCTTTACATAGGCATAACCCCTAAGCTTAATAACATATCATATAGTAATATATCCAAGTAAGCATAATACATAGTACACAAATGTGAAACAAATAGAATGTATAATTTTTTACTCAGATGGATATGCACAACTGCTATAAAATTTGATTAACAGAAGGCATCTTTTTTTTTTTGTAACAGGCATGAACCTTGCTTTAGCTATAGAAAATACAAAAGAATTACTGAGATGAGCCTTTGATAATCCTTTGAGACTAGATGTATGATTTAGAGACTCTAGTTCATATTTGCACCAGGACACTTTTCAGGCCTCTTTTATTTTTCACTAGGTGAACTCACAGGGGATTTTTAAAGGATACGATGTAAAATCAATCACTAATAGTTACAACACAACTGGTCTCTGCCAGTGTTGTGCCACAGGGTGCCAAAAAGAGCTGCCTGGATATCAGTGATGCGCGGGTTGATCTAAAATGAGCGGGTGCCTGCGGTCGCCCGCGGTTGTCCGCGTTACGAGTCATCCAAAAATATTTTTAATGATATTCGGGTCGCGGTCGGTCGGGTCCTTTGAAATAAAATTTATATAGTACTAGACACATTTTTGAAATACATAGGCCTACACTTTATTGGCCGAATAACTGGCATGAAGATGACGCATGAGCTCAGTCTGCACGTAGAGATGGAGGCGGCAAAGAAGACTGCATGGGGAGCAACGTCGCTGTTTTTGGTAAAACATGATTTTGACGACTTCATTAAGTTTTGTTTTATAGAAAACTTTTTGACTAGTTAGTTTTGCCTATGTTCCTATGGCCCAATGGTGCTACGATGAGCATTTACTGCTTTTAAAAAATGCGGGTCAGGCAGCGGGTTGGGTACATTATTTTATTTAATTTTTTTGCGGTCCGAGTTGCGGGCGGGTTAGTTGAAAACGTCGGTCGGGTGTGGGTTATTAATACATTGACCCGCGCATCACTGCTGGATATCACTACAAGTGATTGATTTATGCATTCGTGCTTGCCAGATGAGGTTTGAACTCAGAAAAGAATGAACTAAGTTATTTGGCGAAAAACACAAATGTTGGTTTATATAGACATAAATTATGTGTTAGTGTTGAGAGTGTAATTAGTTGGAATGGAAAAGATGTGATAAGAATTGTGCATCGAGATTTCTATCATTGCAACTGCTTAACCATGGTTTATCTCTCCAAGATATCTGAATCCTTAAAAGCGTGGACTTAATTGTTTAACCAAATTCTCTTTTTCCATCAGAAAGTTAGCATGTGCATCAGAATATGCCCTCTCTTGTTCGGACAAGTTTTATTTCTGTGATAAACCCAAACAGTGCATGCACATGTGATGAATCACTCTAAAAAATCTCAGTTCCACCCAGTTGTACTTAATTTTTGTCATTGATGTCATTTTGTCAGTTGATGAAGATACTAAGTATTCGTAACGGTTTAAAACATTCATAGAATCTTGCCTCGTATCTCAATTACCTCCAAGATTGTAAATTACTCAGCAAAGTTATATGATAACTTGCATAAGTAGCTACAGGGGGGGGGGGGTGTTGATAGGGACCCAGCTGTAGAGGGTGGGGCTGGCCATGGCCCCCCTGGGTCTCTTGAACCGCCATTGTGCCCTGTGCAGGTGCCACTGTGGAGGCCCACTGTCCTGTGTGTGTCCTATGTGCCTCCAGAGCGCCCCTCCACTTTAGATGTTATGTGGGGTGAGGTCATGCTTTCCTGGAGGAGATGACGACAGCCTTCACGCAGCCTCCTCCGTGAGTAGCAAGAAATGGTGCAAGACCAGCTTGCGAAACTAATGTCGCCAACCAGTCATCATCTAGCTGGCAGACCGAGGTGCAAGAGACCGAAGGGACATGGTGCGTCCATGTCAGGACGAGTGACCATCCCGACCATCGAGTACCAAGGTCTGTCGGTGTTTCAACTTAATGTAGAGGGCCTTACCACCGCCAAAATGGAAGTCATCTACCATCTCGCTGACTCCCACAAAGTAGCAGCCGTCCTCCTCCAGGAGACACACCGTGACAGTGATAACATCCTCAAACTGCCCGGTTTCCAGCTTGCTGGGTCTACCCACAGCAAACAGCATGGACTTGCAACCTTTGTAAGGAACAACCTTAGTTGGACAGCCACTGGCCAATCTCCACCAGGCTCGAGTATCGAATGGCTGTCCACTAAGGTGCAGACCACAACGGTTGTCAATGTCTACAAGCCCCCACCATCAATGCTGACCATGACATCACTTCCACCGGCACCTGCACCCGCACCCGCCATCTATGCAGGGGACTTTAACTGCCAACACATAGACTGGGGTTACAGTCATACTACACCAAATGGAGAGACATTAAGCCAATGGGTCTCCAGTGCCAATGCGTTGCTACTGTTCGACCCCAAAGAACCTCCAAGCTTCTTTTCAGCACGCTGGAACACCCACACCAACCCGGACTTGGCTTTCGCTGTGTGGCACATGGCTCAAAAGCCAGAGAGACGTGTCCTGGATAGGTTCCCCCGCTCACACCACCGTCCGTCCATCATAAAGGTCCCATCCCTGGTGCAGCCATTTGCAGGGAAACCCGTCAGGAGATGGAACTTTCGTAAGGCAAATTGGCAGTCATTCACTGAGGAGACAGAAAAGACATCATCCTGTCTCCCAGACCCAGACAACGCCTACGTGGACGCTGGGTATGCAGCCTACTGCAGAGTACTCCTTGGGGCAGCAAGGAAAACCATCCCCCGTGGCTTTAACACAAACTACATCCCGGGCTGGGATGGAGAGTGCAGCCACCTCCTGCATGTCCACCAGCTGGCAAGCTCACCAGAGTGTAAGAACATCTGTATGGCTCTGCTCATTCATGCAGGCCAGCCTAAACCAGGACATGGACACCTCGGCAGCCTACCTGCGTGAGTGGCGTTTACAGCTCAGCATCGGCAAGACAGTTGCAGCAGCTTACCACCTGAACAACAGTGAGGCCAGACGGGAACTGGACATATTCGTTAATAACAAGCACCTTGAGTTCCAGCAAGCCCCACGGTACCTTGGCGTACGCCTGGATAGAATACTGTGCCCCAGCCTGGTGCAGAAGCCGACACGCCAGGAAAGTCGACATTGCCATAAACACCGCCCTTCGTACTATAACTGGCTGCCTGAAATCTACCCCTGTCTACCATCTGCCAACATTAGCGGGAATTGCCCCGGCCGGCCTCCGACGAGAGGCTGCTACCCTCGCTCTTGCAAGGAAAGCCCAAAGATACAACTGGCATATCCTGCACAATACCACCACAACAGCACTGCCTACTCTTAGACTGTCCCGCCACCCGTACAACAAGGCGGCACAAGAGCTGCTCAGGTCCATCCCTGAGGATCTGTCTACAGAGGCATGGCTCGCGGCAGCCTGGAAGCAGGAGTGGGAGTCTGCAGGGCCCTCACGAATCCACCGTTACATCTATGACCCTGGAGGCGCTCTTGAAGGAGAGGATCTGCCACGCCGGCAATGGACTCTGCTAAACCGCCTGCGAACTGGGGTTGGACGTTACAAAGCATCGATGAGGAAGTGGGGCCTGGAGGACAGAGCAGTGTGTGAGTGTGGGGAGCCAGAGCAGACCGCTGAGCACATAATCACCACCTGTCCGCTGTATAAACCACCGTCGGAGGCCGGCCTCTTCGACGTGGGACCTGAGATGAGAACGTGGCTGAGTTCTACTAAGCTGGACATTTGATGACGACACACAAAAGAAGAAGTCATGCCTTCCGGAGGGGAGGTCAAATCAGTGTGGACTTTAGTTTCCTTGTTTTGCCCTGGTCTTAGTTCCGTTTTTCCTTATTTGGTCATGTTTCCAGTCCCGTCATTGGGTTGATTTCATATCAGATGTTCCCCGTCTGTTTTGATTGATCCCAAGTGTGTCTCGTCTCCCCCTAGTCTTGTCTAGTGTTTAAATGTAGTTCTGTTTTTAGTTCTCTGTCCGCTGTCAAATGTCATTTATCAGTTTGTACCACATTTATAAGTTCCTCTTTTTGTTTCTCCCTTGTGGATTGAATTAAATATCAGACTTCCGTGTTCTCCTGGATCTTCTCGTTCCTTCTCCAATTGATATGTAACAAGGGGTACCTAAAATTCTCTCAGACATCCCCCCGACAACATGCATGATTTTAGATTTAATAGCACTCTTGAATCCACAGTCACACACATACCAGATAAGAAACCAATTTACCTGATTGGGAGCCTAAAGTGGGAAGCCAAGGCAGATAAATGCAGCTGCATAGAAAAGGAGAAATTGTGGCTGCATACTGCTTTGTAATGGAAATTTAATCATGAAGGAAATGTGGCAATAATCTTTGATCTTTCTCCCTAGATCACTATACTTTTTGGAAACTTTTTTTTTTTTAGCTCTTTTTCTTAGAAGTGTGATTTGTTTTGGCATTGTTCCTGCCACAGACATCACAAAAGAAAGCTCTTAAGTCATTTTAAAAATCTATTGCTGTTACTCTAGCCAGTGGTGGTTCTAGACCTCAATATATTTTATATCTGATATAGGCTTATGCTTTTATTATTATTTTTTTCCTTATTATTATTTTTAATATGACTGACTTTGTATATGTATTATATAATTGCAGTGGGTTTAGAAAAGAATCACCACCCTTTAAAATAATCAGACGAAATTGAAGACGGACAAAGTTTTTGTTTTATCCAGCTGTCTACTCAGTGCAACTTATAACATCCTAGTAAAAAGATATAAAACCAGAATTGGAAGTTTATAAAAACAGTTTTGAAAAACTGAAAGTAAACGGTTATATTGCATGTTTTTTGGTTTAAGCATCAAATCCTTTGTGCATGACTCCTGTGGAAATGGTGGAGAGTGTAAAATGATTTAGATTGCCATTTATAATTACACTTACAAGTGCACTTCAACGTTAAAACAAACTGAAGAGTCCTTTCAAATTTTTGAGAGGATCTCAAAGGTCAAAGCACAAAGAGATGATGGTGAAAGAGATGAAGTTTGTAATTTTGTCAATTTAGTTTTTCCTTATTTTTTAGGTTATGAGCTGCCTTTAAAAAAAACATTCTTTGAGGTTCACTTATGTTTTAAATAATAATAATAATAATAATAAAAAAACATCATAATACAAAAGTAATACATTTTCTGTCCTTTTTTTGAGCACCCTTGTCAGAACGCTCAGACTCAAAGTAAACACCTACTATTAAGATTGTTGGTTTTGCAAACTAGAATATATTTCAACACCCCCATCATTACGAGTGTGGAACTGTTTTGAAAATGTACATTTTGAGAAATTGCAGCCCTCCTGAACCAGAAAGCAACAAACCTGCACCTCAAATGACAAACATGCTACAGCCTGTGACAGTTTGGTAAGAAATCATCTTTATTTATATTTATTCTTTATGTTTTTGTGAGAAGGTTAGCCTAATATATTATGTTATTGTATAGCTGAAGACTGCAGAAAGCTGCTTGTGTTGTTCTGTTAAGGTTTATGCGTGTTACACATTTTGTATTTCACTGGTTGTGGCAAATAAGTTCAGATACTTGGAGTTATTACAGTTACAGTTAACAAAGGATAAATTAAGCTGCTTCATGCTTCAAGTATTCATGTAAACGATGTAAAATTCGGCATGTCTGTTTGACAGCCTATAGATGGACGCTGCTGTGATTTTAGGTGACATAACATAAATAGTACAGTACATATCAAACTACCTGTTAGCAATAGCAATACATGATAAAAAACACTGTTTCTTGTGTGGTGAGACGTTACAGTACTGTCAGATTCAAGACAGTTGGTACAGCAAAGTCTTTTAGTTTCAGTCTCTCTGAAAATTCTTCATTGAACTGTGTCTGTGGTAAAAATGAAGAAAATAAACAAAATGACCAGGTTTTTACTGACGCAGTCTGGAACTTTATAACAAAATAAAGGTGACCCACTCTTTTCTAATGTTAGGATTAGATGGAAAGCAAATGTCTGTGGTTTTCCACTGCTAAAGAGGCAGTGATATAGAAGTAAGTATTGATCTTTTTCTGCAGGGGTGGGCTTTCATTGCACTGTGACGTCATAATGTGACACATACTGTAGCAAAATGAGTCAATTTAACAGCTTGGTTGCAATATAAGCTGTTTTTAGACCAATGAGAAGGTTTTTATGTCTGAAACATAAAGGATGTTTTTATAGTACAATGACCTCTTATATGTAAAAAAATCAAGGGAAATTTGATTTCTTAATTCATGACCCATTTAAAAGGCCAGTATGTATGGGTCTTGACTTTACAAATGCCAGTCATTTTAGGCAGTCCTATTCCTGTAGGAGAGGTTGATGGGATTGTTCTCCTGCTTTGCACTGACCCTGAGGCTGAGGACGTTAGCACTGCAGTGAAGCCACATCCATCTTTGTCACTCCACTACTAAGAGCGCTCAGGGCAGAGAGGACTTTGTGCTGTCAGGTTATAACTACATACTTCGATCCTTAAATACCTCTCTATCTCATACAACCTCTCACAATCTAAATAACTCTAACCTCTCCTAACCTAGAAAGCCTTTTGGAATGCTGATGCTGAGAACACTTTCTAACATGTCCTTCTCCATTAGTTGCCTTAAGTGGAAACCCATTGTCTGATTGTTCAAGGGAATTGTTCAAAACTGATGTCTGAGCCGTGAAAGGTTCTTGGATGTTTATAATTATCTAAGACCCAAAAGACCAGAGTAAAAATAAAAAATAAAAAAAATAAAAAAAAATTGTTTACTCACCCTCATGTTGTTGTTTTATGCTGTTATTTCTTCCATGGAAGAAAGAAAAGAGGAGTGTTTATGCAGGTGGCAGTACATAGCATCCATAAAAAGTCCAAAAAAACCCATCATAAAAGTAATCCATTCAACACATTTTAGGTTAAATGAGATGTACATTTTCATGTTATACATACAGTACTTGGTAATAAACATTATTCTGATTCTGATTTCCAGTCAGGATTTAGTCAAGTCAAGTCACCTTTATTTATAGCTCTTTTAACAATACAGATTGTGACAAAGTAACTGAACAGCAATAAATAAGAAAATAGTGTGTCAATAAAGCAAAAAGGCAGTTCATCATTGAATTCAGTGATGTCTTCATCCAGCTCAGATCAATTTAAATAGTATCTGTGCAATTAAGTCGACAATATTGCTGGAAATTAAGTGTCCCCAACTAAGTAAGCAGGAGGCGACAGCGACAAGGAACCAAAACTCCATCATGACAGAATTGAGAAAAAACCTTGGGAGAAACCAGGCTCAGTTTGGGGGCCAGTTCTTCTTTTTGCCAGACAAAATGAACAGTTAAATTTCAGGCTGCAGCAAAGTCAGATTGTACAGAATAATCATCTGTTTCCTGTGGTCTTGGTGATGGTGACCTCAGAATAAGAGAGAAACAGACCAATATTAGCGTAGATGCCATTCTTCTAACAATGTAGCAAGTACATCTGGTTTCATGGGAAGTGTTCACGGTTCCGGTTTTCCTAATTAATGCAGCCTAAAAATCCTTTAACAGATTTTAATATTAGAAATGTGGTAGTGTGTTATGTGTAAACCAGATTAAAGAGATGGGTCTTTAATCTAGATTTAACTGACAGAGTGTGTGTGTGTGTGTGTGTATATATAAATATATATATATATATATATATATATATTAGTGATGGGCATTTCGGCTCTTTTTCGTGAGCCGGCTCGTTTGACTCAGCTCACTGAAAAGAGCCGGCTCTTTTGGGTCATAAGCGGCTCTTTAAAAAACAATAATGTTTTGACTATGATAGGTGTGAAAACAATTCTAATTAAATTATGAAATGAAATCATACTCACAACGTCTCACTAATTTCTTTAAAAATGAATTGATTTGTTATGAATAAAGAATACTATACAACATTTGCATTTAAATTACAAGTTTTTAATGTATAGAAACAACAACATTACAAAACAAATACAATCAGAATCTGAACAACATAACAGAACCCATATTAAAGAAAAATAAATAACTGAAAGGATTAAACTGGTTCCTCTTTTTTGGCATGTTGTATAACCAGCATGAACTATCTCACTAGTTATGTTTTGTATAACTAGCATGAACACACACACAATGCTGATCATATTTTTATTTTATGAGAGATTTGCATTCAGAATCCTCCATTAATGAAGACCTGCATTATGGCATCTGCTGAGGGATTCCTTCGTGCTGCATTCCCAGTTGCTCTCCCATCAGGGGCGCTGCACAAGTGGAAGTCAGTGACTACCAGCAACTGTCTGGTTACAAAAATTCTTCAAAATATGAAGAAATGTATACAGGTTTGGAACAACTTGAGGGTTAGTAAATGATAAGAGAATTTTTGGGATGAACTAACCCTTTAACCATGACAAAATGCTAAATATACAGTATGCATAACATACACTGTCATCACACTTATTTGGTAGATTCTATACCGTATACATATGGGTAATCAATGTGATGCATACCACTGGACTGATGCTAAAACAAGGGTTATTCCTTAGAATAAATGGGCAGGGAATTGAGGATATGTCTTGTCAGCTGGGGTGGAGGTAAACTGTTAAAGTAGTCTCATCCATCTCCAATGCCACTACTGGATAAAAGCAGCACATATGATAAATGGGAAAGGAGCTCTTGTTGAAAATAAGCAGCAGACAGTGCAAAGAGTGATGGGCAAGGAGGTTACACACCATGACTTTGGAGATGCATCAGGAAACGACATACAGTAAGGGAGTAGCATCCAACTCTGTGTATTTGGTTCACTTTGCCGTTTTTAGGCCAGTGTAGTCAAAGTGTGTGGTAGGTGTTAAACATCACCATAACATAACTGACTGGAGTAAAGCTGTCATTTAAGTTTACTGAGAGGAACTTTTCACCTTCATGTTTAAGGTGCAAACGGAAATACACAATTTTTTCTATAAATGTCTTCGACTTGTCACACATGGCTTCATATCTATTATTATCAGCTTTCACACTTCTCGTTTCACTTCCTAAATGGAACTCTTCAATGTCATGACATATAAACAAGCATGCCCTTTGCACTATTTTTTTTTAAGCTGAAACATCTTTCAACAACCACACACATTTTAATATAACATTTTTCAGTGTAATTCTTCACTTTTAAGTAGATTGACAATTGACAATTGGCATTTATGGTATGATGCAATTTCTTAAATTTAAATGAAATTGAATGCAGTTTTTATTATTAGATAAAAAGGTATTTGCTATACCTTTATAGCACTAAACCATATGTGTCTGGATAACCTTGGAAACCTTTCAGATGAATATTTTCGCAAGGGGATTCCTGAAAAAAGAACAAAAAGAAACTGAACCCAATGCACAATATATCATAACAAGGTATAATTAAAAAACATCCCAAAATCTTTCAGAGCAGATGCACAAACATTGATATGTAATCTTTATCCTTGTGATTATCAAAGAAAGACAGGCACGAGACATGAATGTGTTGACATGTTCACAGATTATAAGTGGGTTGTTGTTGCAGAAAAGTATGGGCAGTTTTGGGCTGCTTTTTTCAAACTTATTTCCAAAATACAGATGCATACAAGTCACTAGTACTTCACCTCCATAACCCGTTAAATTATGAAAAACCATAATATGAATTGTCAAAAATCTACATCTAGTGTCTAACCCACAAGGTTATTTTTTAATTTATAGATAAATCATTTTTGTAATTTGTTGCCCCTTTCCTTACAAGTTTCTACCATTCCCGACCCTCCCTTACCACAGACTGATATTTATTTATTAATGTAGATGGTTATATGTGTGAAACATTTAAATTATTCGCATTTAAATTATATAATTCTAGAAAAGACATTTGTCTTTGCTGCAAGATTCCCCAAGAACACAATAAACTTGGTTTGCTTATTTATTTATTTATTGTTTTGTTTTTGTTTATCCAGTGAGATCTGGCAACTCTGCACTGGTCTAACAATCCACCAGCTGGAATGTTTTGGAGTCTCCAAAATGAGTATTCAGCCTTCAGAAGAAAGTGAAAGTGAGTGAGAATTTTATTAGAAAATTGCATTTTTCAGTCAGAGTGAAACAGAAAGGAACTTGTTTGTTGTTTGGACCAGATGGAGATCTGGCCAAGTGTGATCTTATTGCTCATACCAGCATGTGTGTTAGTGAAAGTAGGTCATCACAGTGGAAAATATTCTAATCTGGTTCAAATCCGGAATTGTTTTTTACCCCTTTGCTAAGATTTCTGTTCACCCTCCAACATTAAAGCTCAAAACACTGCAGTAAGTCAATTCATCTTAAAAAATAAAAATAAAAGTAAATCAAAGAAAATGTCAACAAAAGCTTGGAGAATAAAACAGGAAATAGATCAAATTCTAGTGAAGCGTTCATCCTCATAGAAATCCTTTCGGCAGATGTGCAAAAGACTCCACAGACCAGAGCACTCAATGTCTGTCAGGACATAAGATGACAGAGCAACAGATATATGGTGAACATTTAGCAGTTGGCGATGACTTGGCTCTAACCTGTCCCTGTTGAATACATGTCAATTGAATGGCCCCAATTCCCCAAACAATTCCTGGGATACTTGTTAGAAATATGTTTCTTGGCTGCAGGAAGGTCGGTCACAAACACACAAAGGCAGGAAGTCCAGAGAACAAACACAAACTTTAATGGGAATGCCATCATTTGTTATTTAAAGAGCTTGGCGAGATTGCTTAATTTTAGATGACTCTGATTCTGGTAAAGCATGATGTTAGCCACTCTGGTGTCATGGATTGGATTCCCAGATACTAATCATACTGATGAAATTGAATGGATTGTAGGTTACTTTGAAATAAAGTTTCTGCCAAATTCTAAACAAATGTGGTCGAAATAATATTATATAAATAAATGCAGCTAAAGTTGGGTTCAGGTGCAAGAAAGGATGAAATAAATGTGGGGAACAGATGTCCAAACACTGATATTATAAGCTCAGAATCTATTTTACAAAAGCAATGGTTTAACCTCTCAGGTCCTCATCAGGTATTCATCATTTTTACTGATGTTGATCTGAGAGGTCAAAGCATTGCATTTGTAAAATAAAAATATGCAGTTATTATATTAGTGTGCAGACATGGACTTTCCCACATAAATCTTCCCTCCATTTCTTCGAAGGTCCACAATATATCATAAAACATTGTTTCTGCAGCCCTGTATGCAATATCATACAAAACATGGGATATGTTACCCAGTTATTGTTCAAATGAACCACATTAATAGTAATGAGATGTATACTAGGGGTCTTCAACCTTTGCCAAATCAATGACAACTCAATGGATGGAGATAGATCCATGAAAAGTAAGTGTTGTATTATAAATCTGGCCTAAAATCATGTATTTACATACTTTGAGATGCTTACATTTAAGTTATTTAAATAATCGCAGATTTACAAATATTTCATGCATTTTAATACATTTTAAATTGGAAGAGACTATTAATCATTCATGAGGACAACTTATTTTTAGCCTTGTTTGAAATGAACTTACTATAATATAGTATTGTATTGTAACAATACAATACTATATAGTATTGTTCAATTCATTTTCTCCCCTACAAAAAAGACTGAGATCAATAATCTACAGTACTGGCACATGCATGACTTTCTAGTGATTTGTGTGTTCTCTGGGTATGGATACAGCTGCTCATAAACATCCCCAGCCAAAGTGAATCAACAAATGTTAGAATGTAACGCATTATCTGAGTGAAAGTGACCACATGGTCTAACAAAGCACAGAGAGAACTGGGCGTGAGCAGTTTGAATTCCTGAATCCATGCTGCTTTTATTAACAGTGCAGTCTGGTGGCGGCAATGAATAACTGTTGCCAGGAGTAATTTCTTGACTAGTATTGACACTGACAAAACATCATTCAGATGTCACAATAATGCTTCCTTATGTTTGCCACATTTATAAACCACATGGAATTCTGTGCTTCAAACTTTTGGAATGACAGCTGTTAGAATGGGCTTCCTGTAAAATTCCGTGGGCATAGTTTCCTTCCAGGCTTATCCATGTGCATTCCTTTTATTGGCACACTCTGTTGACATCCTAATCCAACAGAGCCTTTGTTATGAGATGACATGAGAGGTGTGTTGCATGAATGTGCTGCCAAAAAAAAACAAGGCCCAAAAAGAGAGAAAAAAGAGAACTGGGTGATTCTATTGGAACTATTCCTTACATAAATGTAACCAAGAATAATGCTCAATACAACTGATACTAAGTGCAAAATAGGTATTAAATACAAAAAAAGAAAAAAACAAATCATTGTAAAGTAACAGCTGTTTCATTTTTAAATCACTAAATTTCGAACTGCTGCTAAGTCTCTTCAAGGTGAATGAACATTTCCGACTTTACTTACAGTAACCAGCTGTCTGTCTTCTGCTCTATCACCATGGGAACAAACTCATCCATAAGTCTGGTCACTGTGGTAACTTGAGATGGAATGTGCTCATGGCTCTCTTGGCTTAAAGAAACACAGAAGCAAGAAATCAGAAATGTTTGCCCTTTAAAGAGTTCATCAGACTCCTGCAGAGAACAAAGCAAATTTAAATGTGACACTTGAGGGAAGGATCTCTAGACACACTCATCTACAAGCCTAATAATTATTGTCTTAGAAAAACAATTTTGAATAACTGAATTAAAAGATTAAACACATTTATTATTATATATATATTTCTTTTTTGTGTTTGTAATACTTAATGTTACTGGTGCAATTATCACTAAAGGTGAAATTTCTGATGCATGGTTAGCTGTTCTGCTATTCCTAAATTAACCTTTCCCAGTCCACTTACCAATTTGTGAAGGTTAAACTAAACACAATGAAACTTGTACAAGCCAAGTCAATAACAGACACTGCATAAAAAAGGGAAGGAATTCATTAGATAGTACCGGTCTGCCACTACAGTGACACAGTCATAAGAGGGGAAAAAAAGGGACGTTTCCAGATGGTGGTGAGGGAACTGACAATAAATTGTGTTCCCTTAATATGGGTCTCTTCCTTTTTCTAAAGTAGTACCTAAATAACCTAAAGTATGCAACAAAAATTGCTTCTTATATATAAAATGTTTCAGCCGTAATGCCCCTAAATTTTCAAGACACCCTTAAACATGTACAAGAAGTGTCAAGTTTTATTAAACACAATGTAAGCGCAGCTAAACCCAGCCATTAGCTTAAACCCACACCCTCTGTTTACTTGAGAGAAGTGCACAGCAATATCATACATCACTAAAGGAGAACAAATCAATGTCAAAAATCTAAATACCTCAAAGTCACCTGAAACTTCAAGCTACAACAAATGACTACAAGCCAACTCAAAATGTGCAAAATCAAAAGACAACTCCTCAATGACAAATTAATTAGATTTTTTTATGACAAGTACAAATGTTTTATTCAGCCTAAAAACTTTAAAACAACAAAAAACATTTCTAAAATTAGGACCTTGATTCCCCTTCAATGGTCACAAAAATTTTTACTGAGAGAAATGTCGTAGTTAATAGTTAACAAGTGTTACCTATTCTGAAGTGTTACCAAAATTATTAATTAAAGTTGAGCTTTTTTTGATGAAAATATCTGATTAAAATTTTTTGTCTTTACTGGCTTGCTTATATGGCATACAGCTGTTGGTGAAACAGAAATTTGTCAAAAAGAGAGTTCCCTACCAGATTGTGTCTGATGTGTGCATTCGATGGACAGTTTACTATCCCATGAGGTCATGAGAGAGGATTCATGGCAGTGAAGCAATGGAACTGACGCTGGTGAATTGTAGTTTGTCTGAATTTCATTCATACTACCCAGGGCCGGCCCAGGCTCTTTTGGTGCCCTAATTGAGATTTTAGACCCCCCCACCCCCCAACCTAAAAAAATCTGAAAATTCAGATTTTTCAAAACATAACATATAACATAAATACTAAGTAGTAAATAAATAGTGATAAGTAAATGAAGATGTTGAAGTGCCTTGTAGGTATTTTACGAGTTAATCTGTTAAAATAGGCTATTTAAGAGACCAGACATGAGCTAGGCCTACTCCCACAACTATGCCTGCAGTGACAAGTATTTATTACAACAAAGAAAAATATGAGCAATATGAAATGCCTAAAATAGTTTATTAGACCACAAAGGCAACAAAATAATGGCAAAATTTTGTAGTTTGTTTGTAGATGTTAGCCAGCTAGCTAGCTAATTAGTCTAATTAGCATACCTTTCATTTCATTTTTGTGCATACAGTGGAAACTGACATACTTATTTAATTAATGCTACATTATAGTACTAGTAATGGTCTTTTTCAAAAGACATTTAAACACCTTCTGTTGAATTAAAAGCAAGCAGTAATGTAACTGAAATTAAAACATTAGAGAAGCTTAATTTTTTAAAATAATAATAAGCAGTTAACTCAAGCAAATTATGTTCCATGGTGTAAGTGTTCCCAGTTAAGATTTTCTAAAAAGGCTATTTTTAAAATACTACATAAACATCATCGTTAACTTGTGATTTTTATCTCTACAGTATATTGATATTTTTTTCTGCTCCTCTTTTTTGTGTTGCTGCCTGCATTGTGCACCCAAAATTTTATTTTCTCACTTATTCCATTTTTTTAATTATACTTTAAGAGCACATAAATGGCAAAACTATTTTAACTGCATGTGCCATGCATAATTAATGCGTTATGATGACATATTATAATTACATCATGACACAGAATAATTAGTCCAAAATGATATGTTGCCAAATCTTATGATTTTTCGTTTGTCAGTTTTATTTTATTCTAACATTATTTTAATCAGTTTGATGATCAATCAGTACTAAAATTGTTAATAGTCAGAAATAATTTTGCTTAATATATGGGTGTAGAGCGCACAATGGTCACAAGAGGGCCCAAACTTCAGACCTGGTCAGAACACTTCAGACCAAAAAAACTTTTGTGCAGCGCAACTAAATATGTCGCCTATGCCACGGACTGGCCCTGATACTACCCATATACATAATATATAGAACATACTTTTTTTTTAAACGGTTGAATTGAAATGAAGTGACATACAGCCAAGTATGGTGACCCATAATCAGAATTAGTGCTCTGCATTTAACCCATCCAAAGTGCACACACACACACACACACACACACCGTGGAGACACACCCGGAGCAGTGGGCAGCCATTTGTGCTGCGGTGCCCAGGGAGCAGCTGGGGGTTCGGTGCCTTGCTCAATGGCACCTCAGTCATGGTATTGCGGGCCCAAGACTCGAACCCACAACCTTAGGGTTAGGAGTCAAATGCTCGAACCATTAGGCCACGACTTCACGAGTTGTGAAGTAAGTTCAAATGTAGTACCTACTCAGACAGTACTAATCTGAATCTGATTACCTCGTAGCTTGCCCTTAGACAAATGTAACATTGTGGAATGACCTCCCAATCTCAGTTCGAACAGCAACAATTCGAGTCTTTACTCATTTTCAAAAAACATCTAAAGACTCTCTTTTTCGCCAGCACTTACCCAACTATTACTAGCACTACCTTTTCTTTATCATATTATCATATTCTTAAAAAAAAAAATACTGGCTATGTGTTCTGTACTAGACTAACTGAGACTTGGCATGGCACTTGTATTCTGTTGTTGTTCTCTTGTTGGTCTGATTGCCTCTATTGTTCTCATTTGTAAGTCGCTTTGGATAAAAGCATCTGCTAAATGATTAACTGTAAATGTAAATGTAACTAGCTGCTCTAGACTAGCTGCCTCCAGACTGAAATGATCTAAACCACAAGATCAGGAAACACTATTTTGGGTTCTGATGATCATATAGTTCTGTGTAACTGAAGATTTCTGTGTAATCTTTGTGACCACTTCATGCTTTATTGCAAAACTTATATGAACCTAGGCCAGGAAGTAATTTGTGAGTATAATGGGCAGCTTCTTACACCATGCCCAGTCTTTCAAAATGGAACTGGACCAAATTGCATTTGTGTGTATACAACATTAATATTCCTGAGTTTCTGGTGGTGCCAATTAACATTCCCATTCAACACATTAACAATGCTCTTGAATTGAGCTATAGGGAAATATGCTATGATTTAAATGTAAATGAAAAAGACGCAAAATCGATTAAGCTAAATGGCCTTAATAACAATTAGTAGTCACATAAGATTTGTTCTAAAGATTGCCATCAGCGCTAACATCACAAAGTTGCAGTCTGTCCAAATATTGACTGACTCTTCCAGAGTCCAGAAAGAGAGAGAAAAGTGAAACAAATGTTATTTGAAACCCTCAGATTTGAAGAAAAAGCATTTCCTGTGAGTATGGAATTAGATCTACTACACAAATTGTATTAAAAAACTGTATGATATTACAATGAATGAAGAGACACAACAATGATGTATGTAAGACATGGGCGGACAAAATAAGGGAAAGAGCAGGCTGGAATAATTATGACTCTAAACATTAGATAATGATCGAGGTCAGGGTGACCACAAGGGAACTGCAGCCTCCTGTTTCTCCTTGTCTCCCTTGCAACCCCTTGTTTCTTCTCCTCCTCTCTTTTAATGGGTGTGTGTAATTGCAGAATGTCAGCAGGAACGGCTGGAGATGTGCTCTGGGTTTTTTATTGAGGTGGCTGCCCAGACTCGCTACATTCAGAAACAGCTGATGCCATCCATCCAGCCCAGGCAAGAGCAGGTGGGCCTGTCACGACTGACTGCCCCATGCCTGACCCAGCCTCCACCATACAGCCCACAGCAGCCAGAGAGGAGGCTGTGCCAAGACTGTGGCACTCACAAAGACTGAAATAAAATGGAAGATTTGGTACCCAAAGGCATCTCTACCCACTGTGGAGGTGGAGCAGATGTTTCTTGTTGCTTTTGATGAGCACCAAGGCATCTAACCTTTGACATCTTGTAAGGTTTCTGATTGGCAAATCTGAGGTAAAGGTTTACTTAAGGCTGGATTACAGGGGCCAAAACTGCTATAAAATTTTTATTTTCCAATTTTTTATTCTAGCTGGGTAATCAATTTAATGCAGCACATATAGATTTCTAACCACCCATTTTGGGTTTAAATTATGATTTAATTACCTGATTAAGTTCCCCTGAACTCTTCTAATCAAATCTTTGAAACAGGTATACTTCCAAAATGTTCTTGTCTGCTGATTCATGCAGTAGTAGGAGTGCTTCAATACTGCACAAAAATAAATATTATGAAATGCAAGCTGCATCTTTTTAAATCAAATGTAATTATAAGTACAGTAGGTTTCAAGGGTAAAATTAGGCTTACATTATTGTCTCAACAAGGTCCCTGGTGATGTATCAGAAATGGCCTCTAAAGTGTCAAATTTCTGGCTCACGAGTGTCACTAGTGTCCCTGGAACTTGAAAAAAATGCCTAAGATGAGTGTTCACTAAAGACCACATTTCACAAATAGACTAGAAGCTATGATTTCCACATGTATGAGAGATCTCTCAATGTCCATGTAAGCCACATGGAATTGCTAGCCCTGGGAAGACATTCAAAGCAATGATTTAGGTTGAGAGTATAATTGCATTTGAAAACATAATTGATGGGGGTAGATAGAGAAAGCATCATGTGAAAGGAGCTCGATGAAAGCAGCAGAATAACAGTGATGACCTCTGAGGGTATCATGAGCACCGTTCAAATGTCAGTAGTCACCTGTGGTTAGGTCTGTTTTAGAGTTATACATAGTCCCTGTGACTGTTTGCAAAAACACCTGAAGTGAAACAGGGTAGAGTCCTGCACGGGTCCATTTTTGGAGTCCCGCGCCCGCCGTACCCGCAAAGTTCAGCACCAGATCCAACCCATCACCTGTGATAATGTAAAACTTACATCAGCACCCACCCAGACCCTTTAATATTTGGCCCGTTACCCGATCCGCGCCCGCAATAAATCACACACGCTAAAATCATTCCAATTAAAGTGCTTTATTTTTTATCGCACACCTCTCTCAACATCGCAACAGTGTCATTAATGTGCTAATGAAACAAAAGTGCGCTTTGTTTTGCACCATTCAAGTGTAGTGATATCCGGTTCAGGAACCAATCATTCGACAGTCTCTCTCACTGTCGCACTGTCGCAGTGGTAGTGACGTGATGGGTCAAATGTCATATCGTTGTTGCGTTTGTGTAAAGGCTGTTTATCATTTATTTAAATAATAAAAAATATGTGTGTTATTTTGCAGTTACTACATATGATCTGCATAATTTTAAACGGGTCCTGTTATGCTTTTTCACTTTTTCAACTTTAGTTAGTTTAATGTTGCAGTTTAAGCATAGAAGAGATCTGCAAAGTTTCAAAGCTCAAAGTCCACTTCAAAAGGAAATATTTTATTTAACAGAAATCCCTTTTTAAAAACTAAAACAAATGACTTGTTTGGACTACAAAGCATATTTACTGGGATTCGTGATATCACAAATACTGACCAATGGGACGAGAACTGGTTGAGCTGCACTAGAGAACGCAACGAGTGTTATCACGGAGACACGCTAGCTTTCCCAAGGCAGACGAGCTTAGAATGGTTACAATCATCCGGGTTTAAATCACGCTCAAATTGGTTTGATTTTGACACAGTATTTACACTGGAGCTTGCAGGAGGCTTTGGTAAGGGGCCAATTCAATGCCTGGGGAGAGAGATGTTGTAATAATGTAAAATATGTGAAAAGTAATGTGTTTTTCGAACAACCTAGTATGAGAGTCTGTTCTAGTAAACTCCCAAAACAAAATCAAGACTTTGTAAAGGGCATAATAGGACTCCTTTAACAGTTTCATGTTCCATTTATTTGAGAAATCTCCATTTTCATGTAATGTAGTGGAACATACAACCAATGCTCTACTGAAAATCACAAGCATGAGTCCAAAAACATGTCTTTATCAACAACTTTATTACACTCTTATCGCATTCTTGGACCAACCTTCACAAAAGACTTTAACTCTTCCAGAACAACTTTGAGAAGCACCTAAACTGCAATGCACTTACTGTAAAGAAACAAAGGAAAAATAAATGTTTTGTATACTTTTCTGCGCAGTATGAACACAACTACTTCTTCCCCTTTTGTTGGTTATTGATGTGCTGTGAAAAGATCAATGGCACGGTGTTTGTTAGAAATCTCAGACAATAGAAAAGGCTGAACTCTGCACTGTGCAACACATCTAACCTCGCCAAAGGCCTCATTTATTTGATTTATCGACTGTGCTGCTTAGAAAGAGGAAATGACAGAGTCAGCCAAGCAATTACCAGGCGCAAGATAGGCCCAACTCCCATACTCATAAACCATACCAGCAACCTCTTACACCAGGTTACCAAACCACTTTGATAGAAACGTGATCAAACTTTATCTGAAATATGCATCTCATAGAAATTTTATGCTTGAGAGTGATAAAAATAACATGCATATATATGGCAGTCATGACCAAATGTAATTTAGCAGACCTTATTGGTTCTAAAATGCAATCTGTGTAGCCACTAAGAGTAACCAGAATAAAAATCACCTGCTAGCTTATTACAAACCGGTGTTACAATACGCTGCCAGGATCTGGCCTTGTGGAGGAGACAACATGTGTTTCATAATCATAAACATGATTGCGAGTCAGACAGCATATTTTACAGTCAATTTCCCCATACCATCAGTCAGCCTACGACTGCAATAATCAGATCTAATTAACATATGCAGATTTCTTCATTAAAAGCAGGGAGACGCTAATGAGCTGTTGTATTCCTGATAGTGGGGGATGACTGGATGCCCAGAAATGAGGACAACCTCCTGAAAACCTGCGGGAAATGGCAGCATGGATCCATTAGCCTCCGCACGGACCCTAGACCTTAAGCAAATACGGTCCAGAGCTGGATATGATGACAGCAGCGGCAAAGCTGTGATTGAGGGGCTCCTGCAACTAATGACCCAATGAATTATTATTGCCGTGTGATAGAACCCTTTAGGCCTGGAATGTGAAATGACCATTTAACACTTCAGTAGTGAGGAATTGAATTGTAAATGTCATTTTAAAATAGGTCAGAATATTTTGAAATCACTGCATTGCAAAAATATTGTATCTCTTTGTCTCCAATGCTGATATGTCTTAACTCCCTCGAAACAAAACTAAATAAACTCAACTTTTAATCGGACTAATCAACAGTGAGAAAATTCATTGTATATATAATTTTAAAACCGGTCAAAATATGCTCAAAAGCACATACATATATATAAATATATACAAAAGCATATATATATAGCATAGTTTTTATAATGTTTATATGTTTAAACATCCTGGAAATATGTTCCAAACATAGGTTCAGGAGGAGCCTATTCATTCAGTCCTGTCAATCATCATTACGAGCGTATATAAGCAGCAGTCATTGCACCGTCCCAGCATCAATTCCTCCAGCGTCCCTCCATCTCCCCATCTCCCCTTCTCCTCTTTGATTTCTTTCATGTCTCCTTCACATCGTACAGTCATAGGGGGGTTCTAACTCTGAGCTCAAGCCGAGCCTCGGGTTTGAGCCTCCTTTAAGGACAGCACGCCAACTTGGTTTACCATTATCTAGCAGGACTGAATGGGCAGATGAATTTGTAAAATTAAATAACTTTTCAAACTTTTAATCAAACTTAATCAAACCTTCACTAATTTGTGTTAGATTTGTTTAAATAAAAAATAAATAAATGAAAAAAAAAAATGCCAATGGGGTAAGAATATTGAAACTCTATATAAAAGTGCTGGACTAACATGTTTAAACGTTGCGTTTGCGTATTTTTTGGAGTGTCTTGTGCATGATACGCTCTATAAAACAAGCAGCACTCAATTTAAAAGCAGTTCAATTGCCCCTTATACTGCCAAATAAAGTATATTAAATGACATGAAAAACTGTGAAAAAATAAGTTAATGGTTTTAGTTATCTGAAGGGGCAGTGTACAGCATTGCCATGGATGATCGTGAAGTATCTTACCACTGGATACCACTATTGACCAATAAGAATAAAGTATTTTAGAAAGCGGCATAATAGCTACCATTTAGATATTTTTTTATTTTATTTTTTTTACTGGAAAACAAGAACAAAAATACTCCATAATTAGGAAAATTATGTATTGCAATGCTACCTTATAACTAATTTGCAATGCACACTTGACATCACACTCATAGAGCCCAGCAGGGTCTTAAGCTGATGTATATATTTGTTTTTTTCATTTGATTTACCAGTCTGGTGGTGCTCTGTTCATGTACATGTTCCCATGTATATTCATAAAGTCTGATATGCACCATAAGGTTATTATCCATTAATGATAGCAGATAATTAATTAGTTCTGTCTTCTGGCAGCTCCCTGTGTCTCATTAGCGAAGCATGGACGACTAACTCCATTCATATTCATACCAAAAAAAAAAAACCATACAGACCTACTCTTTCTCTGTCACAGTGCAACCGGATTTCTGTGTTGACATTGATGCAGGTTCTAACATTTCTAGTGTGCTTGTTTTCCCTTTTTTAAATTCAGTTTCTACCTTTGAAACCCCTAAAGTGCACCAATTTGTGTGTCATCTGGTGTCTAGAGATTTGAATGTGTGAAGTGCCCTCAGAAATTCAACGTTTACTCAACATTTCAATAATCATTGGTTCTGAAAATAATTGAAGGGACCATTGGCAAATTCTCAGTGTTCAGCAAAGCCAAGTGCACACAACATTTACGGATGCTCTTCTAGCAATGGCACTTGTGAAACACATTTTAAGTGCTACAAAAAAATCTAAGCCAGTTGAAATATGTCCAACCAATTAAAATGAAACAAACACATTTTCGTATGTTTTACTTTTTCCTGTTGAGCAAATCAGAGCAAAAGCAAGCCTTTGTACATATTGTTTAGTGACATGTTGTCAAGGTACCTTCAGTGGCAATGTATTTCAGGATTGTCATTACAGTGGGGAAAGATAAAAATCATGTGACAACCTTCATTTGTGATTAGTTATGTAAAATACGCATCAAAATGAAAGAAAACAAACAAAAAAAAATTCAGTCTTTAAATGTACGCAGGGCATCAACCTTCAGTCACAACTTAAACTGATTGATTTAAGCTACCCTGGAGGCTTGCTCTATCAGGCCTACATTAGGCTCACTTGTTTCTTCTTTAATTGCTTCTAAAAAATCCATTCATTGGTTTTCCATACTAGACTTTTTGATTTGACCAAAGCAGTCCTGGCACAAGTAAATTTGAGTGACAGTTGCAAAATAGGTAATCGCATAAATAAACAGGTGGACACGTGTTGACATAAATCTAATCGCATGTTCTAATTGAGAGGCAGAGGTTTTCATTAAGGCTTCATTATTTCCTGCCCTTCATGTTGATGACATCACACTGAGATTCTGTATGCATTCTCTCCTGACGGACAGCTTACTTCAGTCATACACTCCATTACTGATGATAACACGATTATGATTACCAGCTACTTACTCACATTTAGAGGGTATGTACCAGGTCTCAATGAAGATGATAACAGTATTTTAGGTATTCTTCAAATGAAACAAATTATTATTAGATTATTAGAATAATCATTTAATTATTAGAATAAGGAGAATGTAACTGTACTGCAAATACCATGGGCCTAATGTTGTGTCCATGAATCTTTGAATGATTTTCCCAATTTTTTTTTTTCAAAGATATTCAGCAAGGGTACATTAAAGTGACAGTAAAGACATTTATAATTTCAAAATTATAAATATTTCAAAAAATATTTAAAAAAAATGCTGTTCTTTTGAACTTTCTATTCATCACAGAATCCTGAAAAAGTATCATTGTATCAAAATTAGTTTTAATGATGATCAGAAGGTTAAAGTGGGAGCCGTACAAAGACAGAGAGATGGATGAACACATAGAGACAATCAGAGGAGCCTGTCCCATCTGTTTGAGAGAGCTGTGTTTTGGCTGTTTCCGAGATGCTCATCCTCATAGTCTGTGAGGCATTAACCACACAGAGCCCTTGACACGCCTCTCCATCTCTTTAATTATTAAGCATTTATGTCAGTATGTCCCTCAGGTGCGCCTTATCACAGGTGAGAAGGTGCACCAAGCAACCCATGGCATCATGGGAGATTGTGAGGGTGGGCAGATTAGGAAGGAGGAGCACCTGCTAGCAGGCTTACTGCAGGATTTGCTTACTGAAGTCTGCAAGGATTTCCTGTAACGCTTCACATGTTCGCTGCTTTAAGAGTAAATTCAGGTATGTTTGCATGCAAGCTTGCTTGAGTTCACGCACACATGCATGCTTTTATGGGTAGAAGCCGCAAACTCTCAATCCTTCAAGAAGTTGCATGCCCTTGCTTTATTATCTTAAGTGGGATGCCCTAAAAATGGTGGCTGATGATTCACAGGATGATTCTGGTTGTGTGCAGATTACAGAAGGCTTTCTGAAGCCTTCAGTCTTAGCCAGGGATTTGTTCACAGAGCATGGCGCTCCAGTCTGGCATTCTATGTCAAAAGTTTCTATTAATATGAGCATGCAAGCTTGTCTTTGTGGGTGTTTCTTAAAGACTGTGAGGAAAATAAATCATGCATGCTTGTTTTTTAAGATCAGTTGCTCTTTCAATTCTGAGTGACACATCAAGTTGAATATGCCCATAAATCTTTCCAAACGGATCAATTTCAAACCGAGAAAACGCTGCAACCATAAACGGATAAAACCTGGCCATATAAATATGATTTATGTAGTCAGTAGGCGAGTAATACATTAAGTAAATGCTGGGTCAAGAAAGGTTATCATTTAATCATATAATTCATATATTTGAATCACCTCTAATACATAATAAAAATAACAATATAGGTGATGTAGTAGCTTCCACCCAGTAACGGTTTTATCGTTATTGTTATCATCTGTCATTATGTTTAGTCATTCATATTGGGTCCCACTGATAGTAATAAGTTCTTTTGACATAGTGATGCAAAAACGGGACAAACCATGTGCTTTTTTTTGTTTTTTTTTTACAAAGTCGTCATTGTGCTGTAGCTCTGCTTTGTTGCTTAAAATAACAATTTATTCAAAATGACAATTTTCTTAAATGGCTATAAAAATCAATTATAAATGTAATTATGTACAGGTATCTGTTTGTTTCTTTTTAGGCTAATTACATTAGGAAAGAATACAATTAGAGCAACAGCAAACCTATTTAAAAGAGCAGTAAAAGCAGAGCGAATGTTTGTAGCCGTATGGTATTTACTCAGCGCTATTTTCAGGCTGTTATCGAGAACTCCCTTAAGGCTGTCTGTGGTTGAAATGCATTGACAACAGAAGCAATAACGACAGTTTCCGCTAAAGAGAAACACAATACAAATAAATATCGTAATCTAGCTCTAATTCCCCGGCTGCTACTGAGAGCAGAGTAGAAGGGCCATATCCTGACTATTGTCTTGAAATTAACTGAAACAATTCTAGGGAATGGTTCCTAATTCACTTTTCAAAAACTTTACAGGATCATTTGAGACAAAAGAAGTTTTTAGTCCATTAACTGCTTTTCTGTGAGAACATTTAACGTGATAGACAGATAACAATGTAAGTGAGAACAAGTATAATCTATTATATCCTTTTAATAATTGTATGTCATTATAAACTTTCATTTCTGTGGTATTCAAGGTCAACTATGCAACCTGAAATCATATTTTAACAGGGAGTGGGATTCAGAATACATCAAATCTGGGTGCAAATACTTTTTCATAGCACTGGAAATACTATACAAACTGAAACAGTTTTCTCTAATTGAGCATTTGCCAAAAATACATGACATTAACAAATTTATGCACACAAATGACCTCCTCCTTTTTTGACTCATTTGATGCCCATTGTCTGTTGTCAATAGTGTAGTGATTCATAAGCACAGCTCACACAGAGTTCATTCAGTCAACTTGGCAAATCCGCATGCACTCACATGAAATTCCGGATCACGTGGATTCCTATTGAAATGATGGATTCTGCTCCTGAAAATTCACAGAACAACAGTAAATATGATTGAATCTTAAGGTGCAATTTTTTATGGTATAAAATGTTAGTTCTTATCCACTTAGCTGTGCGTAGCATCTTGCCAAAGGACACAACCATTTCTTGACTGCGGTGGAACCTGTAACCTTTTCAGATTTCCCAATGGGGTGTTTGTGCAAGTAGTGAATTGACTCACATAACCTGGGGACTAGTTAAAAAAAAAAAAAAAACAATCATGGTAAGCAACTGTCTCAGGTTAACCATAAAACGTCACATATGCACTTGCATAAAGTTGGCTGGATTTAAAGATGCTCTGGGCTGAACTTTGTTTCATCTGCTCATTCATCATATCAGACACATTTAGGAAAGCCTAAGAGGGTTGAATGAATCATTATGGAAAGTGCAGTCTGCACCCTCAAAACTGTTCAGAGCTGGGCAGCAATTATCTACAGTGTTCACCCTGATTACAGACCATGTGTGTTCAGTGGACAGCCAAGGCTAAGGACACTAATGCCCAGGTGAGTCTGTACTCGCTGTCCAGTACTTACACTTCAAGGTGCAGCACACAGCAGGAACCCCAAAGGAAACGTTGATGATTTCTTTCAAATGTGGTCAGCCATTCTGGTTCTTGAATTCCACAGGTCACTGGATCCAGGACAAGGACAGGAAGCTTTAAAGACCATTGCATCTCAACTACATTCATTCCCCACACCACATATTCAATGTCTAATGCCCACAAAGGCTATATACTAACTGAAACAGACCTTCACAAATGACTTATGGATGCTCTACACAGCAACTCATAAAGTGCGTCATACAAACATCACTTTATAGGACAGTTATAGACAGTTTATAGGAGATTCAACATTTGATTTCCATGTTGCTAAGCATGCTAATTTGGGAATTTGTTAATTAAAATAAAACTGAAATAATGTGAAAATCAAAAATGTTGCCTTGGTCAATAATATAAATATGTTTAAGCTGAAGTACTAAAATAAATACATAGGTTAAAAAAAAAAACCTGACAAAAGTAAACTAAATTACTAAAACATCAGCTACAATAAAAAAATATAAAAAGAAAACCGAATTCAAAATAAATACTATAATAGCACATATATAGTACTAAAAGTAGCACTGCACTGTACACACAAATATTGTATATTATTATTTTAGATTAAATGCAAGTGTTATTTAGCAATATTCTTGATAATTTATTAATTACTATATGTAGTCACAGTTAAAGTAAAAAGTTTTTATTTCTTTCTTTCAATTTTTTAGGCAGAGCTTGTCGCAATGGGATTATTAGCTCTCCAATGAACACTGTTAAAAAAAAAAATGTACCGGTAATTCATTATTTGCCAGGACATTGTGAATTCATTTTTATATTTATTTATTTTATTTTTGTAATGAACATTTTTGCTAACCCTAAAACACAATGCAATGAAGTGCAAAAATCAAAATACAGGTAAAACACCTATATTATATATAGGTGTTATACCTGTATTTTGATTTTTGCACTTCATTGCATTCTGTGCAATACTTTCAACAATTACTATTCTTTCAAAAGCAGTAAAAATAGATACATTTTTTATACTGGGACACTTTTTTATTTACAGAAGAAAAATGACACTGGATTACAAGAATTCCACAAGTACAGGAGGGCTTATGGAGTGCTCCTTTAAGATTGCGAAAAGAAATGGGCAACATTCTACAATGTTCTATAGCGCTGAATGTGGAGAGCCAGGTGTTAAATACAATGCTGAAATAATTTTTATTTATTTTTATTTATTTAATTTTTTTAAGAAACATGTGTTGGCCCAAACCAAAGTGAACATGTTGAACATGATGATGGTTCTCAGCAATTAATACTCCAACTCTGACTGGTAAAATGAGCTTGCGTCTAAGCAGTATGCCATTCCCATTCCTGTTTGCCCGCAGACCCATGATCTCTCATATAACCAAAGCTTCCTCTCTAAAATGGTTCCAAAATGGCATGGATCTGATTTCCAAAACAGCTTTTTTTTGTAACTATACCTTTGTGATGCATCTGAAACCATCTTCCTGGGCATCTGCCCTTCTTTAGCTCTATATATCTTTCAGTCAGTTGGACAGAATATCTTTTTTGAAAGATAGCCAAATTTGATCAACATAATTCATTATCAGTTATGTGTCACACTAAGACAGAATGAGACATATTGTTTTCCATTTGTGAAGTGTTCCAAAGAAATAAGTATATTTACAGCAGTGTACTTGAATAGGTATTTATAACGTTTTCCTTATATTTCATGTAAGACTTGGCAACCTCTACTTTCTTTACGTCACTCTCTCTTTCTACACTCCATACTCGCTAGTACACGCATCCAAACACCCCAAAGACAACACGTCCATGCTCAAATGCACTCACTTACAAACTTTCACACGCTTCTAAAGGAAATGTACTCTTTTTTTTGTTTCTGAAATATCCTGATATGAAAGTACGACACATATTATGCGCCTTGGATTCTGATAAAACAATAGCATTGAAAACAAGGACATATTTTCATCCACAAAAACACTTGTAATCTATGAGAAATTCATCGTTTAAGCCAAACATTTGGGCATGTGTCAGCGTTCGATACCGGGACCACCCATGAACCATGTAGCTTGAGGTCAAATGTGGTTGATCCTCACTTTCCTCAATTCCTCTGCATTTGGGCGAGACATATAGTGGCAAAAAGGCAATAAAAAAAAAAACACATTACCCAACCAGTTACTCAAGACTACAATCACAGACCGCTAAAAAGTGGTGGGAGACTTCCACGCAAAATGTTAAGTGATATGACGCATTAAAAAGCGATGTTTGCGCAACCACAATGGAAAAGTGCAACAGCCGGGTCCCAAAGGAAAATGGAAATGAGACAGAGCAAGAGAAAACATGAAGTGTATGGCGTAAACC
Source organism: Carassius carassius (assembly GCF_963082965.1). Lineage (NCBI taxonomy): Eukaryota > Metazoa > Chordata > Actinopteri > Cypriniformes > Cyprinidae > Carassius > Carassius carassius. The sequence continues at coordinate 23,998,464 of NC_081765.1, forward strand.
CAACGTTGTCAAGTAACAAAGAATCAGACTCAAAGCAACAGCAAAACCTTAAAAAAAAGGAAAAAGCCCCAAACAAGCGTGAACAAGCACAAATAAACAGGAGCCTGTCTGTTGAGCGGCAACCTCCGAAAAATGTTTCACAAAGCAGTTATCACATAGCCTCTTCTGATACCCCGACGACGAGTCTCTAACAAAGGATTTTACAATTGGTTGGCGTGTTCTTGCTTGTGTTCTCATTAGTTTGCTTGATATTGGTCTCCAGGTGGCTCACTTTTTTATGTTCTTTTAGAGGATAGCAGGGCCTCCATTATGCTTTACTGTCCTCCTGTGTCATGTGTAGGCTGTTGTCACCGTGAACTTTGATCTCGATTGTGTCTGGTTTCAGCGTCTCCTTGCCGTTTTCCTCTTTTAGTGGCAATTTCCTGTGGGGGAAAAAAAAAGAATAAATGGCAGATACACATTGATCAGTTTGACAGGGTCAACAAAAACACATTTCAAATAACAACTGGACACTTTTTTGCAGCCCATCTGTCACCACAGGTCAGTTTGTTTGGTTGGTTTTATGAACTTTTAGTTCTGTTGACATGCCTGAAAAGGTGGTTTGGGCTCAGGTTTATACCAAGTACTGAACTACACAAGCATATTTAGAATTTCTCTGAAAATAGTCTACTATGCTCACCGAGATTACATCTGTTTGATCAAAAATTACAGTAAAAAAAGCAATATTCTGAAATATTGATAACATTAATAAAAGTATTTCTTTCTTTCAAGAAAAAAAAATCACATTATGGAAATAAAAAGTAAATGTTAAGTCAACTTCAGTGTCACCCTAGATTTACAAATGTATGTTTTTCTTGTGTGATCCTCTTGGGCCACATAGTGAGTACTGTGATCCTCAGTCACATCTGTGCATTTTCTAAAAGACCGCTGTGTGGGTCTTCATCACATGGGATGCCACTGGAAAGGATCCAGCCTGTTCGCTGGGACCATCATTACTCTAATAACATTATCAAAGTTGGGGCTTCTGGGAAAATATAGAGTGCATAAAAGATGAACGCCAATAATAGTCAATGTGCTAGAACATCAATGCTTGTTATAGGAGCTGAAGACATTCACAGCTCTTGATCTCTTTGAACTTTTACCCAAGTAAACCTGATAGGAGTTTTTCCAGCTGGAAATGACCCAGACTGGCACTAACTATAGGTCAGCCATCCTGCAAACTTTCAGGACAAAGTCTACAGAGGAAATATATCAGGAGCCGTGAAGAACTGACCCGGGACAAAACACATACTACAGTATACTCATCAAGCAGTAAACCACAGATTGCATAACAAACTGATAAGACTGTACACCAAGTACTTCTTTGACGCACATGTTCAAATAAATAAATACTGATTAACTGCTACTGTACAACTGTTGCTCTTTCACCTACCTCTTTCCAGCAAACTTGTGGACTTTGTATTGCATCATGTTTTGCTGTCAACTGATGACAGATTGTTATAGCCAATGTAAGGTAACATTACTTTTATGTTACTTTTATTGTAAGCTAATGTTACTTTAACATTAATAAAGTAATGCATCACAACGTGGTACTCATAAAAACTAATGTTGTTACATTATTACTTTCTGTGAAAAGTAACACGTTATTTTTTTCTAACCGATATCTGACTGAGGCTCTCGTTTAAGAACCGTGTCACTTGATGTTTCCTTGTAATTGTTTGTGAACTTTACTAGCAATTTTTAAATTACAATTATTTCTACACCATTTTTTCCCAATGTTTAATGAAAATGCCAGCTTCAAAATAATTAAATAAATAAATAAATATTGAATTTCAATACTTATATTTACATGGTAATTAAAGCCAGGAAATTTATAAGGCAACGTTTATCCAGAACTGTTTAGTGTTTTGTAGATTTTAATGCATTAAATGAAATGTTAAACTAAATTTGGCATTAAATAAATTACCTTAATTAAAATAGATGACAATTCAGTGAGTAACACAGGACTTATCTTGTCGCTTGAAAAAGTATTCTGCTTATGGAACTATTATTTTAAAATCTTTTTGGATAAAAGCGTATGCTTAATAAATACATAACTGATGCAGAAGGGATACTCACAGATAGGCAGCTTTGCCCTCCTCTAGCTCTTTGCTCTTGCCGCTTGTGGCTGTCTTTTTGCTGCAGAGCTTGCGGGTGATGCACATGAGCAGGCCGCACTGGCGCAGGAAGAAGCAGCTGACGTCCACTAGCACGAGCAGCAGCAGCAGGCCAGCTAACCCCAGCCCAACCACTGCGCCCAGGCCCAGGCCGCTGAACAGCGAATCTGCTGAGACAGGATGCACACACAACCATCAATGATGCGCCTCAAAAACGCAACACTGTACACTTAGGGCAAACTGAAAGGTATAATGAATCAGTAGTATTTTGACCAGAAATCGTGGTTATTGTTACAGTTCAGGGAAAAAAAAAAAAGTTAAATAGTATAAAGTAATAAATCTAATCAAATCAAATAACTGAAATGGCTCGAACTAGGAGAGCATGTAAATAAATCAATTAAAGCATTAATAAAACAACTATTTTCTACCAACAATGCATTAAATTTAGCTAGCTCAAGTAGTTTAAATTTGCATCAAGAACTTTAAGGTGATGCAACTTTGGTGACATTTTTAAACTCAAATTATCAAGACTTTGCACAAGGAAATGAGGCTTTCTGAGAAACTATTCAGAAGAAAACATCCATTTTGAAGGAACATTCTTGGCAATGCTGCTGCTCTAAACACATCAATCACACATGCTTTTGAATGTAGCATTGCCATTAGCAAAAGCAGTCTGTGGTTTGATCTAGACACAGTGAGGAGCATCAGAGCGAGGAAAGAGACATTGAGGAATTCAGTGTTGGATTTACAAAATGATTTTAGAAAATCACATCCACCACAGGGTAATTATGGTCAACTAAAACTAAAATGGTTTCTTGAAATAAACATTGAAATAATTGAAAAATAAAATAAATGATTTCATAATAAAAATTTCTCATTCAGTTCAGTTTAACTTGAAGTACTTCACTGAAAAAAAGTCAACATCTAAAATAAAATAAATAAAGACAAAAAAGACAGCACTGAATCAACCAAAGTATCTTCATTTATACCAACAAAACAAAGGTAGAAATTCTTCTTTAAAAAACAAAACAAAAAAAAAACAAACAAAAAAAAACACTATAAATAATAACACTAAATAACTAAAACTAATAAATACAATTCTTAAAAAAATATACTGAAATATATATTAAAAAAACGAATAAAAATTAAAATATTTATATATTTTCAAAAACTTATATTAAATAAAAATGACAACAAAATTTATATAAAAAAATTAAACCATAACTTTAACTTTAAAATTAAAGTGTAAACAGATATTAAACGAACAAAAAACAAACAAATAAATAAATTAATTCAGAATTTGTTTTACAGCATATTGTTAATAACAGTTACACTTCAACCAGGAATGCATTTACGGTTAATTTGTGAATATATTTATTTAAATTTAACAACATCATCAACAAACCATTACTGAAGGAACATGCTGTAATGTTTTCAATTGTCCTTATTTAAACCTATATCTAAACTTCAGATTAGTAACATCATTTGACCACCATGATCTACTAAAATGTGACCTTGAGGCAACAGCATATCACTTTATACATGTATAAGTGGCCTCAGATCTAAGACCTCAGATTTACTGACCCTAGTTTGGTCTTACTTTCATGACCTCCACCTCCACTGTGACTTATCAGCCAACACATCTGTTTTTCACCATCTTGTGGCATGCTCGCCCTGGGAAATGTGTCCCGGCTCCTGTAGTTGATTTGTTGTTGATTTATAACATCATTAGAAGCTCAATTTAGCATCTCGTTAATATCACTTATCCTGAAGTTCCACAAATGGGCGTGATCCATCCGCATCTGAGTTCAACGCACTCAATTAATTAAGTATGAACGGTGATTGAGACTCAGCAACGAGAAGCAATATCTCAAGCTCGATTGATTGTGTCTGGAATGAAGGGAGGTCTGTGGGTGGGATCCCAGCAGATGATTGACAGGTTAATGAAGCTTGTAATCATGTGTGGCACTAAATGGCTGTGTCACGCTGATACATGACTAAGTAGGGCTTAAACAGATCCACGGTTTTCTAGTTTGGAACAATTTTACATGGAAAAACTTCCAGCATGAAGTACAGGCTAAAGGCGCATTTGAGTCCTCGTTAATGAACTGTACTCTCTTCAAGGTTGAAATACTGTATATCCCTCAGCCTTTGAGCTGCACCATTTAATCATTACAACACTTACCTCTGCACCTACAGCTCCAACAAATGCTGTAAGCTGGAGACAGGCAGGGGATTTTAAAAAGACTACAGTCAAACCAGAGTAAATCTGTTATGAGGGGGTTTCAGATTATAGTAAAAAAACATGGAAATTATACCCTTACATCATAAATAGCCCAGTAAATGTTCTGGCAAATGCATATGATGTGGTATGACAAGAAAAAGTAAACCCTCTTTCTCAAATTGCAGTCATTACCCTTGTAGTCTGATTATATTACTTTTTTTTTTCAAGTGTAATCAAAGTGAAATGGTCTGCATACATACAAACATATCCATATTTTATATATATATATATATATATATATATATATATATATATATATACACACACACACAGAAACACACACACACACACACACACACATATACTGCAGTGTGAATTTGCCTTGAAATACATTTGAAAGTGAAAGTGAAAGTGACGTGACATTCAGCCAAGTATGGTGACCCATACTCAGAATTTGTGCTCTGCATTTAACCCATCCAAAGTGCACACACACAGAGCAGTGATAACACACACACACACTGTGAACACACACCCAGAGCAGTGGGCAGCCATTTATGCTGCGGCGCCCGGGGAGCAGTTGGGGGTTCGGTGCCTTGCTCAAGGGCACCTAAGTCGTGGTATTGATTTGTACAATACGTCAAATATATTTGATATGCAATGAAAGAACACCATTTTTATTTTTGTTACCAAGCTACTAATCGGCCAAAGTGCACCCAGCCCACCTAAGCAGGCACTTTTATAGCTTTCTGGGTTGTGTTAAAGGCAGGGTAGGTAATACATGTATAAACAACTTTCTTCCAAATTTGTTTAAACTTTCTATATATATCAATGCATAATTAAAATGTAAGTACTCTGATAAAAAGAGTATAAAAATCGAGTGACTCTAGACCGTTTAATCTGTATTAAACACAGCTCATTATTTCCATTTCGGGACGAAACATAGGATTGGCTTAGGCGACTGTCACTCTCTCGCAACCATGGCAACCACCCTTTTGCCACACATGACCTGCCCACTTGCGCGTGCACGTTTGATTTGAGGAAACAGCACGTTTGATTCAACAGGCACGGATCCTAGGAATACCAAAACAATGGCAGAGAAACAGCAAGCAAAATTCACAGTACCAGCCTATGCAGTTAGTGAAGGCAAACCAGGCAAAAAAAGGAAGACAGTAACAGTACAAGAAAAGGCAATGAACAAAAAGTCTTTGGATAAACAAAGAAATAAAACGCGAGTTAAAATCGGCGTGGCTTTCCAGCGATGGCGAGAACTGAGGGAACTCAAGGGGCTGAAAAGTGACTCCTTGATGGCTTTATTTCTGCTGGACAGGTAAATCTTTCTTTTTGTATTTTGATCATACATATTTTTTTCATGAAGCATGTGTCATTAGCACACGAAGCTGCGTAATATGGCTAACATAACATTACTTAGCGAGCCGTAGTAGAGGCTTTGGAAGGAGCCCAGAAGGGAGGGGGTGGAGTGAATGGAAATAATGAGCTGTCTTTAAAACAGTCGTGAGAGGTCTACAGTCACTCGATTTTTATACTTTCTTTTTCAGAGTACTTACATTTTAATTATGTACTGATATATAAATAAAGTTTAAACAAATTTGGAAAAAAAAAATTTATACATTTTTTTTTACCTACCCTGCCTTTAAGTGAAAAAAATTGAGCTGAAAGTTTAGTCCTTTTCCCTAATCAACCCATAAAACCCAAAGAGCACTCCATAAAATAGGACTGTTTTCTTATCTTCAGGCTGAAAGGCTTCCTTCTGGAGTTCTGAGATAATTTAAAGCTTTGGCCATTATGGAAAAGGTCTTGAGTTTTAAGACTTCCCCTCCTCCTCTCCTCACCCTATGCTGGCCCAGAAACCTCTGCGCTGCATACACGGAGGACACAAGCCAAGCATGACTCCATAATGATGGTTTAAAGACTCTGATGCTTATTAAGACGCTATGTTTGATGAGCAGAAGGGACCCACTAGGCGTTAAACGATTAATAGACAGACTGCCGTTAGGACAGCCATTATCAGTAGCAAAGATGTCTTTGTGCAGCATTGAGGTTAGAACTAATGAAATGGGTGTCAAATGGCACCAGTTAGACATCACTTTTCCTTAACTTTTAATAGAATTATCTATGACGTGTAGTGCAAAAATTAACATTATAGTAACCATTTCATTATTTGGTAACATACGAACGCAACATAATTCCAAATGAATTTCATACTCAAATGGAGGATCTGAAATAATTTTGCTGGTGACTGTTGTTCTGTATATTTCAATAAACATCTTTCTTTAATTTTATTTTGACATAATTCTGATATGCTCAATTCTCAGACAGCACAATCACATTTACTTACATTATTAATATCATAGCTGCCATTTTAAAGGGGTGTTCTCACCCTCATGCGGTTCCAAGTATGTCTTTGTATCTTCTGCAAAACATAACATTTTTAATGAAGACATTTTTTTTTCTCTGCAGTGCTTTTCCTCTCCCTGTATCAGAGATATACTGTTATGGACAGCAGTAAAACAACAGGTCAATTTTCATTTGCTGAAATTTTTTCCAACTGGAACCATCAACAAAAAGCCATTCTAATCTTAGAGGAAGTTAAGCCATGTTGGTAAATAAGGGCTTTAATGGACTTGGTTTCAGACCTTTTATTTTATTTTATTTTATGAGAACAATATTGAGGTTTTTGACATGCCCATAAATAAAATGCAACAATCTATTGCTGTGTAATGAGAGGGCAGCACATAGAGATGATCAAGATTAATAGTCTTCATTGACTTGACTTGCATTGATTTGAGATTGTCTTAATTAGGGCAGGTATGCCATAAGGGTATTAAAACCTCTCACATTTTTTACAATTTACAATGATAAAAATGTACAATGTCCATCCGCAAAATATAATGAAATCCTAGTTGTGATTCTGTGGTGTGAACTTCAAAACTTATTGATCGACTGCAACTAAACTAAAATGAATGTTAACTTTTTTCTCCCTAAAAGCTCAATAGCTTTTTTTTTTTCTCAAAAGGAAAATAATAATAATAAAACAGCTGACAGAGATGATGAGGATCAGAGTCAGACATCTTACAAACTTAAGATCCATCACTAATTCCTGTTTTATTGCTTCAGTTAAAAGTTAGGAACCTTGTCATTTCTGCTAAATCACCCTTCAGCATTGACAGAGAAACATTCAATATGTTTATCTTTCCTTGATTACTTTAGTGGTCAATATTTCAAGCTATTATGTGCAGGATAAAGATTCAGATAAATCAATGCTTTTGCATTTGACTCCCTGTAATAAACCAAACTATAAACTCAAATGTCTTTATATGTTCTACACTAACTGGTTCCCTGGTTCAAGGATAAGACATGATTGTTAGGAATCTGAATTAAGAGACTGTAGTTATTGCATCGGAGAAAGCTAGTTTATTTGAGAAATTTCACACAGATTTCTATGCTGTTTTTGACATGAATTTGAATAGATTCTTCAAACATGCTGCATCATACAAGCACAGTCTATAGTTATGAACTTCACATTTAATGGATCTAAAACTTTCTCTTCTGATAACAGAAAATAAATAAGCTTCACGTAACAGACTACAGCACACCACTTCATCAAATTAAGATTGCATACTGAATCCAGAATGTCAAGAAAAGTGAAGCATGTCCATTCTCACTTTTTTATACGTTTAACATATACTACCTTTCAAAGGTTTAAGGTCAGTATGATTATAAATAATTAATAAAATTAATTAATGCATTAAAAAATACAAAATAAAACATTCTATTCAGCGAATAATCTTAAAAAAAACCCAACAAAAATAATTCCTTTCTGAAGGATTATCTGAAAACTGGAGAAATTTCAGCTTTGCCACCACAGCGATAAATTACATTAAAAAATATATATAAATAGAATCAATTTTTTTTTAAAAATTTTTTTTAATAATATTTCACAATATTGCTTTTTTTCAGTTGTATTTTTGATCAAATAAATGCAGGCTTTATTAAATGTCTTAACGATCTAAAACACTTGAACCGTAGAGTAAGCCTCAGCTGTACTACTTCTTCATGACAGCAGCATTCTACACACATTTTTGTATTCACAGACTGTGCACAATTTCAGTTACTAATGTTCTTCCTCGTCAATACTGAGAATATAAAATAATGTAGCATGACAACACCTTTGCCAAAGGTGTACCCAAAGAATGAAAATGAAAGTGCATCATATTTTCACTCACTGGGAGAGAGAAACCTTGTTTTATATTTCTCATATTACGGGGAACAGAAAGTCGGCCTGTTTGATTTATGATACCAGTGTTTAAAAGTCATATCAATTTGAAATCCTACTTGACTCCATGTAATGAGTGCTGTGTTGTACATCTCTGTGTGCGAGTATCAGCAACATCATTAAATGCATTTTCTCAAGCGATGCAACTGCTGACATTTCCCATAGTCATAATAAACCACTACAAAAGAGGCTGTGGATGCACAGAAGATAGAAAAGCCGTCACGCTGGTGGCTTATATTATTTTTTGTAAACACCAGCAAAAAGGATCTCATTAAACATAAAACTGTTTCCTGTTTCTTCGTTGACAATAATGTGCAAGACCTTTATGGACAAAAAGGCCAATTTTGGCATGGAGGGCAGCCAGAATAGTGAAACAGCAGAAATAGGCTCACAAGCATGGACAACAACACCACCAGAACAGGCAATGAACCAGCACGGCTGAGGGTCAGTGAGCCATTGGTATGGGCAAAAAAAATGAACAAAAAAAAAAAGTCCCTGGCTTAATCTTCTTGGCTCATTCCAGGCAAGGTGAAGATGGAGCAATGTCAACACAGACACAAGCACAGCAACAGTGAAGCTCCGAAGACGTTCACCATATGGATGGGCTGCACAGGGGGATGTCCACACCCGGTTGGAGGGGTATCGCAACACTGATCTGCAATGAGATGGAGGAGAGAGGGAACGGGAAGGAAGAGGGAAAGAGATACAGTAGGTGTGTAGAGTCAGCACAGAATGCAGGATGGTTACGCACACAGAAGGTCATGCAAGGGAATGAAAAGTGGTTCAGTGGTGGGTTAATAGAAATGATGATCACAAGAGTGCAAATGAGATAAACAGATTATTTTGGTGCAGGTCAGGAAATAAATGAGTGAATGCAACAATAACATTGACATATGAGCGAAGAGCGAGTGAGCAGTCCAAACCAGTGTCCATTGTAAAGGTTTGTTTGATTGAAAAGATCGTAGGGTGATTATAGCCACAGAGAAAGGGAAGTTTAGTGACAGTTCATTGCAAAACAAAAAGCCCAGCGATTTGCGATGTGGCCCAGAATGCGTTGCATAATTCATTAGGTGGGAATTGGAGAGCAGGATTGTTTAGAGTGAAACAACGAGACGAAGCACAATAGAATCATAAATAAGAGCGTGGGCCAGTGGGGATGAAGGCGGAGAGGGAGAGCAAAAGGAAAAGATGAGGAGTTGGGAGAGAACATACAAATGACATCGAATTAACAAGGTATATCCAAGCTGTTGAGAAGCAGTGCTCACACACACTCAGATGAATGCCTATGCCATGCTCTTACACTGCCTCTAGGAATATTTATTTTATAATTGGACAAGACCAGACAAAATTTAAATACCATCTGTCAACATCAAGACATTTTTCCTGCCAGGCCTTTTGTCCATGCAATAAACTGCAAGACACATTTTGAGAGCCTGGACCACAAAAACGACCAGCGTCTTAAGTCGCTGGGGTGTATTTGTAGCTATAGCCAAAAATACATTGTATGGGTCAAAATTATCGATTTTTATTTTATGTCAAAAATCAATAGGATATTTCATAAAGATCATGTTCCATGAAGATATTTTGTAAATTTACTACCATAAATTTATCAAAACTTAATTTCTGATTAGTAATATGCATTGCTAAGAATTTGGACAATTTTAAAGTTGATTTTCTCATTATTTATGATTTTTTTGCACCCTCAGATTCTAGATTTTCAAATAGATGCATCTCGACCAAATATTGTCCGATCCTAATAAACCATAAATCAATGGAAAGCTTATTTATTCAGCTTTCAGATGATGTTTAAATCTCAATTTCGATGAATTGACACTTAAGACTAAGCTAACAGAGTGTGTTAAAAATGTAAAAGATTGGATGACAAATAATTTTCTCCAATTAAATTCGGATAAGACAGAGATATTAATTATTGGACCAAAAAACACCACACAGAATCTTGTAGATTACAATCTGCAACTAGACGGATGTACTGTTACTTCCTCTACAGTCAGAAATCTGGGTGTTATATTAGACAGCAATTTATCTTTTGAAAATCATATTTCCAATGTTACAAAAACCGCATTCTTCCATCTTAGAAACATTGCCAAGCTACGAAACATGTTATCTGTTTCTGATGCAGAAAAGCTAGTTCATGCTTTCATGACCTCTAGACTGGACTATTGTAATGGACTTCTAGGTGGTTGTCCTGCTTCGTCAATAAACAAGCTACAGGTAGTCCAAAATGCAGCAGCTAGAGTCCTTACCAGGTCAAGAAAATATGATCATATTACCCCAATTTTACAGTCTCTGCACTGGCTACCTATTAAGTTCCGTATCTGTTACAAATTATCATTACTTACCTATAAGGCCCTAAATGGTTTAGCTCCTGCGTACCTAACTAGCCTTCTACCACGCTACAACCCATCACGCACCCTAAGGTCACAAAACGCTGGACTTTTGGTAGTTCCTAGGATAGCAAAGTCCACTAAAGGAGGTAGAGCTTTTTCACATTTGGCTCCCAAACTCTGGAATAGCCTTCCTGATAATGTTCGGGGTTCAGACACACTCTCTCTGTTTAAATCTAGATTAAAAACGCATCTCTTTCGCCAAGCATTCGAATAATGTATCTCTTAAATTGTGAGTGTAGTTGCATCTGCATTTTTATTCTTTAGCTTGGGTTAAACTAATTTTACTTTGTTGGATCAGCAGCTATGCTAATGATGTCTCTATTTTGTTTCTATGTTTTGCCACGGGATTTACATCCCGTGGTAACTAGGATTTACACAAGCTCCAGTCTGGATCCAGAACACCTGAGAAGAGATGATGCTGACCCTCAGAGGACCCCAGATGATGCTAACCTTGAATCAACAAACAGAACTAACAATTATTGCTATATGTGTGACTGCATCCTATAATTACTATTAATTAATAATATTGATAGTTCATCGTCTAGCTGACTACGTCTTGTATTAGTATTATTATTTTTATTTTTCTAAAATCCTGTCAAACGTGCACAAACTACTAGCTACTACTAAATATTGTAGAAACATAATTTTCAGTAAAGTTGCTTTGTAATGATTTGTATTGTAAAAAGCGCTATACAAATAAACTTGAATTGAATTGAATTGAACTGGTTTTGTGGTCCAGGGTCACATATACTAAACAGATAAAAAAAAGTTCTGTCTGTCTCCTTTTCTAGCAGTCATACAGAATATGGCAATGTGAGGACATTGTCCCCACCACTTTATGAAATAGCTTGCAGCCACACTTGTGTGTTCATCAGTTGCATCCTCTAATATAAATCCACTCACGTACAGCTGCCATTTTGCTTGGTTCATTAAAACAAACATTGTTATTAGAGCAGATATAAACCTGCGACCTACGCACTCAAAGCAAAAGGCCGACATTGACACCATTACACATTTATCCTCTACTGCAAACATTTATCAAATAGATGAAAAAACATCAACAACAATAAAAAAAAAACTCAGGATCAACACTGGCAGTATGACACAAAAAAGACCACGATGTATTGTTAAAGACATCTTTCATGACAAGTTTTTCCAGCACATTGGCATATATATAAACCATCATTACCATTAAACCACAATTACAGTATGAATCATTGACCAGAGTGAAAGCACTCTTGAAATGGTCTTTTCTATGTATTTCCCAATCAGTTCTCCTATCAGGTGGAAAAAATTCTGCTCTTCTGTTTACAGTACATCACGTGGCTATAATTTGAGCATTATTTTGTGTGTATAACAAAGGAAAGTTCATGTTTTTAGCTGAAACATTATATACTTCTTTAAAAATGTTTACATTTATATCATAATTTTAATAAATAAATAAAAATAAATTAATTAATTAAATAATTAAATTAAATTATAATTAATAAAATAAGTATTGTATTACTATTAGTGGAACTCAAATCACTTCCATCAACCTCTTCTGCCTGTTTCATTTGGCTGGTGGATCACATTCCTCAGCTATTAACTTTACTATACCTCCAGCAACTTGCCCTTCATCCTTGCACCATTCAAAGATACCCATTACATAGAGCTACCGATTGATTCTAGAAAGTTTATGATTCCACTGTAACCACTGGGACCTAGTAATCCAAATATTAAAAGCATTCTCATAAAAGCATGACTTCAAAATAGACCACAATTTCAAACTGCAGATGGTGAAAATGGAACATATGGTGGATATGGAAAATGGTGATAGTGAAATGGAAGCACTAACTGCAGTTAGATGTATGAGTGTTTAAGTAATTTATTTCTGTAGTGACAATTTCTTTCTCATCTCTTTTTCCTAAGTGAGATGGTGCTTCCTCCGACAAATCACTCCTGATTAGGACAGAGAAACAGCTACAGTGAGTTACCCTGCACGTTTGAATGTGAATGTGGGAGACACAAGCTCTATCAAGCATGGGTGGCTGAACTGAACTGGAGCAAGGCTTGTATTTATAATAGGAGTTGATAATATCAGCTATAGATTTTGTGAGTGGGTGATGAAGCACATGAGGTAATCAGAGTTAATTTGTCGTACGGAAAAGAGATAGAATACTTTGCGTGTTTTATGGAAGTGCGTGTACCTGTGATGTCGGGTTTCTGAGGCATGGAGAACTTCACAAAGGTGGGTTCAGACAGGCCTTTGACGTTGCGTGCGGTGATTTCCACCTCATACTGTGTATTCCACTGGAGCGGTTGCAGCAGCACAAAATCATTCACACCTGGAACCAGTTTTGTCATCCACTGCTCTTCTTTATCCTGTTTCATAAAATTTGCACAAGCATATGAGTCACATTTGCTTTAGGGAACATATGTTCTCACTATACTTACTAAATAAATAAGAAAACTTGCTATTGCTTATGAACATACAGGTGTTTAAATAGTGGCTACATTCTTTTCTGTGTGACATTTTTTGAAGGCTGTGGTTGAGAAAAGAGCAAGAAAGTGGCCAGAAAGACCATATGCTTCTTTCTCCTCAGAGCAACAGACAAAAAAAAAAAAAAAGATTATTTTCTCTAATCCTCAAACTTTTCCACACACTTAAACAGCAGAAACACTTCAATGCATCCATTATTCTCTTTATGTGCCTGCCTTCAGAGCATCGGAGCACCAGTGTGTGTGTAATATAATATAATGTATGTGTGTGTATGTGTGTGTTTGTATGAAGGCTGTTCTGCTGGCTAAAAATTTGATACTAAGCCCACACAAGCTGCCTTCAAAAAGTCATTGCTTCCATATTTTGACATTTTCAAAACGCCTCAGCTCTTTAAAGGCTAAATGGTTGAATGTGGCTTTCACATGTTGACAGTCCGTAGGCGAGCTGTCTCCCCAGGCTGTGACATCTCCATTTCCCCTGTTCTCACCTCCACATGCACAGGCGATCAGAGACAGAGTAAGTGAGAAAGAGAGAGATGAAAAAATAAAAAAGGGAAGAGTACAAATAAAAGAGAAGGAAGATATGCCTGCGGATTCTATTAAAGTTGAAGGGGAACGAAAGCCATCACCAAACACAGTGAGACAAACATAGATGAAGCAAATGAGGAAATGCTAAGGCCCATAAGGGGAAAAACAAACAGAAGGATTGTATGAGGGAGAGAAAGCTGCTGTGAATGTGAAAAGATGCTAGTGTGGTAACACTCGATTACCTCACGACCTGTACACAAACCTTTTCATTGTGAAACTGTGGCGATGATGCACAAGAAACAAAAAACGCCACGGGTTGAAGCGACCCCAATAACGTGAAACATACACGTGTAACATACAATAACATCTTTAGCCCCTGGAATATGATTTTTACAGGACGACCCCCTCGAAACATGGTTAGTTTGGGCTAGTTTTGAGTAGCAATTGGGCGGGTTTTATTGGCAACCTGGCAACCCTGTCCGGTAACGTTATTATTACCAATATAACAGACTCATTGGAAAATACATTGGCATCATCTGTATTAAAAAGAATGTAACCACTTCATCCGATGTTTAAGTTAATAAAATAGCATTGAAAGCCTTACTTACTGGACTATTAACTAGCTACTGACTTTGTTCTCTCTCAACGGATTTGTGTGTGTGTGTGTGTGTAGTTAATTGCAAAGGAGGAAAGCTGGCATTTGGACCAAAGCACAGTGAGGCGAGATTCAAAATGTTTCTAAACATAAAACACATTCTTGTTCTGTTTCCATTGTTTTACTACTTACACAATTATTTAAAGTAGAAAACATTGTTATTTACAACGCACAGTGTGCTTTTTAATCATATTTTTAAAGGGGACAGCCATCAGATGGGGGATTTCCACTTATGCACGATGTGTCATATTTATTTTTTGATACTTTCTTGTACAGCCATTTGAGTGAGATTGAGGCACAGTGCACATCAATGGACATTTTTGTTCTGAATTAAGTAAGAGTAACTGTAGGTATTACATTTATAATAATAAACAATAATAATGAAGAAAAAAAATAAAATCTGCATATTTTTATGATTATAGAGAGAGACCCTTCTTATTATTTACTCTTTAAGAAGTGAAAGGAAACAGACTGCATTTGTAAATCTTGTTTCGCATGTTTAGAATAGAAATGACAATGGGTCTCATTCACGAAGCATGTGTAAGCACAAATTTGTGTGTGAAAAATCACCATAAACTTGTGTACTAATATGTATGAAAAAATTGTCGGAACAACTGAAAGCACACACACACAAAACCCACATACTCTGGGCCTTAATTGTACGAAGATAAAAATTATATTTATTCTTAACATGATTAGAATTTTAAATATTATATTTAATTGAGCATTAATTGATTGTTTTCATTTGTATGCTGTTTATTGTTGATGACTGCATTGTTTTTCATAGGTATACGCATGTTTGTTTTTTGATGGGCACATTCTTAGACACATTCAGGACATGCATAATAGAGATAATACGGAAACCCAGAAAATTACGTGTTTGGTGGGGAAAGAGTTACAAGTATTTGTGTTTGAACTGGTTTTGAGACTAACACACTTGGCAGCGGATCTTGTTGTTCGTCTCTCAGACAAGAGTAGACGGTCTTTAGAGATCATCATATGTTAAAGAGTGATGAAAGGCTGTTAAAGAAAAGTTGTGCCGAAAGCCTTTAAATGGAGATGGTTTTGACACGTTTTATGCAAATGACTAAAATTTGGAGATGTGGTTGTTTATTCAATTTAATAATCCATATTCATTAACATTAGAACGAGGTTAAGAACAAATTCATTTTTTATGAGTTCTTCTGTGTGTACAAATATGAAATAATCCATGGAATTATTAGTAAATGAGACCCTTTATTTTTTGCTTTATTTCACAATTTAGGACATCACTGATTGTCCCAAGATTTGTTGTCAGATGTACGCAAAACCTGATCTCCCCACATAAACATTTCCCACACACCAGTTCCATAGAACACTTCAATGCCGTCATACTTGATACACAGCAGTTTAGTTAGTCAAACGCATAAAAAAACAGAAAACCTTTGTGCAAGAATTAGTGAAGCATGTTTTTATCCACGTTGCTGTGAGCACTGGTGCATAAACAAAGGGCATTGGCTCAAACAAAAAGATGTGTTTTCATTGCTTATTACTGAAACCATCGCCAACTTGTGTCTATGTGTTTACTCGTATAACATCCTCTGCATTCCAGCTCAGTCCCACACTTACAAACAATAAAAATAACATGATCCCGTTCAGTGCTGTACGGTACATTAAAAAAAAAAAAATTCAATTTGTAAAATGCTGTTCTGCTAAAAACAGCCAAACAATCCCCCAACAAGTCAAAGTCATGATAAAAAAGCGTGGATAGCCCATAGATGACATAAGCTAAATTAATAAATCAATGTGGTTGTAAAGGTATCATTCTTCAGTAATCACATTCTCACAACAAACTTCGTTTTCCATGCACCACAAAAAAAGTCACGCTGGGTACGTTTAGTTTTAGAGCATACTTATATTGGGATTAATTTGACAGCAGTTTTGTTTTTTCTAACTGCGGTGGCATTTGCCTTTAAAAAACTGATCACACTTTATATTAAGGTTTAATTCTCAGAATTAACAACCCATTAACTACGACTTTTGCCTCAAACTCCTAATATGCTGCTTATTAATATTAAGTAAGGTGGTTGTTATATTTAGGTATTGGGAAGGATTACAGATGTAGAACATGATCATGTGGAATAAATGCTTTATAAGTACTAATAAACATCCAATATTTTAATAATAGGCATGCTAATAAGAAACTAGTTAATAGTGAGAATTGGTCCCTATACTAAAGTTCTTGTAATTAAACTTGTAATTAAAGATAAAAAAAACTTTTAAAATAACTCAATTTCACTAGCATCACCTGATTTGAAGGTGGAGGATGATATTATCAAAAGCTAGCATTCTTACTAACACTTAAATACCATTTTTAATGGACTAATATATATTAGATTAAGGCATAAAACTGTAATTCTGATCATTAAAAATTCAATGCTGAATAAAAGTATTAATTTCTTAATTTCTTCTCTTACTCAGCCTTTTGAATGGTATGTAAATGCTGTGGCGGTTTGATGAATCCTCTAAAACAAGGTAAAAACTGCATCAGAAGAGAGAGGTTTTTGTGCATAAACATTTATACAGGGCTACAGCAAGGTTTCCCTGATTAATAGAGGCTTTAAGAGTAGCTCACTTACTGTTTTGTATTTGACAATATATTCCAGGATGGGCATTCCCCCATCTTCCTGTTTGACCAGCCCCAGTCGGTATGCCTTCCCCACCCCTCGCTGACCCTGAACTGAAGGGGGACTTGGCTCTCCTGAATAATAATAATAATAATATAAAAAAGACACAATGTATTTTTATACAACCCGAATTCCGGAAAAGTTGGGACGTTTTTTAAATTTTAATAAAATGAAAACTAAAGGAATTTCAAATCACATGAGCCAATATTTTATTCACAATAGAACATAGATAACGTAGCAAATGTTTAAACTGAGAAATTTTACACTTTTATCCACTTAATTAGCTCATTTTAAAATTTAATGCCTGCTACAGGTCTCAAAAAAGTTGGCACGGGGGCAACAAATGGCTAAAAAAGCAAGCAGTTTTGAAAAGATTTAGCTGGGAGAACATCTAGTGATTAATTAAGTTAATTGATATCAGGTCTGTAACATGATTAGCTATAAAAGCTTTGTCTTAGAGATGCAGAGTCTCTCAGAAGTAAAAATGGGCAGAGGCTCTCCAATCTGTGAAAGACTGCGTAAAAAAATTGTGGAAAACTTTAAAAACAATGTTCCTCAACGTCAAATTGCAAAGGCTTTGCAAATCTCATCATCTACAGTGCATAACATCATCAAAAGATTCAGAGAAACTGGAGAAATCTCTGTGCGTAAGGGACAAGGCCGGAGACCTTTATTGGATGCCCGTGGTCTTCGGGCTCTCAGACGACACTGCATCACTCATCGGCATGATTGTGTCAATGACATTACTAAATGGGCCCAGCAATACTTTCAGAAACCACTGTCGGTAAACACAATCCGCCGTGCCATCAGCAGATGCCAACTAAAGCTCTATCATGCAAAAAGGAAGCCATATGTGAACATGGTCCAGAAGCGCCGTCGTGTCCTGTGGGCCAAGGCTCATTTAAAATGGACTATTTCAAAGTGGAATAGTGTTTTATGGTCAGACGAGTCCAAATTTGACATTCTTGTTGGAAATCACAGACGCCGTGTCCTCCGGGCTAAAGAGGAGGGAGACCTTCCAGCATGTTATCAGCGTTCAGTTCAAAAGCCAGCATCTCTGATGGTATGGGGGTGCATAAGTGCATACGGTATGGGCAGCTTGCATGTTTTGGAAGGCTCTGTGAATGCTGAAAGGTATATAAAGGTTTTAGAGCAACATATGCTTCCCTCCAAACAACGTCTATTTCAGGGAAGGCCTTGTTTATTTCAGCAGGACAATGCAAAACCACATACTGCAGCTATAACAACAGCATGGCTTCGTCGTAGAAGAGTCCGGGTGCTAACCTGGCCTGCCTGCAGTCCAGATCTTTCACCTATAGAGAACATTTGGCACATCATTAAACGAAAAATACGTCAAAGACGACCACGAACTCTTCAGCAGCTGGGAATCTATATAAGGCAAGAATGGGACCAAATTCCAACAGCAAAACTCCAGCAACTCATAGCCTCAATGCCCAGACGTCTTCAAACTGTTTTGAAAAGAAAAGGAGATGCTACACCATGGTAAACATGCCCCGTCCCAACTATTTTGAGACCTGTAGCAGAAATCAAAATTGAAATGAGCTCATTTTGTGCATAAAATTGTAAACTTTCTCAGTTTAAACATTTGCTATGTTATCTATGTTCTATTGTGAATAAAATATTGGCTCATGTGATTTGAAAGTCTTTTAGTTTTCATTTTATTAAAATTT
Organism: Carassius carassius; assembly: GCF_963082965.1. Lineage (NCBI taxonomy): Eukaryota > Metazoa > Chordata > Actinopteri > Cypriniformes > Cyprinidae > Carassius > Carassius carassius. The sequence continues at coordinate 24,017,567 of NC_081765.1, forward strand.
AAAAAACTTCCCAACTTTTCCGGAATTCGGGTTGTATTATATAATTGAACTCGTAATGACTGAAAGATGCTTGTCCAAATCTTCAGCCTCTAAGGGTCAAAACAGAGGGCACTCACGTATGGGCAGAGTTTGAAAGCTCTCTGTGCGGCTGAACTCTCCTTGACCTTTTCCGTTCACCGCGGCTACTCTCACCTCATAGGTTGTGTTGGGTTCAAGGTTAGTGAGCAACACTATTGCTGTGGGAGAGAAAGAGAGAAGTAGATGGAAAAAATTCGAACAAACATACCAAGTCCAAACTTGTCTCCTAAACCATGTACATGGTTTCAAAAGACTGCTTTCTTCAATCATGCTCTTGGCAAACAGGCCTTTTCAGGATTATGTATATTAGCTCAGTGTCCTTGAAGCAGCCTAATTTGCTTATTTGATAATCTAATGTGTTCTCAAAGTTCCCGCAGGCCCATTTTGGTGTTGTGGGTAAAGAAAAATCAATTTAAGCACTGTAAGTTCAGGTTGGACTGGATCTCCCACAGTTTTTCTCACTCTGGTAGTACGGCCCTTTCAGTATTGACTGAAAGTTTGGGTAATTCTTAGTAATGTGGTTTGTGTGTGTGTGTGTGGGTGTGTGTGTGAATGTAGTGAGAATGATGGCTGAAGGAATCAAGCTGAAGCCTGAAATCAAGCTGATACAAATCAGCAAAAAAAAAAAAAAATTAATAATAATTTGTTTGCTGTGTTCCTGATTAAGACCTAAAATGAACAACAAATGGCACTGCACTCAAAGGCACCACATTTGATTTGAGATATACAGTGGAGAAACTTGTCACACATTGATATCCATGTGACTGCAGAACACTTACAATGCAGTGCACAATTTGTATGGACTACCTACATATATATATATATATATATATGCTGTATGCTGGAATATGAGCAGTCATTTATTCCGTCATCACCAAGGTGGTGATAGCGTGCGCGCACAGGTGAGACCTAAACAACTCATTTAAGCTTTGCCAGTTTAAACATTTAAGAGCCAAAGGACGCAAACTTGACCGCACAGTGAGAAGATTTGTGCGTGCCCTCATCCAAAGCACGCAAACACTCGCCTCAGAACGAGCGCAAATATTAAGCTCTCTCTAAAATATTATGTGTAAATGGACAAATTCAGACAAAAATTATGTCAAAATGCCCGTCTTTGTAATAGCAGACATAGCCGGCTGAACGTAGACCTACTGTATCAGTGTACTGGAACAGTGCATTCTCTCAAAGTGACAGTCTTTATATTAATCAACCCGCAAAATAAAAAAAAAAAAAACACTCATTGCTCTTGATTGAAAAGCTTTTGTAACTTTAATAAAGAATAATCTTTAATTTGTACAGTCCAATATGCAATGCTGTTTTACATTTGATTACTTTATTCAATTTCTGTACCTAAAAACTAATGCTAGACCTACCTAAAAAAACCTAAAAATCACTTTTGATTTTTTGTATCTTTACTCTAGTGTATTTATTTGTGCTGTTGCTTGTAGTAGGATATAATATTTTTATTTTTATTTGAGAGTATAGTTTTTCCATAAACATAGCACATACCGAAACATACTGGAACCGTGACTCTAAAACCGTGAAACAAACTGAATCGAGAAAAAGTTGAACCGTGCCACCCCTAATACACACATACATGCATATGTGTGTGTGTGTGTGTGTGTGTATAAGGGGTGGCACGGTTCAACTGAATATGAAAGGGCATTTTCAAACGCCTTTCACTTTCATTTATATGGAAGACAGTAGAAATTATACTTTTCAAAGATACATTTTTGTGTACTAAAGAAGAAGCAAATAATATATTTAATTTTTGGGTGAAATATTTATTTACATTCTTCATGAAAATAAGAAATTAAAACTATAAATTGTTTTTAAACATTACATATTTTTACATTAAATAGACATTACATTATCAGCAATCATTTGTGTTGAAAATGTGAGCAACACTGATTTTGGTGATTGATTTATTTACTTATTTACTTATTTACTTACTTATAAACTTTGTTTTTGAGTATCTAATGCTCACCAAGTCTTCATTTTCAAATACAGTAAAATGAGTAATATTGTGTAATATTATTACAATTTAAAACAACTGTTGTCTATTTGAATACATTTTAAAATGTATTTTTTCTGAGATGGTGAAGCTGAATTTTCAGCAGCCATTACTCCTGTCTTAAATGTCACATATAATGTCATAATTTGGTGCTCAAGAAACATTTCCTATTACTGTCTGTTGAAAAAAATTGTTGTTTAATATTTCTGTTGAAACCATGAAGGTATTCTTTGATGAATATAAAGTTCAAAATAACATTTTAATTGAAATAGAAATATTTTGTCTTGTCAGTTATTATCAATTTATCATATCCTTGAAGTAGGTAAGTGGAAGCTATTTCTTCATATAGAATTTGATTGGTGGTTTAACACATGCATTGATAAAAAATTGGTGGTGGACAACCTTTGTACTTACTCTGTGTCCCTTGTGATTTCACATCCTTCCAGTTCTGTGAGCTGATGTCTTTGTATTTGACCAGGTAGTGACTGATAGGTACACCGCCATGGGAGTCTGGCTTCGTAAAGGTAACTGTGGCCACGCGCTGTACCACAGAGCTCAGCCGAACAGAGTAAGGGTTTGAGGGAACATCTGTGACAGAGAAAAAATGGGTCAGGGGAAGAGAGACTAACAAACGACTCCATTTATGTGGCGAGGCCACGGTTTCTGAGAGCATCAAAGGATCTAGTTGTGTATTTTTCTGTGGGGTAGAAAACAGAGTTATAGAGCTTCTTTATAGGTCCTTACAATTCAAGCTCTCTCAGCATGAGACATTTAAAACCACTAACACAGTCAGCTAGAAATTACTTACAATATCTTATGAAAAATAAATGATAAATGAAGATTAAAAGTTAAGTAAAGTGAATAAAATTCCAATTAAATCATAGAAATTAAATTAAGCCCAAACAGAGTAAGTTACAGTGATTTAATTATAATTAAAGAGTATTCCTACAGCTTAAAATCGGTGATACAGTCATGGTAACAGTATCTCATGGCCAAAATCTGATAAATGAAAGTACTAGGTGCGTGGGATACACACGGTTTTATGAATGGCATCTGTTTGAATAGTATTTCTTCAGAAGCATAGACAGTGCAGGCCTAATCAAAACAGGAGCACTAAAAAAAGCTCATAATCATCAGGTGACACAAACTGTGTTGTGGCCAATCTGATACAAAATCAGGTTCTACCCTGACTAAACCTCTCCTGCACGTCCTTTACAGTAGGTGGAATGGCATAGTTTAGGCATTCTTAGTCATCTTTCAGGCTTGCTTTTTCTTGCCCTGCCAAGCCAGAAAAAAACTGCTTTAAATAACAAGTATCTGAGAATGGGAGAGCCAAGACCGCTGATGGAGAGATAAATAGTATATGAAACAGGGAGAGGCAGCAGGAAGACATAGAGAAATACAATCAGTGTGCATATTAGAGGATCATGGAGACGAAGTGCCAGTGAGAGATAAAGTAGGACATGAGTGAGATGTATGGAAAAAGATGCTAAAATGGACAGAAAAGAGAACTAATGCCACAGAATCCACTTTTGCCTGTGTGCTAATATGAGGTATAAAAGAGGTTACAGCAAAGACAAGCACATACACAATGAAGACTCACACATAGTCCTATGTATATTTCCAATGTAAGATACCCCCACAGTCTGATTAATTTTCTGGCTTATGACTCAAGCAATGGATTATTGACAACAAAAGCAATCTGTTTTTGTGGCATGGTCTGCAAGCATCTGAGGGGTCAGAGGATTGACCAGACCAAGATGGTGTGCACAAGGAAAAAGCAAGTTAAACAATGCACAGAATCAGTGCCTAGCAATGTACCTGGTGAGACAGAGGAGGAGCATGACCCAGAGTCAACCCAAAGTGTCCAGAACCTCCAAACTCCACCTGCTGTACCTACTGTAGCAGACCACCAGAACTTCACTGAGTATTATGGCCTACCGCAAACAAGGGGGCTGATTGGCCCAAGTTTGATGAGGTTGTAGACATTGCCCTCAAAGTTTGATCAAAGGGGAAGGTGGATCAGTGACTCCAGTTGATTTGCACTTTGATCATTACCATCGGTTCTGAGCGATTTGGCACTTAACATCAAAAAGTCAGGACCACACCAATGACTGAATCGCTGTGAGATCAAGATCAATCAGCCCTGGAAAGACCTGAAATCCCTAAAATAGCAGTTCAGAAAAGTGAGGGAGGAGGAAAGACCGGCCCTGATAGAGCCATCAAGAGGCAGAACCTCATCTCTGTACAGCGTGCTGAGTGGCACAGAAGAAGGGGCAGAGAAAGGGCTAGCAAACAAACTGCCTTCATAGTGAATCCCTTTGGTTTCACAAAACAGTTGCTAGGGTAGAAGTGTAGTGGAACCCTGATTTGTCTAGTAGAAGTAATTAACCAACACCTCAACAAAACTTACAGCGACAAAAGGAGAAAGATCTGCCTCCCTGCAGAGAGCTGATTACACCACCTGAACCCACATCCAATTCAACACCAAAGAGCTCTCACTGGCAGAAGTCAGGAACACAATTAGAGCCGTGTGAGCCAGTGCTGCCCCGGGCCCTCTCTGTTAAGTGTGGAAAGAAAGGTCTTTTTTAAGATACTTGCTAAACGACTGATGGAAGACCTCCTAAGGAATTTCTATATTGACACCATGGTGCAGAAGGGAGGAATTCAAGGGATGTCAGGCTGTGCAGAACACACAGGAATGGTCACCCAGTTGATCAGTGAGGCAAGGGAAAACCGATGAGATCTGATGCTCAGGCCATATATTATGTCCCAGAGAAGAACCAAGTGCTCATACGAGACTATTACAGCATCTTCATTTTGAGATTTAATGTTAAATGGCTTTATGTGCCATTTAGAAGGTGTTTAGCTACACCTGAGTTTACAAGTCATTTTTAGGAGGGGGTGATCCTTTTTCCAACTCAGTGATTCTGTTTTGTTTTAATTTATTTTTTCTGACATGGAGGTGTTATATCTTTCAATTGGATGTTATAACTTCCACTGATTAAACACAGCTGGATAAAACAATAACCATGCCCATCTTTATTTCAGACTGCAAATCAACAAAATGTGATTATTTCTACCCATTCTACCTATATATACTGACAGACACATTAATCATGTGGATTAGATGAACCTGTGGTAAACACCCACCTGCCTGTGCTAGGATGAACTCCTGAAAGCGCATCCCAATGTTATTTCTGGCTGTACAGTTGTAACGGCCAAAATCTCTGTCTGACATTGGGGTAACCTAGAGACCATAGTTGTGTTAGTATGACCTTACACACAATTTTCTTGTTTCAAGTGCTTGTTTTTAACACATCTAATGTCAGTTATTGTTATGTTGTTCATTTGACACTAATCTTGCTTAGTAAACTTTCTCTCCAGAGAAACAAAATGTTGTCTAGTTGTACCACCACAAATAATACAAATAAGCCTATTGATATACCATGATAGTTTTTGTTAATATTCTGAAATAAGGTTTATTTTTATATTTTAGTACTAACTAAAGGAAAATTTATATTTTCAACTAAAGAAAACTGGCTGAAATTTTTAGTTTTATTTGTATTTATTTTATCAGTTAATGTTAAATTCAAGTAATACAAATTTAATGGTTTTAGTTTTGTTTTTAGCTTTAGTTATTAATTATGACCCTGCTCTGCAGACAGTAATTAATTTTCACATCTCCTAACTACCTCACTACATATTTATGTATTAGCAAAAGACAGATTTTGCTCAAGACAAGAAGGGTAAAAATTTTAAAAATCAGCTCCCCGTAACATACTGTACAAAACGGATCTGTAATACATATAGTTAGTAAGTCATATAGTTTAATTCATTTATATTTTTATAAAATATTATTTACTTCTGTGAATAATTATATTATATACTTTTCAGTAACATTTATTCTATTTTTTTAGCCTTTTAAACAAATCTAATGGCAGTATTGAAAGCACATACATTTTTTTTTTATAAAATATCTTATAAGTAAATTAAATAGAATGGAAAAAAATATTTAAATAAACGCTAAAAAAATTAAATACTAAAACTGTCATTGCTATCTATATTGTTCTACATAATATTTATATTTATTAAGTTAACTGAAAACAATGTGGGGAATTATCTTATGATGGTGTATTGAAGTTAGAATTAAAGCAAAATTGTAATAAAATGTATAAATTAAATTCATGGCTGTTATGACATTATTGGATTTTGTTTAGAAAAATATTTTAAATTATAAACACACAAATAATTTTAAAATTTTAGTCATTTTCATTTAAAATGACCCCTTCTGTAACTACTTGAATGCCACCAATGGGTTGAGGCCTGGATGTCATTAATGTCTAACTCCCCTGGCTCTAGTTGAGCAAACACCAAAAAATAGGAGTGAGAAAAATGATAAAAACTGGAAACAGCAGTGGGTGGGTTACTGTACCTCAAGGAGCGATCTGCCGGGGGCACTGTGTACACGCATGTTTCCAGCACCTTCACTGGGGATGGTCAACTTTTCCCGTCTCCACAGCATTGTAGCTGAAGGGTTAGACATAACATCACAGCTGATGTTGACCGGGTTTCCTTCCCATGAGAAAAATATAGTGTGGTTGGTTTGGAACTTTGGTGCATCTGTGAAAGAACAGTAAAGGAGTGCTCAGTAATGGCACGCCAAGCTCTTCTAACAGTCATCCATCAAAAACCCATTCAAGATTAGCTGCCCAAAGTCTAATGTCTCAACACCACCACCATCTAGCGTGTACCATGCAGGTAAGAGCTTCCACATACACTTTATCATGGAGTTCACTTTCACATGGGTAAATTGAGCTTGTAATCAAACAAAATCTGATGCATGGCCACTTCTAACAGATTGCCTCTAATTTTCAAAGCAACCCACATGAACTCAAACCCCCTCTTCTCCCACAATCCAGTGGGTTGTGGAAGATTTCATTTGGCAGGATGTTAGAGAGACGCAATGAGGCAGAGGGTGTGAGATAGAGAGTACTGTGGTATTGGGAAACGCTGCATTATATGTGATTTCCAGTCTTACACCCACATACAGTACACACACACCGGCAGACACACATATACAGTACATAGACACACAGAAACAGCACACACACAATCACAACCATTTTTTCCATTAAAAAGATTGATGCAGCCTACAGTGTCACATTGGTGACGGATTGAGACTGAATGAATGGGTATATTAGCAACCCTGCTAGATGGTCCGTTCCACTGCACCTCATAATGAGACATAAATCTACCCTGCTGCTGCCACTGGTTCTAAGATAAGGATAAAGATACAGAACTGTACTTTGAATTTTAGGAAGTAGAATAAAATTAAATATAAATTGTTGTAAATGTTTTTTTAGTATACAATTCATTTTTTTAATAATGAATGAATGAATTCATTAATAATGAAAATAATATTTTTATAGACAATAGTGGAACATTTAATTTCCCAGAAAAAAAAAAAAATAATAAAAACAGATATTTGGAAATAGAGCCAAAAGTCAATAAATACATGTCAATAATTATCAATTATTAAGAAGCATTAAAGCAAATGCACACCTTATGGAGGTGCAAGTTAGGGAAGACTATGTAAGGAAGGGTATAACTTCACTCTCGCAATAAACCAACTCTTCAACAACAAGTACCTTTTGTCAGTTTCTACAAAATGATGAAGAACATCATATTTATAATTATAAAATTATCTGAAAAGAATGTGGTGGACATACACTTACCTAAAGGATTATTAGTAACACCATACTAATACTGTGTTTGGCCTTCAGAACTGCCTTAATTCTACGTGGCATTGATTCAACAAGGTGCTGAAAGCATTCTTTAGAAATGTTGTCCATATTGATAGGATAGCATCTTGTAGTTGATGGAGATTTGTGGGATGCACATCCAGGGCATGAAGCTCCTGTTCCACCACATCCCAAAGATGCTCTATTGGATTGAGATCGGGTGACTGTGGGCGCCATCCTGCTGGAAGTAGCCATTAGAGGATGGGTACATGGTGGTCATAAAGGGATGGACATGGTCAGAAACAATGCTCAAGTAGGCCATGGCATTTAAACGATGCCCAAATGGCACTAAGGGGCCTAAAGTGTGCCAAGAAAACATCCCCCACACCATTACACCACCACCAGCAGCCTGCACAGTGGTAAAAAGGCATGATGGATCCATATTCTCATTCTGTTTACGCCAAATTCTGACTCTACCATCTGAATGTCTCAACAGAAATTGAGACTCATCAGACCAGGCAACATTTTTCCAGTCTTCAACGGTCCAATTTTGGTGAGCTTGTGCAAATTGTAGCCTCTTTTTCCTATTTGTAGTGGAGAGGGGTGGTACCCGGTGGGGTCTTCTACTGTTGTAGCCCATCCGCCTCAAGGTTGTGCGTGTTGTGGCTTCACAAATGCTTTGCTGCATACCTCGGTTGTAACGAGTGGTTATTTCAGTCAAAGTTGCTCTTCTATCAGCTTGAATCAGTCGGCCCATTCTTCACTGACCTCTAGCATCAACAAGGCATTTTTGCCCACAGGACAGCTGCATACTGGATGTTTTTCCCTTTTCACACCATTCTTTGTAAACCCTAGAAATTGTTGTGCGTGAAAATCCCAGTAACTGAGCAGATTGTGAAAAACTCATACCGGCCCGTCTGGCACCAACAACCATGCCACGCTCAAAATTGCTTAAATCACCTTTCTTTCCCATTCTGACATTCAGTTTGGAGTTCAAGAGATTGTCTTGCCCAGGACCACACCCCTAAATGCATTGAAGCAACTGCCATGTGATTGGTTGATCAGATAATTGCATTTATGGGAAATTGAACAGGTGTTCCTAATAATCCTTTAGGTGAGTGTATTACGAAAGTGTATTAAAAGCTGTTTTGACAGTATTGAACGTATTTCAGAAAAAAAGTTATTATTCTAAAAACAATAAAATAAATAATAATAATTAAACAAACAAACCTCTCAGTGAATAAATAGGCTAAATTATTTCAGCTTAATGATTATTTATGAAATGCAATTCCTTAATTTCCTTTTCCTGTTGCTCAAATTCTAATCCCAATTAAGTTTACTGAAAGGTGTGGCCAATTTAATTAAATTTACAGTAACATTTAGACCACTCACATTCAATATCCAGGAACATGCTCTTCTGATGTCCACCGATCCTGCTGAGAGCCTCACAGTCGAAACGTCCCCAGTCAGACAGCTTGACTCCAACAATAGTCAGCATGGATTCACCATAACGGCCTCGCACCTCCACACGACCGTCTGGACTCTGAAAAAATAAATAAAATACAAATAAAATAAAAACCATCACATGCTTTCATGTATTTGAAAAACAGATAAGCCCGATAATCACAGAGTCAAGGTTGTAGGATTATTAAGTATAAATTGACTCCTGAGGACAGATCTAAACGACAACAGTTTTTAGAGGATTCATGGGAAGGAAGGGTGCAGAGAGGCTTTTAACACACCTCAAGTGTTTCATCTGCTTTTCCCATACATCTAATTTTAAATAAGTACAGAACCATTTCTAAATTCCTCCACACTGTTGTCCAACTCGTGAACATGGCTTTGGGAGTACAAGTGTTTAACAGTGGTATTTCTTAACAGGTTAAACTCAAACCGGCGTCATATCCGGATCCTATTACTCCTTCAAAATAAAGAACACAAAGCTATAAAACATGATAAAGGGATGTTATGAGAAAATCAATCCAAGATGGTAACTATACAAATGTTGGGGACTTGAAGAGTGAGAGTGAAGACATTTATAATGTTACAACAGATTTATTATAGATTTATATTAAGTAAATTCATCAGGTATTCATCAAGGAATCCTGAAAATAATGTTTTGAGATTTTAACAATGATATTAAGCAGCACAATTATTGGTAATAATAAGAAATGTTTTTTGAGAACCAATTCAGCAGGGGCGTGTCTACGTGGTGGCCAGGGGGGCACTGAAGTTCGCGATTCAAAAAAGTGCAGTGAGCGTCGCGTCAGAGAAACAACGCTCCTCGCGGACTTGGACTTTTACTTTATCAAGTGTGGGAAGTCGAGACACTAGTGATGGGAAGTTCGGATCATTATACCGACTCGGACTTTTGAGTTGCGTTCAGCAAAATGAACGAATCTTTTTTCGAGTCATTACGTTAATTTTAGCAAAATGTAATTAAAATGTTACGTGTTACTTCCCCCCCTCTTTTTTTTTGGTCACTGGCGGCCACCCCATTTGGAGGCAGTGCCCCAGCATGGCCCCCCCACTGAAAATGCTCTAGACACGCCCCTGCAATTCAGCATACTACAATGATTTCTGAAGGATCATGTGACACTGAAGACTGGGGTAATGATGCTGAAAATTCAGCTCTGCCATTACAGGAATTAAGAACTGTTTTATATTTTCAATATATATATGCCCCTTTAAAATGAACAGAAACATCCCTTTGTGTGGAGACTCTATGCCTATATAAAACTTTATAAAATGGGCATGAGAAGACAGAACATAAAAAAGTTTCACTACAGCTCCAAATACAACAGATATGCAAGACATTTTTGAACCAATGGTAAAAAACAGACACAGATACTTTTTGGAATCACCACATTCCAAGAACAACCTAAAGTGTCCTCTCTCAACCATGTGCAAGTCATAAAATTGAACTGTGGTCAGCTCTGGTGCCAATTGTCTCAAATATTTTCTGTCCCGCTTGGCTTATCTTTGCAAGAAACACAGGAAGAGTGTGAATTAGAAAACCACAGTCTGAGTCTGCAAGCACTTAGACATCAATAACTGACTCCTGCATCTGAACTCATTTAAGCAACAGAACTTTAGTGTTATCTTGTGACTGGCCTCAGCATAAATAAAAATCGAATAAACAACAGAACAAAGAACACTGTATCTGGAAATGTTTCAGCGACAGACATTTCTGGACCCCATGACTATTTAACGCATAAATTAATAAGATGATAAACACAAACGGACAGATTTACGCTGACATTCCCCTCGGCTTGACGACTCACAGGATCGCCCCAGCATGACTTTCTTAACCTCAGGACTGTCGCCGGCTTTTCCACCTCCTTTCACTACATTCCAGAAAAAGGCATGCTTCTCCTTTTACAGACAAAAGAACATAGAACTCGCAGGGACAATGTTCAAAAGACAATAATTTAAAAGTATAAAAAGGGCAAATATATTCACAAATAATATGTTTGATGTCTTGAATATGCTTCATGTGTTTCATGTAATCAATGGGGTTTAATAAATGTTTTATAAAACTGTCTAGTAGATAAGGTTATTAATGCGTATGCAAAGTGTCTGATATGTGGTGTCGAATGAAAGCTAGTTTTTTTCCAAAATGCTGATGTGAAGTAAAATTCAGTATTATAAACAGTGTCAGCTTTATGGTACTTTATAGAAATATTAACAAAACCTGCAAATATATTTCTCCAGTAATAAATTAAAGCATCATGTTAATTTAGGCAACAAGAGAAACCTTATGGGGCACAGCTAAGCCTTACAACAAGCTGAGTGGAAGATCACGTCTTGGGATGACTTATTCAATAAGATCAAAACCCCATGTTAGAGCAGATGCTTGCTCGCTCGCTCTCTCGATCTTTGGCTCTTTAGCCTTGATAGCCGTGTGTAACATCACACGAGCGAGACTCCAGAACTCAAACACTCCGTTGAAACTATGTGACTGCCAGGAATCTTTGAAGTCTTGCAAACAAAGAAAATCTAACTTCCGAAGCTCCTACATAACCAGTCAACCAACCAATCACCAGGAGGGATTTTCCTAAAAGACGTCATCTGAACGACCAATCAGCAACGCTGTGATTCTCTCTTTGCTGGAGACGAGATAATGAGCAAAACTCCAACTTCTCTCAACTCAAACGCAAGTAAACAAACAAAGCTTTATCTCTTGTTGAACTGGTGCGATTGATCTTAAGCAGTAAAGATAAGACAAATCTCTGCTTTTGGGATTTTCTTGGTGTGATCTAAGAATGAATAACTTAAGTTACTAGACTTTGGGACTTCTCAGATCTCCATTAACTCTCATCTTTTTGAACTGTATGTTGTGTGTGTGTGTGTTTTCACTAGCATTGTACCGTGTAATCTATAGAGTAGCTCAAATAAATTCTTGTTTCATTATAAGAATCATTTTCTGGTGGCGTGAATTTAAAGTTAAACTTTGCCTGGAACTTTCTACCTAGCGCTTAGCTTATAAATTATCACAAGCATATATTAACCCATGGCCAGGGAATAATACAAATATTCAAATTGCTAAGCTATACTGATGTTATCTCTCTGGATGGACAGTTGATAAAGTATAAAAAAATCAAATTTGGAATCCGTTCAATCAGGTTGATTTGGAATCTTAAGATTTAATTCCCTATTAAAAGAGTTAATTTCTTACAACTGTCTGTCCCTAGAGAACTAGAAACATGGGTAACCCATGGGTAAACATGGGTTTTCAAAAAAATAAAATAAAAAAAATAGCAGTTTGTAAAATAACTACCCTTCAATGTAAACAATCTGCAAAGTTGTTAATCAAAAAAGTGCATGATAAATAAAGATATTGTCTCTCAAAAGAACGAGTCGTTATATTTCCGAATCTTCTGCCTGTTACCTGTTAACATCAAAAGGTAATAAATATGCATAATCACAGACTGCCCACGAAATAAGAACACTCTGACCTGCCCACAAACACCTCTGCTAGTTAATGTGTTCACATTAACAAGTCGAGCTTGAGATGGAGATATAAGGTAATATCAAAGCCATTTTTGTAACCTTATAGCATCCTTGTTTACAAGTAACCCTCCGGCCAAAAAAAAAATTATGGTAATTACCATTTCTTTAAAGACATGCATTGTATATGAAAAGACCAGTCACAACCAGAGTATGTGACCGGAGTGGAGCATCAACAATTTCTCTTCCGTGCTTCGAGCATTTAATAATCACTCTGCTTCAGCTCTGCTCCGGGTTGACCATTTCCTGCTCCCGCTCCACTCCACACTCACTGATATTAGAAACAACGCTCTGCCTTTGCTTCGTGTCAAAAGGATTTCAGTATGTTTGAAATACCACAATTAACTTCTGTTGATAACATACCGTAATTCCTCAAATAAAAGCCGGGGCCTTTATTTACCTGAACTTTTATTAGAGGCAGGCCTTTATTTCTAATTCCATCTGTTTGATAAGTAATTGTTTTAAATAACCCATTTTAAATTAAAAGTGATAGCGTTCCAGTGGACAGAGATCATAACATTAGCACAGAATCAGTTCAGAATCAATCACCAAAAGAAGCAGTTCGGTTCAGACGCGCTCTGTGTCAGTCTGCTTTACGCTGAATCACGCATGCACACATTATCATCAGCTCCTCGGCTCTCGAATCGGACACGTCCAACAGAAATGATTCTCGGTTCAGTGTAATGGTGATCCGAAAACCGATGCAACCAGTTCTTGACTCGAGAAACGCTCCGGTAGTGGGCGTGAACGTTCGTTATTTGACTCTGATGATTATCCACACAAATTTACCCCTGGCCTTTATTTAAGAACGGCCTTTATTTGTCCATGTTGACCACGCCCCCGGCCACTATCAGAGGCCCGGTGTTTATTTGAATACCGTTTTTTATTTGAGGAATTACGGTATATTAAAAAATAAATAAAATAATAGGAGAGTTTCAAAGTGGCTTACTGGAACACTAGTGTGCAAACTTTTTTCGGCAGTTATTTTACCTATGGATCAATGCATTTCTTACAGATTTCATTCGAAATTGGATACAGATGTATTAGCACTGTAAGAATACGTTTGTTTGAATGCATTATTGAGAGAGAGCGATTGAGTCTGAATAAGTGTTGTATTATTTGTTTAAATCATGCTTTCAGCTGAAAATATTCAGTATCTAGAATAGGGGTACTCAAATATAAACTTGAAAGGTCCACTTACCAATTTTCCATTCAGTCCGAGGTCCACAAAAGTGACCGTCAAATTCCAAATACAGAACTCCAACAACAAAAAAGGCATTTCGAAGCATCTGTGTCACTGCTTCATAAATGTCATCCCCCCTTGTGTGTCCTTGGAGGTTTGTGAGACCCAAACATCTTCATGAAATTCTCCCTTTTCTTCATCAAAAAATCTGACAAAGACCATGAGTTGTGCATTGTCTGTGTTGTCTGTGGATTCATCCACAGCCAATGAAATGAATTTGGCTTTTTTAATAGCAAAGCTAAGTTGTTCAAGCAAATCATCAGCAAGTATTTCAGTTCGTCTTGCAGCAGTGGAATCAGAACAGGGTATTTGGCTTATTTTCTGGATTATTTCATCCTTTTGAGTGCCTTCAAACAGAGCAGTCACCACTTCACTCATACACTCCTTGACTATTTCAGCATCAGAGAAGGATTTCTTGTGTTTTCCCAGAACCCATGCTACTCTTAGTGAGGCTTCCGTTGCCCGCTCCTGTTGTGTGGCTGATCTAACTATTACACTGCTTGTAGCTTCATAGGATGATTTCAGCTGGTTTATTTTTATGGTCCTTACCTCTGAGTTCTGAGGGTAATTTTGTTCAAAATGTGCATGCTTGGTTTCATAATGGCGTTTTACGTTACCACTTTTGATGATTGCTACCGTCTCGGTGCAGATTAAGCACATTGGTTTTCTGCTTCCCGCGGGGAGCACAAATGCATATTTTTCTGTCCACTCACTCTTAAACTCGCGGTTTTCAAAATCAACTTTTATTTTCTTATCAACGGCCAACTTTGAGCACGCCATTTTCACTTTCAGTCAGCAAAAAAAAAAAAAAAAAAAAAAAAAAAGGTCAGTTATCGATATTTGCACTGCTCGCAAATGGTGAGAATGCCTGTTCGCCTGCCCGCCTGGCCCAGAAGATGTGATCGGTAGATAGATACATCTGGCTTCCTTGAGTGAGCGAGCGAGTGACGTAGTGACGACGTTGCTATAGCGACGCTGTTACAGCTACTGTGATTAGACAACGATGAAGCAGCCAAACCGAGTAGACGCCTCAAAGATAAATAGCGCGGAAATTAATTTGGATTATGATTAAATTAGCATGTTGTGTTTGGCATCGGTCCAGATTTAACCGCGCCTGGGTCCGGATGTGGACCGGAGTCCGCCAATAGAGTACCCCGGATCTAGAAGGATCAAACATCCTTGAGAACTATAACTTACTGCTCATGTCCATATAGCAGTCACAGTCTTTCTGATTTGAGTGATCCTTATCTATCATGCTGAATTCTTGCTTAATATGCAATTACTTTATGGGCTGTTTTTATTAATTGCACTCGTGATGGAGCGGCGGTGGAGCACTCTTGAAACAAGTGAAAAACACGACGCTCCAACTTTAAAAAAATCCTCTCCTTCCATCCATCCATCCATCTTCTACCGCTTATCCGGGGCCGGGTCGCGGGGGCAGCAGTCTAAGCAGAGAACCCCAGACTTCCCTCTCCCTAGACACTTCCTCCAGCTCTTCTGGGGGGACACCGAGGCGTTCCCAGGCCAGCCGGGAGACATAGTCTCTCCAGCGTGTCCTAGGTCTCCCCCGGGGTCTCCTCCCAGTGGGATGTGCCCAGAACACCTTCCCGGGAAGGCGTCCAGGAGGCATCCGGAACAGATGCCCGAGCCACCTCAGCTGACCCCTCTCGATGTGGAGGAGCAGCGGCTCTACTCTGAGCTCCTCCCGGGTGACTGAGCTTCTCACCCTATCTCTAAGGGATCGCCCAGCCACCCTGCGGAGAAAGCACATTTCGGCCGCCTGTATCCGGGATCTTGTCCTTTCGGTCATGACCCAAAGCTCATGACCATAGGTGAGAGTAGGAACGTAGATTGACCGGTATATCGAGAGCTTCGCCTTGCGGCTCAGTTCTTTCTTCACCACGACAGACCGGTACATCGACCGCAATACTGCAGAAGCTGCACCGATCCGTCTGTCAATCTCCCATTCCATCCTTCCCTCACTCGTGAACAAGACCCCAAGATACTTAAACTCCTCCACTTGAGGCAGGAACTCTCCACCAACCTGAAGTGGGCAAGCCACCCTTTTCCGACTGAGGACCATGGCCTCGGATTTGGAGGTGCTGATTCTCATCCCAGCCGCTTCACACTCGGCTGCAAACCGTCCCAGTGCCTACTGAAGGTCCTGGCCTGATGAGGCCAACACGACAACATCATCCGCAAAGAGCAGAGACGAAATCGTGTTGTCACCAAACCTGACCCCCTCCGGCCCCTGGCTGCGCCTAGAAATTCTGTCCATAAAAATCATGAACAGAACCGGCGACAAAGGGCAGCCCTGCCGGAGTCCAACACGCACCGGGAACAAGTCTGACTTACAGCTGGCAATACGAACCAAGCTCCTGCTCCGTTCGTACAGGGACCGGATAGCCCTTAGCAAAGGGCCCCGGACCCCATACTCCCGGAGAACCCTCCACAGGCCGCCGCGAGGGACACAGTCGAATGCCTTCTCCAAATCCACAAAGCACATGTGGACTGGTTGGGCATACTCCCATGAACCCTCCAGCACCCTGTAGAGGGTATAGAGCTGGTCCAGTGTTCCACGGCCTGGACGAAAACCACACTGTTCCTCCTGAATCCGAGGTTCTACTATCGGCCGGATTCTCCTCTCCAGTACCCTGGCATAGACTTTCCCAGGGAGGCTGAGAAGTGTGATCCCCCTGTAGTTGGAACACACCCTCCGGTCCCCCTTCTTAAAAAGAGGGACCACCACCCCGGTCTGCCATCCCAGAGGCACCGTCCCCGACTGCCACGCGATGCTGCAGAGGCGTGTCAGCCAAGACAGCCCCACAACATCCAGAGACTTGAGGTACTCAGGGCGGATCTCATCCACCCCCGGTTCCTTGCCACCGAGGAGTTTCTTGACTACCTCGGTGACTTCAGCTTGGGTTATGGACGAGTCCACATCTGAGCCCTCAGCCTCTGCTTCCTCAATGGAAGACGTGACAGCGGGATTGAGGAGATCCTCGAAGTATTCCTTCCACCGTCCAACGACATCCCCAGTTGAGGTCAACAGCTCCCCACCTCTACTGTAAACAGCGTTGGTAGGGCACTGCTTCCCTCTCCTGAGGCGCCGGACGGTTTGCCAGAATCTCTTCGAGGCTGACCGATAGTCCTTCTCCATGGCCTCACCGAACTCCTCCCAGGCCCGAGTTTTTGCCTCCACAACCACCCGGGCTGTAGTCCGCTTGGCCTTCCGGTACCTGTCAGCTGCCTCTGGAGTCCCACAAGCCAACCAGGCCCGATAGGACTCCTTCTTCAGCTTGACGGCATCCCTTACTTCCGGTGTCCACCACGGGGTTCGGGGATTGCCGCCTCGACAGGCACCGGAAACCTTACGGCCACAGCTCCGAGCGGCCGCTTCGACAATGGAGGTGGAGAACATGGTCCACTCGGACTCAATATCTCCAGCCTCCCTCGGGATCCGGTCGAAGCTCTGCCGGAGGTGGGAGTTGAAGATCTCTCTGACAGGAGACTCGGCCAAACGTTCCCAACAGTACGTTTGGGTCTGCCGAGTCTGTCCAGCTTCCTCCCCCGCCATCGGATCCAACTCACCACCAGGTGGTGATCGGTTGACAGCTCCGCCCCTCTCTTCACCCGAGTGTCCAAGACATACGGCCGGAGGTCGGATGAAACGACCACAAAGTCGATCATCGACCTACGGCCTAGGGTGTCCTGGTGCCACGTGTACTGATGGACACCCTTATGCTTGAACATGGTGTTCGTTATGGACAAGCTGTAACTAGCACAGAAGTCCAATAACTGAACACCGCTCGGGTTCAGATCAGGGGGGCCGTTCCTCCCAATCACGCCCCTCCAGGTGTCACTGTCGTTGCCCACGTGGGCGTTGAAGTCCCCCAGTAAAACGACAGAGTCCCCAGTCGAAGCACTTTCCAGCACCCCTCCCAGAGACTCCAAGAAGGCTGGGTACTCTGCATTGCCGTTCGGCCCGTAGGCACAAACGACAGTGAGAGACCTATCCCCGACCCGAAGGCGCAGGGAAGCGACCCTCTCGTTCACCGGGGTAAACTCCAACACATGGCAGCTGAGCTGGGGGGCTATAAGCAAACCCACACCAGCCCGCCGCCTCTCACCTTGGGCAACTCCAGAGTGGTGAAGAGTCCATCCTCTCTCGAGGAGTGTGGTACCAGAGCCCAAGCTGTGCGTAGAGGTGAGTCCGACTATCGCTAGTCGGAACCTCTCTACCTCACGCACAATCTCGGGCTCCTTCCCCGCCAGTGAGGTGACGTTCCACGTCCCTAGAGCTAGTTTCCGTGTCCAGGGATCGGGCTGTCGAGGCCCCCGCCTTCGACTGCCACCCGATTGTCTAAGCACCGGCCCCTTACGGTCCCTCCTGTAGGTGGTGAGCCCACGGGAAGGCGGCCCCACGTCGCTCCTTCGGGCTGAGCCCGGCCGGACCCCGTGGGGGGAGGCCCGGCCACCAGGCGCTCGCATACGAGCCCCAACCCCGGGCCTGGCTCCAGGGTGGGGCCCCGGCTGCGCCATACCGGGCGACGTCACGGTCCTTTGATTTATTCTTCTCATAAGGGGTTTTGAACCGCTCTTAGTCTGACCCGTCGCCTAGGACCTGTTTGCCTTGGGAGACCCTACCAGGGGCATATAGCCCCGGACAACATAGCTCCTAGGGTCATTCGGGTACTCAAACCCCTCCACCACGTTAAGGTGGCAGTTCAAAAAGGAGTTCAAAATCCTCTCCTTGCTACAGTAAAAATCACACTGCTCCACTCTCCGCTCCGCTCACATACTCTGGTCACAACAGACCAATCAGAGCAGAGTAGGTTTATGAAAGGGAGGAGTTTACAGACCTTAAGCTCAGACTTGATTTGAACTTACCGTTTCGAAATCATTGAAAAATTATTCAGTTATTGCTAATATTAAATGCATATTCTAAAAAAAATTACAATGTAACCCGACCTTATAAGCATTTAAACCTGTAGTAGGGGACTCCAGCACACAATATTAGGACACTTAAAAAACCCATATGACCTACTCTTTAAACCTCAAGCAAATAAGTCGAGAAGACATCACACAGACCTTTATTTTGTAGACCACAACACTGCTCAGATGTAAATCAACTTTTCAGATTTCCCATTGCCCTCTGAAGCATTCACTGCATGAGTGATAAGCAGAAGAGGGATGTTTGGCAGTGTCAGTTTTGATTAGTGAGAGTGAGTAGTAGTGTGGTTAACGAGAGGCAGTGCATGATGACAATTTTAAGGCCTGTCTTCCTGTCTCCACACCCCGCTCATTATCCAAGCTGACCAAAATTGCCCTCAGTCAGTCACTAATCTCCAAGCTCACGCTGACACATGCATCACAGCAGCCAGACCGATTTCCTATATGCTCCCTGCTGAAAGAAACCGGTCACACCAGCTTAAATGGATAATTCACCACCCAAAAATTACAACTCTGCCATCATTTACTCGCCCTCATGTCATTCCAAACCTGTGGAACACAAAAGAAGATATTCTGAACAATGACTTTCAATGCAATCTCAATGAAAGGCTTTCAAAATGGAAAAGCATTATAAAAGTATCATAAAAGCAGCCCATATGATTTGTGCATTGTATTTCAAGTCCTTTGAAGCCATACAATAGCTTTGTGTGAAAAAAAAAAAGTCAGTATTTATCAACACTAGATCAATGAGTCATGGGTCTTGAACTCAAGGACTGGATCAGTATGATTTGTGAACAATGAGAGCAATTGATTGAAAAGATATGATTCAAATGAATGATTCTTTTATGAACAGACACTCCTTTTTTTTTACCAAGTCACCATTTCATTATGAAAACATCATGGATGATTGGCTCGATGTCAAGATTTTCAGTGAATCAATTAAATCTTGGACTTTTTGTCACAGTAATCCACCAAACTGCTTCAGAAGACTCGGGATATAGTATACCAGTCATTTGGACAACTTGATGGAGACTGGAACTGTGTTTTAAATCCAATTCTAGACCGATCCACTGGAATTGACCAGACTCATCATAAAAGTAGAGAAATCATCCATAACTTTATCAAGGAGTTGCAGACTTTTTTTTACTTTCTGATTTTGGCATTTTTGTTGCCTAATATGGGAGAATGTTCATATGATAGTATTACAATATCAGACCATGCTTCATGTAACATAAAATATACTCAAATATTTATTGATAGACCCTCCTAGATGGTGCTTACATCAAAAATGGCTCATGGATGAATATTTTGTAAGATATGTTGGGAATAAAATTTATGAATATTTTAGTATAAACACATCACAAACCATTGCATGTGTCAAATGGGATGCCTTTAAGGCCTGTATAAGGGATTATATAATTTCTTATACTTCTTCAAAATCTAAAGAACTATGCAAGAAAAGACAACAAGTAGAAGAAAAAATAAAGAATTTGGAGAAGCAGTTGTTTAGAGATAAGAATGCACAAGCAGAAAAAGAGCTGTTGCTGTTAAAATCACAGTATAATAAAGCTACAGCGGACAGGGCAGCCTCCAACATACTAAGGTTAAATCAGTCTTTTTATGAACGGGGGGAGAAGTCTGGTAAGATTTTAGCATGGCAAATTAAACAATTGTAAGCACAAAAAATATAACTACAATAATAAATACAAAAGGAGAGACAATTGTGGACCCAATAGAGATAAATAAAGAATTTAGAAATTATTATGAAAAACTTTATGATTCTCAGGGCCATACAGATCTAAACACACAAAAAAATTCTTAGACAAGTTAAACATACCAATTATTGCAGAAGACCTTGGCCAACATTTAGACTGTGACATTAGTGAAGACGAAATAGTAAAAAAAAAACAAAAAAAAAACCAGGCCCTGATGGGTTTCCAATAGACTTTTATAAAAAAAAATTAAGGGAAAGTTGGTAAACCCAATATTGGAAATGTTACAGGAAGCTTTTATAGATGGTGACCTCCCTAACTCAATGGTCAGTGCATTAATGATCTTATTACCTAAGCCGGAGAAATCTAGGGATAAATGTGAGAATATGAGGCCAATAAGCCTACTTAACTCAGATCTTAAGATAATCAGCAAATTACTAGCAACTCGTTTACAGGAAACCCGTAACGGCTTTGTTTTGGGTCGGCAAGGTCTGCACAATGTTAGGAGGGTTCTCAATGTCATTCAAGCATTAGACGACATTAGGGATAAGGCCCTCATCTTCTGGATGCCGAAAAAGCATGACAGTGTAAAGTGGGCCTATCTTTTTGATGTGTCAAGACGCTTTGGATTTGGACCAAAAATTCGAAAATGGATACAGTTATTATATTTACAACCAACTGCAGAGATTTGAACAAATAAAAACGTGTCTAAACCAATTTTATCTCCATTGCTCTTCACTTTAGCAATGGAGCCCTTGGCTCCTTAGCAGTACGGTCACACTTACACATAACCGGGATCACAATTGGTCAGGTAGAACACAGACTGTTGTTACATGCAGATTAGTGTTGGGCGATATGGTCATTTTTCAAATCGTCATATCGTCAGCCCGTGAGATCGACGATACACAATATTATCGAGCATGGGTGGAGCAAGAGAGAGACTCTGTGTTCTTGTCATAGCATAACTATTTGGTGTTTTTAACTGCGCAGGTGCGCGAGAGAGAGCCTATGGAGTCACCAATAATAAAAAAAAAAATTACTTTCAAACATACTGACTGATTTAACTAACGTTAAATATAAAAATACTGTATTTAAAACAGCTAGTTCATACGGACACAACTGTCATATCGCACATCCGCATCTGCGCAGGGAAGTTATCAGTCTAATAGTGATGTCCGATTCGTGAACGAATCGTTCAATTTAACCGGCTCTTCTTAGTGAACCGGTTGAACCAGTTCACCAAATCGAACTGAATCGTTTGAAACGGTTCACGTCTCCAATAAGCATTAATCCACAAATTACTTAAATTACTTAATCCACTTAATTACTTAATTGAGTTTGTAGTAAACAGAACATGAACACGAGTAGAGCAGCTGATTATACTGAACTGCAGCACGTGCTGGTTAGAGTGATTCTCGTTCTCGACTCAAGAACCGGTTGCATCGGTTTTCGGATCATCAGTACACTGAACCAAAACCGTTTCTTTCGGATGTGTCCGTTTTGAGAACAGAGGAGCTGATGATACTGCGCATGCGTGATTCAGCGTGAAGCCGACTGACTCACAGCGTCTGAACCGAACTGATTCTTTTGGTATTTGATTCTGAACTGATTCTGTGCTAATGTTATGAGCGCGGGTAAACCGAGGGCTTGAATGAAGGGGCAATCTGGCGAAACGTAAGTTCATTTAATAACAAATACATCGCAATGGTTTATGTGTAGTGGTTTCTGCGCTGATGACACCTAATTTATTTACTTTATATCTTCAAGACTTAAATCCTCATATGCACATTATTGCTGTTACTGTATTTGGGTGCGTTGTTGCAAAACTTAATTGTAAACTTTTCATGATTATGAGGTTTTTAACTGACTAAAGTTATGATTACTGACTTTATATATTTGAATGTTTGATAGACGTGACGCCATTACGTCATCGCCAATGACATCATTACGTCGAGCGTAAAAGAACCGGTGAACCGGTTTTTTCAACCGGTTTATTGAATCGAACCATCCGAAAGAACCGGTTCGCAGAAAATAATCGAACTTCCCATCACTACAGTCTAAATCAGTGATTCTCAACCGGTGGGCCATCTGGTGGGCCGTGTAGGCAGTGGTAGACTACCCACAAATACATTTTTATTTATTTTTTTAATTGACAAATCTTATTTTCTAATTATCTAATTGTTCTTATGAATTTATTTGATCAAAAACACTCAAGTCAAGTCAAGATGCATTCCCTAAAAATTTAATCTAAAATTTATGTTTAAATGTCGCAACACCAATCACGTCACAACTTCAGATTGAACGTTCGTTCAATCAGACACAGTAACATTACGTTACTGTAATATGGATCGTTTTCTGAAAAGAAAAGCTGATGTGGGAGACAGACCTGTGCAAGCAAAGGCTTTGAAGTGTGTGGTGAGAAAGTACGACGTTAAATACATTAAATTTGGTTTTATAAGGGCAGGTACTGAGACTAATCCGAAGGCGTAGTGTGTTGAATGTGGAGAAATTTTGTCAAATGAGGGGCTAAAACCATCAAAGCTGCAGAGACATTTGAACTCAAAACACCCGAGCTGTGTTGAGAAGCCAAAAGAATATTTTTTAAGGAAAAAAGATGGGCTTCAGGCTCAACAAAAAGTCATAACATCGTTATCAACTCAATCAAAAGTCACATTGAAAGCTAGCTATATGGTTGCCGCTCGTGTTGCTCGTAGTAAGAAAGCCTTTACTATCGCTGAGGAACTTATTTTGCCAAGTGCTGTGGATATGTGTCGAGAGTTACTGGGTGATGCAGCTGCAACCAAAATTCAGTCAATACCACTTTCCGATGACACCGTGGCTAGACGAATTGTTGATATTAGCGATGACATTGAGTGCCAACTCGTGGAACGAATAAAGGCAAGCCCTATTTTGCCACACAGCTGGACGAGTCGACGGACATAAGCAACTCCACGTTACTGTTAGTTTTTGTCCGATACTGCATGGACAGTAATCTTTGTGAAGATCTGCTATTTTGCAAAGAACTTCCAACGAGAACAGCGGCAGATAATGTTATGCACTGTCTTAATGAGTACTTCACTGAAAAAGGTCTTGATTGGAAATACTGCTCAGGTGTTTGCACAGACGGCGCGGCAGCTATGACCGGAAAACATCGTGGTGTTGTTAAACAAATCCAAGAGCGAGCGCCAGAAGCAAAGTGGACGCACTGTTTCTTGCACCGGGAAAGTCTTGCAACAAAGCACATGTCACCAGAACTGCATGAGGTCATGAACATTGCTGTGAAAACTGTAAACTATATTAAGAAAAACGCACTCAACTCAAGGTGTTTTGCAGCTCTGTGTGAACGACTTGATGCTGATCATTTGCAGCTCTTGTACCACAGTGAAATAAGGTGGCTTTCAAGAGGGTGTGTGCTTAACAGTCTTTTTGAACTGAGAAAAGAAGTGCACACCTCTTGCTGAGCATTACACCGATGATCAATTCTGTGCAAAACTGGCTTACTTATCTGATATATTTGATCAGTTAAATCAGCTGAATGTATCAATGCAAGGCAGAAACAGCACAGTGTTTTTGGTTTCAGACAAAATTGAGGGATTCAAGAAAAAACTCATTCTTTGGAATAGAAGAGTCATGACGATTTGACATGTTTCCACATCTGAGTGAAACTTTGGAAGCCTCTTCTCATGTGCACATTTCAAGTGTTATAACACACCACTTGTCTCAATTGTCTCAAAAGTTTGCTGACTACTTCCCAGAGGACCCTCGACATGGAAACCTTTGGATTTTGGACCCATTCTCTGTGGATCCTGCTTCAGAAGACATGGCTCTCTCCACTGTGTTGGAAAATGAACTAATGGAACTATCAGCTGACAGTAGCCTAAAACTCAAACTCACTCAGGTTGACCTTGCTTCATTTTGGTTACTGGTTGCAAGTGAATATCCTTCTCTGTCAAAGCAGGCAATCAAATTTCTATTGCCTTTCACCACCACATACTTATGTGAGTCAGGGTTCTCAACTGTGACTATTACAAAATCAAAAGCAAGGAGCAAACTGAAAGCTACTTTGAATGCTACTCTCCGTGTCAGTCTCTCACCCATTTCACCAAGACTTGATCTTATTATCTCCAAGAAGCAAGCCCAAGTGTCTCACTGAGGGTATGCAGAATATGCATTTTGTAGCAAGGTGTCTAAGTATATATGGTTTTTCTCATGTGAACTACTCCAAAAACCCACTCATGTAAATACTGTATGTTAATGTGTTGTGATTTATTAATGGTCCTAGACCTAGAGTGATTGTTGATGAAAACTGTTATTGACATGTGACACACCTGTTAGACTTCCTCATTTTTGGGTGGGAAGGATTATAATTAATTTGTCCAGTTTTTCTCCAGATGAATTGTAAAAAAAAAAAAAAAAAAAAAAAAAAAAACAGTATATATACACACACAGACAGACACACACACACACACACACACACACACACACACACACACACACACACACACACACACACACACACACACACACACACACATATAATACATGTAACATTTACGTAATGCTTCAAGTTTATTTAGTATGCAAGATTGTTTTAAACATTCATATTGCCAATTGTATTTGATAAATTACACTTACAGTATGTAAATTGCAGTGAATGAACTTTGTTGAACATTTCTGCTAATGATTTAGAGAATGTTCCCCTCTTGTGTGTATGACCTGATGTTACAGGCATGTTAGCCTGGATGTGGGGAAGTATTGTTAATGAATTTGTTAAAAGAGTGTTCCCCTTGTGTGTCTGACCCAGTCATTGGTCTGACTTGCCCTGTCATTGTTACAGGAATAAATGATTACTGAGTAAACCTGTCAACGCTTTTTTTATACAAGGACAGTTTTCAAAGTCTATATAGTTGACTTGACCTAGGATGCTACAGTGGCATAAATAACAGCAGAGTACATCATTGTACTTTTTAAATTTTCTGTTATTCTGTGTTCATCATCATATTTGCAAAGGTGGTCCTCGGCATGTTTTTAAACAGTCATTGGTGGGCCATGAGTTGCAAAAGGTTGAGAACCCCTGGTCTAAATGTTCTGCAAAAATAGTCAACGGTGAAAATCAATAGCAGATTTCATTTAAAGTCCAACAGTTAAACACTAATATTTGGCATAAACGAACATTTAAATATAAAGTATTTAAAACAGGTAAGTTGATATATCTGGAGTAAAGTTGAATTGAACTGATGCATCACTCATACAGCGCTCCGGACCGCGCGCCTTATGACGAGTCTGACGCACCGTCACAGAAACAAGAATGAGATGCATTCTAACATAACTGTGGCATTAAACTCAGTTAGTGAGGGCTCGTTTAATATATTGCACATACAGTATATAGGCCGTTTAGATTACTTGTTAAAGTGCAATGAAATACCTTATATCTGCAGACGATGTACGTCTGTTTGTGGATGGAGACTTTGTAACGGCCAAAACTATGTATTTTGCATGCATCACATTATAGTGCGGTGTGGATGAAAATAATAACAAGGCTGCAGATTGAACTTATAATCCATAGTGGTTCTCACGTAGTCCTTCTACGTCATCACCACATAGTGTGTTTTATAAGTTAAGTGATCAGTCTTTAAGAAAAGGACTACATGAGAACCATGCACCATGGATGATAAATTCGCTCTGCCGCCTTGTTAATTATTTTGTCTTTACTTTATTTGTGACACCAAGAAAGAGTTAATCTCTCATGTATGAGAAGAGCGCGTTGCCGTATACCAGCCATTAAATGTGTGGGACACCAACTCGTCATTTTCTATCTCTTTCATTTCATGGATTTAACGAATTATCCGAGTCAAAGCATTACAACTTCACCGACTACATGCTGTAATCCTCCTGCGCGTGCGAGGTGTGTGTGTGTGTGTGAAATGCGGGCAGTGAAATTAAGTGAAATAGCTTGGCAGTTTAAAAGCCGAATTATAATAAGCAGCCTAATAAAAATAAAAATAATAGTTATTATTATTATTATAATCTAATACATTAATAGGAAAATGAGCCTAATATCGTCTTAAAAAAAAAAAAAAAAAAGAAAAAAAAAAAGTGAAGTGACATTCAGTCTTGATTATCGACAGAGAATTCTGCTTATGTCGATATCTCTGACGATCGTGGATACACGATACTATCGTCTATCGGCACAACCCTAATGCAGATGATATAATTGTATTCCTTTCACAACTAAATTCATCTATTCCTGCTTTGTTAAAACTAATTGAGGAGTTCAGGATATGTAATTAACAGATCAAAATCATCTATCTTGTTGTGAGATAAAGGAGAGAGAGAAAATCCACCCTTAGTTGTCTTACAATTTAAATCAGTTTCTAAATTTACATATTTAGGAATACATATCCTTCCAAATTTAGATTTAATTGTTCAGCATAATTATGAATCAATAACTAATGAAATTAGAGATAGTGTCAACAGATGGATTCTTCTTCCCATGTCTCTTATTGGTCGAATTAATATTTACAAAATTAATATACTTCCAAAACTGTTGTATGTTTTTCAGAATATTCCCTTGCCACCCCCTGCTGACTGGTTTAAAACATTTAAGAAACTGCTTCTTGATTTTATATGGTCAAACAAACGTGCTAGAATAAGACTGTCGTTACTCCATTTGCCCTACCATGAACGAGGCTTGATGTGCCCAAACTTAGTATGGTACTACTGGGCAGCTCAGCTTAGATCTATAGGGTATTATTTTAGCAAAAATGACGCCCCCAAATGGACAGAAATGGAAAGTAACATTTTGAGCCTTCCGTTACCTTTGTACCTTTTTTCTGATATAGAAGCTAATTTGATGAAGAAAACTAAAAATCAAATAGTTAAAAACATGGTTAAGGTGTGGTATAATGTTAAAAGATATATTAAAGAACCATTTATTTTATCATGGCTAATCCCAATTTGGGAAAATCAGAACTTCTCCCCAGGGAGAGCCGATGCAGTGTTTAAGCAATGGGCTTTAAATGGATTGGATAAAATTCAAGATCTATATCCAACAGACTCAGACAACATGATGTCATTTGACAAACTTAGACACAAATTCAACATTCAAAGGAAATATTTTTTCAAGTATCTCCAACTTAGAAGTTATATAGGAACAAAACAAAGCAATTAATGGAAACCACCCAAATCTAAGTTAGAAGAAATGATAATTGAAAATAGCTCTAAAAGGGGAGCAATCTCACAACTTTATAAACTGCTGTTATCACACTCCCCAGATAATTCAACCTTAAAATTAGAAGCCTGGAAAAAAAGATCTGCAAATTAATGTATCACTAGTAATGCACATAAGCAAACTATAAACTCTAGGTTGAGATTATTACAATAGAAGTGGCTTATGTGTGTTCATGTCACTCCTGTTAAATTAAACCAATACAATCCAAATATATCCCAGACATATGTACAAAGTGTGGAGAAGAAAAGGGTACATTGTAGGGCTGTCAACGAATATTCTAAATTCGAATATGTATTCGAATAGTTTTAAAAAAACGAATTTCGAAGGTGAAAATTAATATTCGAATAAAAAAAAATGTGGAAAAAAAGGCCTGCGGTAGTAGAGGCGTAGTTGTCTGCTTTGCGAGTGGGCACGCTAACGCGCCTGAGGGTTCAGGGACAGGTCACAGCCTCACAGGAGTCGCACTGTCTGGCACAGCGTCACTGCTGAAAGTTGACGCGTCTTCATGGAAGATGCCAGCAAGTGCAGAGCCCAACTCGACCGCAGCAGAGAAAATGAGGTAAAATTGTTGACCCGCGAGATTAAGTTGTATGCAAGCTATTTAAGATACAGTTAGCAGTTAGCATACCATTCGACCACTAGCAACATGATGTCACATCTCAAAAATGTGCACCCAAATGAGCATGGCATAATGTGTGGAACTCCAGCTAAACAGTCACGTCTTGACACTTAACGTTACTTTGCATCGCCCGCCGCAAGCTCTTTGTCTGCAACACGACAAGAGGCCATAACGGATCAAATAATTTCGTTCATTTGTAAGGACATGAGACCGATCAGTATCGCGGATGGGGCACGCTTCGGGGAGTTCTGTCAAGCAATGGAAGCGAGGTTTGATTATTTATCGTTTCATGTCAAGGAAAAGTTCCATGTTTACCACAGCACAGCTTGCTCGGAGCATTCAATGTCAGTTCTATATGCTGTAAAACTTCAATTAATATTTATAATATTTGTTTCAATCACTGAATGAAGCCTGCTATATTTGGGACAACAGTCGCGACCTTAAATTGCTTGCACAAAACTCTTGATCAGCACTCAAAATGTGTTTGTTCATTTAAACCGTTATGCACAGAGAGCGTGAGGGTGAGAGAGCGTGAGGTCTGCAGTCTTGGACATTAGTTGATTTCCTTGTTTTTGTGTAGGTAATACGTTGTCATATATGTTTAAACTTAAATAGACTATCTATACAAGTAGTTATGTCTCTTTGTATTATTTTTGCTTGTTATTGACGTAATGCGCGTCATTGACAACATGCCCAACCAGATGTTCGAATAGTTCGAATATTCGTGTATTTTTTAGAGGGAATATTCGAACGTCAATTTTGAGCAATTTTGACAGCCCTAGTACATTGTTCCAACTGTGAAGGATATTATTTCTAAAGACCTTACTCTGGAACCTTCTTTTATAATTTTAGGCTTATATCCCAAGCACAGAGGATATACAAAAAGCGAGAAGCTGTTCATTGATATATGTTTATTACAAGCTAAAACGTTGATTGCACTGCACTGGAAAAACATATGACGACCAAGTATTGGACAGTGGGTTAAGCAGATGTTGGCAACTCTTCCATTGGAACGCATCACATACTTGCTAAAAAGAAAAAATAACTTGTTTGAAAGTATTTGGAGACCTTTCATGGTTTTTGCAGAAGGCACAGACTTAACAGAAGATCAAGAGGAGGACGATGCTCATGCATAATCTTACAGTCAGCGATCTGCTTGTTCGGAGATGGTTATTCTCTGTTAACTTGTGTCAAAGGACATTATGGATATAACATTTTATATATGATAACATTGTATTTTGTGTCTGAGAGAGGGTTCTGTTGTATGTCATTTCAAATTGATGGAAAAAAAGTAAACCAGTTCACACCATAACAGACGAGACCAGACCATAAATTACCATGGACCAAGAACAACCAAGAAACCATATAAAAACCATGTTAAACTTTTTAAACTTTTTTTTAAAAAAAATTGTATGTACAAAGTGTTTAATTATTTTTTTTTCTGCATGTAGACAGCTCCAAAGTGAGTCATGTCATATACTAGGCTGTTAATTGGCCCCCCATTGACATGCTAAAGTGTAAAAAAAAGTAAAATCTCTCTCCACACAACAATTTGTTCCAGTGATTGGTGTCCATTTTGAACTATTACTTTAACCGTTCAGCGGAGAGAAGAGGCTCCCAGATCAATTGTGTGCAACTTTTGAATTCAGAGCACAGGTTCGGTCCCAGTCCCTGTGTAATTGTAGAAGACTAAATCCCCTACCTTACCTCCACATCCCCACACCTCCGAAAGAGCATCTTAAATCAAACTCATTTTGTTCATATTGAGTGGTGGCAAACGTCGCTGCTCTTCTACACCTTTGTATGAATCCTCTTTCATTTCCCAGCCATGCAGGCTATTCTAATCGCTATCTGAGCAGCTCTCGCTAGATTAACTGTGATGGGGAGTCTTTTCACAGATCCTCCCTGGAGTCAGGCTCCGTTTGCCTCTATTGTTGATGCCAACAACCCACCTTTCACTGAATTCTAATGATCTTTGACAGTTTCTGTTCCCATCATCTTTCCCGCCTGGCCACTGCAATCGCATTTGCCATTCTGCTGTTCGCATTCACATTCAGCACAGGCATAGAGCATTCTGGTAGGAAATGTAAAGCATTACTGGAGCATATAAAGCCTTCTTCAGCCATCAACTAGTACATAGACTGAGCGTGCCTCAGGGCTGTGTCTCTGTGTGCTACTCTATTATATCCTCTAATGTCCATGGCTATGATTGTGGGCGTGAGCAAAGGCCGAACGTCACACATATCTGGCAGTTAATGTGCTGGTAAAATGCTACACTGTTTAGTGACTGAGAGGAAATGGTGGTTAAAATAACCTACAAAAACAAAACATTGACAAACAACAAAGTTGTATATCTACCAAAGATTACTGGAGTACATTTTGCATGATAAATACTATTACAGTCTTTCCACATCAAAATTTCATGTTTAATTCAGAGCGTTACTTGTAGATTTCTTTTTTATTATCTCCAAAATTTGCTAGCAATTTCTGAGTGAAAATTGTTGAATTTGGGGTCTCACTTTTTGGTCTTGGAAATGGTTTATGTAACACTAAAAAAAAATATAATATATATACACAAAGACAACCATTAAAAAGTTTAGTGTCAGTATATTAAAAAGCTGTTCTTTTGAACTTTCTATTTAAATAATTTTGAAAAAGATGCGTCACGGTTTTCATCACTGATGACATTAAGAAATATTAGAATGTTTTCTGAAGGATCTGGAGTAACAGCTGCTGAAAATTCAGCTTTTACATCACATTAAAATATATTATGTATAAAAAAGCATCACCTTTTTTTGCTTTGTAGCCTGAAATGAAGACGGACACAATTTTTTATTTTATCCAGCTGTATTTACATAGTGCAACTTATAACATCAAAGTGAAAGATATAACACCAACAAAACAAAAAATAAACAATGAGTTGGAAAAAGGATCACCCCCTTGTGTCAGTATTTTGTTGAACCACCCTTTTGTTTTAATTACAGCCTTTAGTCTGTTGGGATCTGTCTGTACTAACTTTGCACATTTAGACTTTGCAATATTTGTCCACTCTTCTTTACAGAACTGCTCAAGTTCAGTTAGATTTTATGGTGACCGTTTGAGGACTGCATCCTTCAAGTCATTCCACGGATATTCATGGGGTTTAAGTCTGGGCTCTGACTAGGCCATGCAAGGACATTCACCTTTTTCTCTGTCAATCACTGTGTGCTCAGTTTTGCTGTGTGCTTTGGCTCATAGTCAACTTTCTTCCCACTGACTTTGACTTTGATTTTACCCAAGAATTAAACATGTGTCTGTACAATTGTAAACATGTGGGGGGGGGGGGGTCTTGTAAATACCCACAGCATATTAACATGTAGTTATTTCAAATATTAATAATATTTCACAGCATTATCAAATAAAAGCAGCCTTTGTGAGCATAATAGATTTATTTTAAAAACTTTCAAGTATCTTATAGTGCAACATTTTTGAACAGATTTTTTTCTTTTTTTACAAAAAACAATTTTTACTCCAAGAATAATATTGTACCTTATCTCCATCTGAAAAGCTGTGCCCATCACTTGCTCTCCTCCAGGAGATTTCAGGCAAAGGCTCACCCTCAGCCTTGCAGGAGATCATAGCAGCACTACCCTCCACAGCCGTCACGTTCCTTAGCTTAGTAATGTGGGGCTGGACTGCAAGAGAGGACAAAGGATTGTGACAAAGACAAAAGAGAAACATACAGAACTGGAAAAAACAACCAAGCTTTGATGACAATAGTCTCATGATATTCATCATGGAAAGCCTTGACACATACACAGTAGAAATACAGTAGCTGCAAAGTATGTAAACCTTTTCATTTTAAGAATAAAGACGTAGAATAGTACCTCAATGATTTTCACATCATCTATAGTGATGACACTCTGACATAATCTACTACTCAATAAAGAGTTCTCTTTCAGTGTACATATTGCACATGGGTAACAAATCAGTAAATATTAGACTGAACTATGCATTAACAACATCATTCTGGTCTGACAATCAAAAATCTTGGGCACCCAGCTGGAAGAGAATACAACAGAAGATTGCAGAAAGGTCAGGATTTTGCTGTCTGGAGTTTAGGAAAAAAACAGCACATTGACAAATGCAACACATCTATTGCTATCTGAATCTAACAGGCTCCCACTGGTAAATAAACATTACTACACTGCAGGGGTTGTGTGGCATAGGAATACTTAAGATTCTCATCATAAATCTGTGATAAGGCTTGTATTATGTAGTAACGCTCATTAGTAGAGTAACTGATGTATAACAGCGGCAGCCTTCAAGCATCGAGGTGACACCATTGCAGCGCTTAACCTGATAAATATACATTTAAAACATGCTTTCCCACAGGGTGCACAATAATAGCGAATAAATAAAGAACAGATCAGTATAACAGTAAGAAAAAATCTTATGAGCATAATCACTTTCTCTTGCTATGCTGACATTAGGGATCGAATCAACTATCTAGGAAATTAGCATAATCCTAATGATAAAGACTGATTTGCATTTAGATGTTCTTCAGGAACTACATGATTCATTCATCCATGCAAACAGATGCCTAAAATCCACTTTTTAACAACTTCCTCAACATATTTGTAAACAGACAGCAAATGCATCCCATGATTTATAGAATGTCAAAGAGTTTCATTATAATAATCATTATTTAAGAAGATTATTTAAGAAGAATACCACTGGGAAAAACCCACAAATATATCAGTAAATGGCAAAACAGTGCTGAGAAAAAGTGTGATGAGATAACCCAGCTCTAATAACTTGGGATGCCATTCATTAAAGCCAAAAACAAGTTTTATGAGCATGCAGGAAACAGCTGAGTGGAACTCCCATCAGCCCGGTCTCTGTTGGCTGTCAGGGGTCATAAAGGAAAGTTACAACTCGGATTCCCACCACGCTTTGCAAAACAAAACTCCCATCCAATAACGGAGGCTCATTTAAATGAGCTGCTTTGAAGAATACCATTTGCTTGCACATGGAAAGGATTCTGATGACTACAGA